>NW_028327172.1:31556351-31859381 GCF_987537825.1 Furipterus horrens | reverse complement strand
TATCTGTCTCCTCCCGTGTTGAATCGACATCTTGTGATGACGCTGGAGTGTCCTCTCCAGTGAAGCTGAAGCTACAGAGCCTGGGCAGGGTGATATGGAGGGTCTGCTGTTGTCCATGCAGCAGACCCCCCCTCTCTTCACAGCTGAAGGGTCCAAGGGAAAGACGGAGTCAATACAGCTTGGCTTCAGGTGCGCCGCAGGAGTTGCCGGTGTCGACTGCAACGTCAAACCGCCTTAGGGACTCCGGCTCCGGATTTTCTGTCGGGGTTTACTCCCTTAGCCTTTCCCCTGAAGAGGTATGCCGCAAGGCAGCGGAGGTTTTTTGGAGTCAGAGTTTTCCTTCTCTGATGTGCCCTGACTGGAAGATCGAACCAGCGACACTTAGCTCGCAGGCCGACGCTCAATCCACTGAGCCAAACGAGCCAGGGCAACTACTGTAGACATGTGAATATTCTGTAGTCCCATCATTCTCACCCCACTCTTCCAGATCCCACTCTCTGTCCAGAGGTAATACCATGTCCTTAGAATCTTCTGAAGAAGGAGCTCAATATCTGGGATAGAAGCTGAGAGACCAGAAGAGGACTATGGGCCCAAGGATTACTTCTGCCCTGGGCTGGGATTTCTCCCTCAGCTGCATGAAGTCAGAAGGACACAGAGATGGCCACAGTCCACACTCATGACCACTGGGCCCATCTACCAGGGAAAAAGGCCATGCTTTAGAGATATGAAGGTAATGTGATCTCTTGCTAGGACAGGTGTCAGTGTGGCTGGGACAGGTGGACTCAAAATGGCTCAGTGTGTCAGCTCTATGAAGACAGAAGCAGGTTTATCCCTAGTGTCCTAGCTATGTGTGGCACACAGTATCTTCTCGATAGATGTTTATTCAATGAAGGAATAAATGAATGAGGAGCATAAAGACAATGGAAAAGTTGAGTTAAATGTTTAAAAAAATGAAACACAATTAAAGGTGTTAAAACACTCACTTGTAATGGGTGAAGAAAATTTCATTCATCATAATTCTTTTTGTGGAAGATCTATGAGTGTTTACCTATGTGTGCCCCCAAAATGTACCCAGTGACCATTGATGTGCATTTGAAGTGAGGACTCTACATGGCTTTGCTGAGCACCTGGAATCATTTTGGTGCACATATGGGAGTAAGCTTTGGGGTTGATCTGAGTGCAGTGGAGAAGGGAGGGTGAGGTCTGAGTGCCACTGAAAAGAGGTGGAGTACACAATGTAAACCTACTCCACTCTTTCTCTAGAAGGTCTTTTGTGGCATTTGCTTGGCTGGGTAAAGTGTTTCTGTGAGAGGAGTATGTGAGGGAAAATGGGAAAGTGCGGGCCTTGGAATGTAGAGAGAGATGCTGAAGCAAATGTCCAGTGGACCAATAGGACTAGCTCCCCTGTGAGGGCATAATAGCAGCTGATTGGGAGTTTATCAGGTGTTGTCTCTGTAATCCTCTAAGACCCCTTTGAGGCGAGAACTACTATTATTCCCATTTTACAGAGGATGAAACTGAATGACGTTTTTTTTGTTTGTTTGTTTTGTTTTGTTTTTTCTTTTTGCTTTTAGACTCACAGAGTGTGGATTTGAACAGAGCAGGGCTCCCTCAGGTCTGCACTTTTGACGAGCTCTGTAGATCCACCACCACCACCGTAGTATCAGTTACTCCTGGACAGGGAAAAGGCAGAGAAGTCATTCCCAAGTGAAATTCAAGATAGCAGTCAAAATTGTGGATTAAAAAACAAAACAAAACAACAACCTAATGAGCAATGTCCAGAAGTACAGAGAATAAGAGAAGTCAATGAAATAGGGAACAAGGAGAGGTGAGTGGAATTCAATTAGGAATAGACAGCAGAACCCAGGAGTCCTTTCCTGCCTCAGAAAGGCAGCCATTGCTCCAAATTCCAGAGGACTCAAATGGTCAGGAGGCCTCCAAGTGGAAAGAGGAGACATCCTCCTCCTGGCCACCAGGAGGAATCAAGTACACAATTATCCATGTGTGTACTCTTAGAGGGACAAGCTAGCAGAGCCCTGATTGGTCAGAAAAGGATGTGGGAGGAAAACCAGAGCCTCTGCTATCCCCACTCAGAAAACTTAAGTCAGTAAATCTGTTTTCTAGCAGATCATAGATATAATCCTAATCAAACTGGAAACTTTATAAGGACTGGTTTGAGCCTGTTGTTCACTATTGGATCCTCAGCATTTTAGCACATGTCCCGTAGAGACTGTCTGTTGTGATATCCTCATTTAAAACATGGATAAGATGAGGCCTAAAACATCAAAGGGGTTTTCCTGAGGTCTTGCCATGAAGAGGGGGCCCACCACAGGTCTTGGTCTCCTGGAGCCCTGTCCCAGACTCTACCACTATTCTATGCTACATCGTTTGTTATCTCTGAGGAGCTCCCGAAAAACTCTATGTGAACTTAGAATGTGAGGGACAAGCGGGGGTACAGAGGTCACCCCCAATGTTCATTCTCCTAGTCCTTCACATAATGATTCTGTGAGTTTTAAGGCCAGAGAAAGGACCCAAATTCCCAGCACTGTTGTTACTGATGGCACCATGTGACTAGGTGTTTGCCAATCTGTGGCAAGCAGAAGTAATGTACCCAATCCAAGGGCCAAGCTTTCCCTTCCTTTCTTTGTCTGTTGGGGGCTGAACGCTGATCTCTCTGGGAGCCATGGAGGACCATGAGGACGAGGGCACCTGTCCAGGGATACAGAAGAGCAAGTTGGAAGGAATGCTTGTGTCTGAATACCTTGGAGCCTCCAGTCCAAGCCAGATAAACTTTCTCTCTTATTTAGGTGTTCATTACAACAGGTCTCTATTAGAGGAATCAATCTTAAACTCTAAGCCATAAATAATAGGTCTTCCTTTCAAAATTATATTCCATTGGCAGGAGATTTTTTATTTTTATTTTTAATGAATGTGGTGATTGCTTCATAAAAGTAAAACTGGAGAAGGAAGGGGCAAACTGAAGGAAAAATTACTCCGATGTAGATGAAATGAGAAATAATTTGATGATGCTGAGATAGAGAAAAACCCAGGAAGTAGAAAGCTGTGAGGAGGACAAGGAGCTGTGAGGAGTGGTGTGCCTTTCCTCCGAGGACCTCCTTTCAATCTTCTTTACCCTGTTCAGCATCCCAAGAAGGTGACTTCTACATACCACACCAGTGGGACCCTGTCTTGATTTCAGGTTAAATTGAGCTGCCAGAGGACTGGAGGGCAGGGAAGGAGAGATCTGGGCTTTTCATTGCCTGGCGCTCTCCCTGCTAGGTGGTGTGTTGGCAGTGGCCCTGCTTCCCCACCAGGCTGGTGATCCTCTCCTGTTGCTGTGATTGAGGCTCTGCTCTCTCTGTGCACATGCTCCTTCCCTGGTCCCTTTAAGCCTCTGTGTGGGAGCAGTGCTGCACTATTGCTGCCTCAGCGTGCTTCACCATGCATTGTCACTTCCCCTTGAACTTGCTCAGTGGTCCCTCATGAAAACCCCTCCTGTATTCCAGTTTGGGCTGTTTATTCCAGGAACTCAGCCCAGTCCCCAAGATGAAAATAATTTTGAAAACAATGAACTCTGGGTGAATAGCAATTTTGCCCTGGGAAGCATGCTTACATTTTATCTTGCTCCCTAAATTAATGCAACACTCTTTCCATGATGACAGATTTGAATGGTTGGAATGAAAGGGGGCCAATGGAGATATAAATGAGAAGAGAAAAAGTTTTGGGTGGACCCCATCCGCATCTCTGACAGTCAGAGCTGCTGCACCCACAGATGCTAGAGGAGAGCTTCATGGCTCCTGCTTTTTCCTGTAGGATGTATCACACCTCCTGCATGTAGCACCCAAAGTGGAATCATAGGAACAGGAACTTAGAGCAAAAACCATAACTGGCTTTGGACCTAAGTGAGGCCTGGGTGTACTGTATATTCTTACCGTTCTACCATTCTTCTGGTCATAGGTGGAGAGCTGACCTGTGCTGAAGGGGGAGCCTTTCTGGAATTGAGTGACATCAGTATACACTTCTCTGTCATCTAAGTTAGGAGATGTGTGCAGGAGCTGAAGTGAAAGCTGGTGACCAAGCAAGGTTTATCAAGATACTGAACAGACCTTGCAATTCCTCGTGCAGGGACTGTGGGTAAGTCGGAGACCAGAGCTGTGTGAGACATGATCCATCACCAAGATGTTTCTCATCCTTTGCCCCACTTCCACTCAAATGTCAGCCACTCCCACTCTACCCCATCTGGTCATCCTCTCAATAAGTAATCACTGCTAAGGAGCCTGTCCTTGACAACTGTGATACTGGGGAGCAATGTCAAGAAATGTGAGTTTGCACTGTGAGGCTTTGAAACTCAAGAATAAAGTATATCATAGGGTGAAAGTTTTCCATGGCCTAAACCCACATTTTTGTTTTTTTGTTTCAATTATCACAGCAGTATACATTCATGTGTATGATTTTTCCCCAAATATCAGAGAAATATATACAAGGTAAAGACTCCTTGAATCCAATTTTCCAGAGAACACCCATTCTTATTTATTTTATTATTATCAGCTCTGAACTGTAAACTTACAATTATATATTTGATTTATCAGCACTAAAAAACAGTCAGTTGACTTTCCATATAAAACATAAATTCAGCATATATAACATCTTCTTCTGCCCTCTTCCCTCTTATTTCCTGTGTTTTCCTTTCATGTGTTTCATAAGTGCTGGAAACAACCTAAGTGCCCATCTGTAGATGAGTGGATCAAAAAACTGTGGTACATTTACACAATGCAATACTATGCAGCAGAAAGAAAGAAGGAACTCCTGCCATTTGCAACAACATGGATGGAACTAGAGAGAATTATGCTTAGTGAAATAAGCCAGGCAAAGAAAGAAAAATACCATATGATATCACCTAATACAGGAAACTAAAGAACAACACAAACAAAGGAACTAAATAGAACAAAGAGCAGAATAGCAGTCAATAGGGGGGAGGGGAGAGGGAGAGAAGGGGGATAAGTAAGGGAAGGGATTAGTCAAAGAACCCGTATAAAAGACTCATGGACATGGACAACGGGGAGGGATATGATTGCGGGAGAGGGGGTGGGTTGGGTGGGGAAGAGAAATTAGGGGAAAAGGGGACAACTGTAATTGAAAAACCAAAAAAAAAAAAAAAAAAAAAAGTTGTTATTAAAAAAATGTCATTTGAATTAGAAACTATTTCAAATATTCACAAAATTCTTCAATGGGCTGAATTGTGTTCCCCCCAAATTTATATGCTAAAGTCCTAACTCCCAGTAACTCACAATCTGACTGCTTGGAGACAGTTTTTAAAGAGGCAATTATGGTCAGCACTTATCTAACATGCCTGGTGTCCTTATAAGAAGAGAAGATTAGGACATAGATATACAAGCACAGGAGGAAGACCATGTGAGAACACAGGAAGAAGATGCCATCTATAAGCCAAGAAGAGAGGGCTCACACCATACCAACCCTCCCAACAACTTGATCTCGGAATTTTATTCTCCAGAATTGTGAGAAAATCAATTTCTGTTGTTTAAGCCACCCAGTCTGTGGTACTTTGTTATGGTAGCCCTAGCAAACTAATACAGACCTATGGTGTCCCATGCATTATTTAAGGCAATGGAATGTCAGTGTGACCAGCAACCATAAACTAGGGCATGGCCTTTTGGAGCTTATCTTCAAAAGTCTGGATGAGCTTCCTCACACAGTAAATACAGACAGAAAAGAGAGGAAGTCTGAAGGGGTCTTCATTCATTAGAAGGTTGGAGGACGAGTTGGATTCAGAAAGCCATATGTAGGGAAACTGATCAATGAAACAGAAGTCTCAGAATTAGAACCAAATGCATATGGGAATTTAGTATATTACCAAAAAAATGTATGTTAAAATAGTGTGTGTAACATGACTATCCTGTGAATGGAATTGGGATAACTGATGGTCATCTAAAATAAAATGAAGTTGAAAAATACTTTATACATGTTGTTAGAATCAATTTATACATAATCCAAATACTTAAACATAAATTTGTGTGTATATATATATATATCGGCAGCCGTCCGTCTCGAGAGACGATGGTGTAGCTTCTTAAGAGTCTATCTGCACTGCCGAGAATGGTTGTGCAGTCCGACTCGGGAGTGACACGGTATCTGTCTCCTCCCGTGTTGAATTGACATCTTGCGATGACGCTGGAGTGTCCTCTCCAGTGAAGCTGAAGCTACAGAGCCTGGGCAGGGTGATATGGAGGGTCTGCTGTTGCCCATGCAGCAGACCCCTCCTCTCTTCGCAGCTGAAGGATCCAAGGGAAAGACGGAGTCAATACAGCTTGGCTTCAGGTGCGCCGCAGGAGTTGCCGGTGTTGACTACAACGTCAAACCGCCTTAGGGACTCCGGCTCCGGATTTTCTGTCGGGGTTTACTCCCTTAGCCTTTCCCCTGAAGAGGTATGCCGCAAGGCAGCGGAGGTTTTTTTGGAATCAGAGTTTTCCTTCTCTGATGTGCCCTGACTGGAAGATCGAACCAGCGACACTTAGCTCGCAGGCCTATGCTCAATCCACTGAGCCAAACCAGCCAGGGTAGTATATATATATATGATAAAAAGTGTTCCAACAGTAATATCTCTGTGTTAATAATAAATGATTTCCAAGATTTCTACTTTAAAATCAGCACTAAAACTCAATGGTTAATTGGAATTGGTGAGACAAAGTTTTAGACTCTGCACTGGTCAAGGTGAGACTGTAAACCATTCACCATTCCTCAAAGGGAAAGGCCATGGTTTTCTCTACTACCACCCATGGCCAACTTGTCACCAAGCTTCAGACAACTGCCTCCAGGGGACTTTTCATGAGCCTAATTTCCTGAACTATTCTTTTGCAAGGAGAGACTCTGTCTCTATGGATACCATTTTCAAAAAACCCACAGAACCCATAAGATTAGAGGTAGGCAAACTCTTTAATTCCATATTTTTAGTTGTAGAATTCCACCAAATAGAGGACTAAACATGAATCCTAAAGGACTATATATTCAGAGAAAAGTAAGGAATATATTTTTTTCTATCTGATCAGGTAGAAAACAATTTTTAAAAAGGGTTTACGGTTTTGAATAGGGATTCTTCCCGTTGCAATGAAATTATAAAAAAAAGCATTCAATAATGAGATTCATAGAAAGAATTCATGAGAAATGTATTGGTAATGTCCAGAAAACTGGAAAGGTATAATTTTGAGACTAATGCTTTTTCTGAGAAAAACTAGAAAAGCCGAACTTAAAATTACCTAGTTGAAGCTATTGGAGAATAATTGAAGCATTTTGAGGCATGAGGCTGAGAGAAGACTAGATAATTTCTAAGCTTGGGGGGTTCCTCATTGAGGCTCAAAGTCACTTCTGACCGACCAGAGCAGTGGCTCCACATCACTGCCCCAATCTGCTCCCTGACATCTCTAGGGCTTCCTGAGGACAGCTTTCTCCATGTTCACCTTCCTCAGGAGTGTCCTGCAGAGCCCTCTGGAGAACTTGCCTCAGGGTCTGACGCCGCTTCCACCATCGCTGCCTAAAGGAGCCAACGAAGAAGTAAATGATGGGGTTGGCGCTGCTGTTGACAGTGGAGAGAAGAGAAACAATCAGGGAAGTATGATAGAAGGTTTTTGTATTTCCTAAAAACCAGAACAAGATGAACCAGTTGATGCCTATGGGCAGGCCACAGATCAGAAAGACCAGCACTGTGAGCACGACAGTCACATAGAGCCTGGTCGGCTGCACCCGCTGGGAGCCACACAGCAGTCTGGTCAGCAGGGCCAGGCTGGACCCAGAGAGAAGCACAAATAGCAAAATCAGCCAAGCAGCAATGATGATATCCAATGCTTGCCACCAAAACTGACTTAAATTCCAGATCAGAAAGGTATAGATCATTTTCCCGGTGGTCAGCAGCAGGCACAGGACCCAGAGCAGGACACAAATGACAGTGGACATGTGTCTTGGGCGACTGCAGTGGTGCCAAATTGGCCACAGAACAGCGAAACAGCGCTCTGTGCTGATGGCACTGAGAAAGCTCAGGCCTGCGATGTGGGCAAACATTGACACATAGGAAAAAACAACGTGGGAGATTGTGTAAGAGTCTTTCGTCAGAAAAGCTATCATATGACAGCAGAGGAAGAGGAAGTCGGCTCCCGCCAGGTTGAGAATGTAGACAGAGAAGACGTTCCTCCTCATGCAGAAGCCCAGGAGCCAGAGCACAACAGCATTGCCTGCCAGCCCCACCAGGGAAATGATGACTGTCAGTGAGTCCAGGATTATGATCTTCATTTCGTACGTTTGTGGATGGAGCTGTTGACTTCTACTTGTTGATGTGAGTTCTGTGGTCCAGGCTGTGACAGCTGGATCCGTGCTCAGAAACCCTCCACTGGTGCCACTGGAACAGAAACAAGATTTCAGCACCTAGTGCATGATCACTGAGTCTCTAGGCCACCCTGCTATATCAGAATTACTGTGTGTGTTACAGAGGAGGGGAATGAAGGCCTGCAGAGATTGAGATCCAAAAGGCTTCACAGCCTTGGAGTCCTGGAACCAGGATTTAAATTTAGTTCACACTGACTCTAAAACTTGGGCTCTTTTGTATTGCTACATATATGCTACCGACATGGGAACATTTTATGATCCAAATGCCTCCAGTCACAGTCCTGGGCCATAGTGTGTTTGCACAATTATGTGCATGTCAATAAGACTCTGATCTCAGCATTACTTGTGCCCTGGGACTGGGATTTCCTTTAAAGGGCTGGAAGTTGGAATCTCCTCACGTTACTTCTGGGCTATCTCAGTGATCGAGAGTGGTCCATCCACCATAGAGAAAGGAGACCATGATTTAGGGTCATGCAGGGATTGCAACATTCTGCTATGAGGGGTGTGATTATGGCCCGGTCACTTTGGCTAGAAATGTCCTACTGTGTTAGTTTTATGCGGATAGGACTTACTTATGTCCTGTCCACTGGTGTTTCCCCAGGGCCTAGTTAGATGTGGGGACTCAGATTAAGACACTCTTCTAATGGGTTTCTTTCTAGAGCAATCAAATTAATATACAAAACTACTTATCAATAACAGAATACTCCAACCTTAAAAAATACATTCTATTCACAAGGAATTTATGATGATAATGAGAACTTATTCCGAAAAAAATGTGATACCAGATAGAGAGGTGCTAAGAGTCAAACAAACAAACTGAGGAGATACAATGTGAAATCGACCCACTCTCACTAGAGAGAGAGTCCAAGGAAAACCAACTATAGGAAGGCTATAAGAAATGGATTTTCTCCTTTTGCCATCAGATTTCATTCCCATCTGCTCTACCCTCCTCTGCATCCCAGGAGGAGACGTGTGCTTCTGTGATGGGCTCCCTCTCCCTCTGTCTCCTGGCTGCTCTCAGGAAAGGGAGACACTGACAAATGATTGGAGGGCAGAAGGAGGGTGTTGGGGATTTTAACTCCCTGGCTCTCTGCTGTCAGACTGTCAGTTGGCCATGGTGGTGTTACTCTATCTAAGGACATGGCCCAGTCTAGTGATTTCCTCTTGTTACAGTCACATCCACGGCTAGAGCTGCAGCCCTCCCTGAGTTGGGGTAAATTCTTCTCTTCCCCCTTTAAGACTTGTGAGGGTACCAGCTCCTTATTATGACTTGTATTGGAGGGCTTCAGCGTCCTTTATCCATTTTCCTTAGCCCTGTTCATAATTTTTATACAGTTTCTTTGTTATCTCTCTTCAGTTACCTCATTAGTTTGCGCCCTGTGTTTTTTTGCTGGGACAAGTCAGATATAAACATATAACAAACAAACAAACAAACAAAGGAAAACCCATTGAACAGTAAGCTAATCTGTGAAACCTGAGGTTATTAACAATTTAGTTTTGAAAACAATGCCAGTGACGCAGAGGGGACCTGGTTGGCCCCGTGTGGATCTCCCACAGTCTACATTCCAGCACCCAAAGTGTCCCTGAGGGAGCTTCCTGTCTCTGGACTCTTGCTGATGGATGTCCCTGGTTCCCTGCATGTCCCACCCAATGTGCAGTTGTGAGCATGTGGACTCAGAGGGACAGAACAATACTGCCTTTGAAAGAAGACAGTTCTGAGCTGACTCTTACCTTAGCACCATTTTCTACTTGAAGGCAGAGAGTAGAAAAGGAAGAAGTCCCACGGAGTGCTGAAAACCAGTAGATGCTCTTCCAAGCTCTGGATAGGAGGTGCTGCAGGAGCAGTAGTGAAGCCTGATGACCAGCAGAGGCTTATCAAGATGCTGGACAACCCCATGATTTCCTGCACCAGAGGCACTGCCAAATGAGATTCTGGAGATTGGAGACAAGGACACCATGAGATGTTTCTCAGTTTCCTGGATTCCATTGACTTATCTCTTCCTCTCTCCATCTTAGCCATTCCAGACCTCCTCCCAGTGAGGACTGGCTGTCTTGCAGCCAGTTGCTACCCACTGTGAGCTTGTGCAGGAAATCCACTCACCTGTAGTGAGAGCTCCCAAGCTGAAAAAAAGTTTGCTTGGCATTCAGGGCCTTGCAAGCCCTGGCTCCTATGATCTTTTTCATTTACTAACAGAAGCATTGTATGCACATTAGTTTATTTCAGAGGACATCAGAGTGTATAAAATGAAATAGAAAGTTGGTCCTAATCTTGGTCCCTATTAACAACTGACGTTTACAATCCCTATTTTTCACTCTTTGCATAATAAAACTACATTTCTTGTTTTGAGTTATCAATATCAACAACTGTGTACACTGTGTTTCTTTATAAAAGATAAGGAATTTAAAACACTACATGGACACCACATAGTGATATTGGTTAGCTAGATTATTTTCAAATGATGTGCGGACAATCAGTATATTCAGCCTCAGTGCTGATGACTTCCTTTTGTATGCCCAAACATGCAGCCAAATTGAGTTAAAGGAAATTGGCATTTCCTTTACAAACTTAACTAGATAAATGATGCATAATGGGACATGATGTGGGACTACCTGAGGGTGGGAGGAGGTGCTGAGTGGAAGGGGACAAAAGGGCAAAATTGGGACATCTCTAATAGCATAAACAATAAAATATAATTAAAAGCTTAACTATGAATCATTTAAAACAAATGCATTTTTTGTTTAAAAACAAAACAAAACTCAGAACTGTTTTCTTTCAATTAGCAAAACTTACTCATTTCTGTGCTTCCCCAACACTTCTGTGTGCCTATGCTGTGTCTGGAACTGTTCCAGGCAGACCAGATGCAGGGATGAATTACACGCAGGACTATGCCCCTACATAACAGACGATCTTGGAATGTTCACCCTGGGAGTGAGTGTTGCTGGAGAAGATTCTGGAGACTCAACATTAAGTCCTCCACCCTGCAGACCTCTGGAAGAAGAGGAAGACCCAGCCAATTCAGTCCTAAGAAGCAGATACTGAAGAAGGGGGTAAAGGGGAGAGCACGGTATCCTGAGACTGAACCAAGAAACTGATTGGGAAGATGGGAGTGAACAATAGCCTCAATGACCTGACAGACTGAGCAAGATGTAGACTAAGAGTGAAACTCAGGGTATGCAGTACAGAGTCTTTGCTGATCATGACAAGCATGGTTCCCAGTGGATGGTGGGGCTGGAAGATTGAAAAAGCGGGTTGAGGAGAGAATGGCAGGTGGAGTGAAAGTCCTCCTGGAAACCCAAGACAACCAACTGACAATCATCACAGTGAAAGACAGCTCAGAAAGATGGCTGGGAAAAAAGTTACTCTGTAGAAATCAACAGCTTTCCCAAGTATGAAAATAAATTATGCAACACACTAAATTTAACCTCACCACTTCTGGAGAAAAGAGGAATCAGTGAGTACTGACCAGCTCTAACAGACATTAGAGGCTGTTCAAAAGCAACAGTGTGAACAGCAATGTTGTGCTAATATACAAACAGGTAGAAAGATAACTAGCCAGCCTCATAAAACAAACATAAATGCATACAGAATTCAGTCTCTTACACCTTGTTAAATTTTAAATGGTTTGTATATTTAAATATGTTAAGGATATCATATAGAATTGGAAAGGTAAGTGGTCATTTTCTGTAACCATGACAAAAAACTCAAAAGTCATAAATAAAAGTATGGATTTAAATACTATTAAAAAATAAAAGTATTTTTTATGAATAAGGTAATCAGCAAGTCAAACAAGAAAATAAATACTTGCAATGCATATTTAAACAAAAACCTAATGTATTTGCCTCTATGTTTACATATTCATAACTTAAAAATAAATATTTATGAATCTACTACCAGTTACCTAGAAAGAACCCTAACAACAAGTTAAAATTTGACTAGCATATTTCCTAGATAATCTTTGCTTCTTAAACATGACAAAAAGTGTTAAAACACACACATGATGGCAAAGAGCAATTGTAGCTCTACTGAGAGGAGCGTGGGCAGAGGTAGAAAAGGGAAATGGAGGATAAATGATGATGGAAGGAGAAGTGACTTGGCTGGTGAACACACAATACACTATACAGATGATGTATAATAGAATTGTTCACCTGACTGCTATATAATTTTATTAAGCAATATCACCCACCCCAATAAATTCTATAAAAAGAAAACCACCAACCAACCAAAGGAACCCCAAAACAACCCATAGTTACAAAATAAATAAGTCCTGGACATGCAATGTAAACCATGATAACTGCAGTTAATAATACTATTTTGTGTAGTTGGAAGTGGCTAATGTAGTAAATCTTTAAAACTCTCATCATAAGATAAAAATGTATCTATGTGTGGTGATGGATGTTAACTAGACATAGTGTTGTGGAGATTATTTTGCAATATATACAAATATGGAATCATTATATTGTACATCTGAACCCAATATAATGTTATTTGTCAAATCTATCTCAATAAAAATCAGGAAAAATCATATTTAAAAAAATACAAGAAAAAAGACTCTCCATTCAGATATTTTCACCTTAACATTTTCCTTTTTTAGTTTAAATAATTTTTTATTGTTTATGTTATTACAGTTGTGCCAATTTTTTCCCCTTTTCCTCTCCACCCAGCCCTCCTGCTCCCTCAGAGAACCCCCATAATGTTGTCCACGTTCATGGGTCATGAATATATGTTCCCTGGCTACTATATTACCCATGCTATATTTTACATCCCCATAACCATTCTTTAACAACCAATTTGTACTTAATTCCTTCACCTTTTCCACCCCTCTCCCAGAGTACCTTCCCATCTGGCAACCATCAAAATGTTATAGTATCTATGATTCTATTTCCATTCTGTTTGTTGGTTTATTTTGTTTTTTAGGCTCCAATTGTTGACAGATATGTATTTATAGCCACTTTATTGTGTGTAGTTTTGATCTTCTTCTTCTTAAAGAAGAACCTTTAACTTTTCATATAATACTGTCTTGGTGGTGATGAATTCCTTTAGCTTTTTCTTGTTTGGAAAGCTCTTTACCTGTCTTTTGATTCTAAATGATAGCTTTTTTGGGTAGAGTAATCTTGGCTATAGGTCCTTGCTTTTCATCACTTTGAATATTTCTTGCCACTCCCTTCTAGCCTGCAAAGTTTCTTTTGAGAAACCAGCTGACAGTCTTATGGAGGCTCCCTTATAGGTAACTAACTGCTTTTCTCTTGCTGCTTCCATGATTCTCTTTTTGTCTTTAACCTTTGGCATTCTAATTATGATGTGTCTTAGTGTGGGTCATTTTGGTCCTTATTGTTTAGGACTCTGCATGTCCTGGACTTGTATGCCTATTTCCTTCACGAAATTAGGGAAGTTTTCTGTCATTATTTCTTCAACTAGGTTTTCAACTTCTTGCACTCTCTCTTCTCCTTCTGGCACCCCAATGATATGAATATTGGTATGCTTGAAGTTGTTCTAGAGGTTCCTTACACTATCCTCAGGGATTTTTTTATTCTTTTTTTCTTCATGCTGTTCTGATTGGGTGTTTTTTGTTTCCTTTTACTCTAATTGCTGATTTGATTCTCAGCTTTATTTCTATTAGTGTATCCATAAATTCTGGCTGGATCTTTGTTATGCTGTTGAGAATCTTTAGAACCAGTGTTTTGAACTGTGCATCTAGTAGATTGCTTGCCTCCATTTGCTCAGTTCTTTTATTTCATTTGGGCCATGTTTTTTTGTCTCCTCATTTGTGTCTCCCTGTGTTTGTGTCTATGTGTTACATAGAGCTGCTAGTTCTCCCAGGCGTGGTCAAGTGGCCTAATGTTTTAGGTGTCCTGTTGGGTCCTGTGGTAGAGCCTGTCCTATCACTCAAGCTGGGTACTCAAGCTGTGCCAACTGTGTTGGCTGTGTACACCCTCCTCTTGTGAGACTTGATTGCTGTTGGCACGTCTATGGTCAGCCACTGTCTGTGTTCTGTCCATGGCCACCTGGCATAACCTACACAGTGATCTGCAGAAGGCTGCTACTTGTGCTGGGCTAGGAGGTGCCCAGGAGAAGCCATGCTGTGAACCAGGGCTTGCTGCTGCCACTGCTGGGCTATGGCCACTTAACTAGAGATACATGGTCGCTGAGGCCAGATGCTGCTTATTTGGAGAATTTAGGATAATCTGAAGTATGAGTCCAGACAAGCCATTTGTATAGAAAAACCACTGGATACAGCTTGCATGGGTCAGAAAGTTGGGTATGGCAGGGCTCAGGGAATCATCAGTATGGGGCAACAGTGATAGCCAGATTGATGGTATCCAGATATGGCACCCGCCTGCTGGCTCAGTCAGAGGTGGGTTCAGTAAAGGAGCAATGGCCTCTTCCAGCACTTTTGTCTGGGAGAATGCTACACCCCTAGTTCTTGCCCTGCTGCCAGACAATTCTGTTTTTTCCCATATGCTTCTGGTGACTTTTTGGCTGCTGTCCTCATGCTGGAGCTCAGAAGCAATGAGTCTAAGTGATCCGTGCCTGGGCCCTTTAAGTTGAACTGCCCAGGACTCCTGAAGTTTCTGTTTTCCACAGTCTCAATCCCCTCTGTTTGTTTGTTTGTTTGTTTTCAGTAAAAATTTATGGGGACTTCCCTTCCTGGCACTGGAATCATGGGCTGGGGGACCTGGTGTGGGGCAGGGACCCCTCGTTCCTCAGCTATCCCTCCAGATTTTTATCAGCCATGCATGCATGTTGCATCAGCCAAATCTGCATCTATGCCCCTCCTACAACACTCAATGTGGTTTCTTCTTTAATTCTCTGCTGTAGGATGTCCATTCAGCTTGCTATCTGGTGGTTCTAAATGATGATTATTCATCAGTGTAGTTGTAATTTTGATGCGGTTGTCTGAGGAGGCAAGCTGTATTACCTACCCCACCATTTTGACCAGAATTCAAAATTTTCGTAAATCTTATATGCCTAATACCCTGTATTTTGGGGGTTATTGAGGAAAGTGGCACTGTTATGTGATCAGCTGTCCCAAGCAAAACTTGCTACCTACAAGGGTTATTGACAGAGAGCAACACTCATCAGAGATGCTGCCACAGCCCTGAAAGTTCATTTCACAGTATTTAAAATCTTCATACTTTTAGAAACAAGTCTCATTAGATATCTTACTATTTTGGAAAGATGTTATTTTAAAAAATGGGAGCAGAATAGGAAGTTCTTCTGTACTTCCCAGAATGTCAGTGGCTTTACAGAGTATTTTTTCTCTTCAATTTGTTGGAATTTTTATACCCTATGTCTATTTTCCAGGTGTAGCCATAGCTATTTAACACACTTTTGTAACATCTAAAGAAATCAGTATTTTTAACCTGTCTGTACAGGATTCACTTCTAGCACCTTTATGTAGATTAGGAGAACATGGCCTTTCTGCAGGTGCCAGTGTGATCTTGCCTTTGTGTGAGGAAATATGTGCCCCTTCCTGCCAGTCCTCAAAGCACTGCACTTGGACACAAGTGTTAACCAGTGGATTCTATATCAACCCCTTTCCCATCCTCTGCCTTTGTTGCTGTGGCCAAACCCTACAACTTTCTCCAGAAGTCTGCCCTCCTCATGTATAATACCAAGACCTTAGAGACATTCAACCTCTGAGTCTGTCCTCCCAACTTACTGTGCTCCAGGACTTAATTTTGATTCTGTTTCCCCTAGAGAAATTAAAGACTTATTGTTTTAACAGTGTTTGTTCAAATGCATTTCCAATATCACCAATGTTTTTGCTCACCATCCCATTTCATATATTATATTTTCCATTTCTCAAAGCATATTCTTCAGAAGTTTTTTCCTGAGACTAGTGGGTTGTAAATGCTCCAGTTTTCTCTGTCTGAAAATATCACAGTCTCACCCTCATTTTTTAGAGATCATGTTTCCAGTATGGCTTTGTGGGGGACAGTTTCTTTTCTCCAGCACATTGAAGATCCACTGTCTCTGCTGCCAATGTTAGTGCTGTGATGTTGGTCATCAGTGTAGTTTCCTTTCACTCACAATGATCTATGTGTTGTTGTTGTGTTTTATTTTCCAAGAGCTTCCTTTTTTTCTCTGCTGTGGTATATTTTCACCATTTCATCATGTTTTGGATTTGTGGAGTTTCCTCAGTTTCAAGATTATTGTCGTTTAATATTTCTGAACAATTTTCTGCTCTTATATCTTCGACTGTTCCATAGTGGTTAAGAACACAGAGTGTGGAGCCAGGCTGCTGGGTTGGAAGCCTTATGTGGTCTCAGACAAACATCATAACTCCTTTATGTTCAGTTTCCTTATCTTTAATGGGAATGACATTTTTACCTACTCTAAAGTTTTATTGTAAATATTAAAGAGTTCATTACAAAAGAGTTTCAAATAGGGACACATAATACTATATTCTTGTTAGTTTTTATGATGATTTCTTTGTTTCTTCTTTTGGAAGTCTAATTCAACAGAGTTTCTTTTTTCATTTTCCATATTTTTTAACTTCCCTTTCTTCTTCTTCTCCTTGTTTTATGTCTCCCAGTAGCCTCCTGGGTAATTTCTACAGATGCATCTTCTAGGTTATTAGTCTCTTTTCCACTGTGTCTAATTTCTGTTTGGTTCAGCCACTGAATTTTCAATTCAATTTTTATCTTATTAAGTTCTAGTTCTACGTAAGGTTTAATTATTAAATTTGGTCATGTTTTATTTTCTTGAATCTGGGTCACATTTTAATTTTTTTACCTTTTTTGTCTCTAACCCTATTAAAGCATAGCCATAATTAGTCCTCTGATAGTTCTAATGCTGAAGTCTATATATGTCTGATTTTATGGTCTGCTGTCTCTTCTTTCTCTTTCATATGGTGCCCTGTGTCTTGGTGTGTTTGGGATTTTTGACTGTGAAGTGCTCACTTGCTCTGGGATTTTATTTGTGGGAGTACTTTGAAGCCTGAATTATAGTTGAGTTCTCTCAGGGAAGTCTTGTTTTTTCTTTTGCTAAATGAATGAAGGAACTTCCCAGCATGGCTTTCACTACCAGGATATTTCCAGAAACTTCACTTTTCATTTTCAGTTTTAGGAACTAGGATCACAGTGTGATACTGACTTGTGGTGACAAACTCTCAAGAGAGAGATTTATTTTCACTCAGATCTATGCTTGATAAAGCAATTTTTTGATGGTTTTATTTATCACTAATGAAATAGTTACTGCGGGGTTGCCTTTTGAGACCCCAACTTTTCATGAGGTATTCCTGTTAGACTTCTCCCCTTTGGGTCCTCCCAAATCTATCTTTTATTCCTTCCAGATCATGCAGGGCTTGTAATCATAATAAGAAATATTAATCTCCTTCTGAGAGCAAAGGGACTTCATTGAAGGAATTTAATCTTGGTAGTAACTCGATCATCTCTGTGCTTCAGAATTATCCTTCAGGCTGATGAGAGGAGAACATGTAGAATATACATAAAAACATAAATCACAATTCACAATTCTGTTTGAAAATAATAGCATAAATACTTTGAGGTATGTATATAAATTTTCCAACTACTTATGTTGTTTTGTAATAAGAAGTATATTATCAATTCCTAAATTAATAATTGTGTGACCTGTTTGGCCTCAGTTTCTCATCAGCAAAATGAGATTTGATTTATTTATGATGAATCTACAACTAAGAAAACTCTTGTGCCTGGGGAGGCTTCTCTATCTTCTTACTCCATCAGGTGCTTGGATGTGTTTAACATCAAAGAGAATGGAGACTACCATTGATCAACTTCTTAATGATTTCAGAGGCTCCCATTTTCATCACTGTGATACACTCACCAGTCCTTCCATTAGGACTGAGAATGCAGGGCAGTGTCATTTAGAAAGTCCTCATAAAGAAGTTTTGTTTGTGAAGTGTGTGTGAGAGTGTGTGTTTATGTGCTTGTGTGAATGTGGCTGATTTTACTGCATGAACTTGCACAGATCCTTGTTTGGGGAGGGTGCTGCTCATCCCTGTTTTGGAGCCTCTTCTCATTCCCCTCCATGTGGCCATCAGCAGCCCCCGAAAGGCCCGCAGATGCAATGAAACCAAGGGAAAGGGTTATCCAAATGATGTCATTTGATCTCTAGATTCGCTATTTCTTGAGCTATTTTCTCTTGTAGATTCTCAGTCATTAGAATAAATAAAACCCATTTTTGCTAAAACTATTTTAATTTGGCTCTGTCCTTGGCTCACACAGCCACAAATATAACTATTTATGGCCAGAAATTATGTTCCCAATTATTCACTAAAGCATGTGAAATAGCAGCCTCTGTAGTTGTCACCTGTGTCTGCCACATCCCTCCTCACATCTCCCATTCTACACATCCTTGAGCCTAAGGAGTCTTGGGTCCCAGAGGAGACCAGATACTGAAGGAATTCATTAAAGGTAAGTAAGGTAATTTCCCAGCGCCTCACAGGACAAATACTCTGTGAATCTTAAATAAGTGACTAATTATAGTCACCAATCTTACCTGACTATACCTGGCTGGCAGGCGTGGGGAGCTGGAATATGGAGAAGCTCGTGTATGGATGCTTAAACACTGCATGCTTAGGGAGTGGACGGTAGTCCTGTGGGGAGAAGTCTATCTTTTCAGAGATGATGGAGAGTGTTGGAGAAACCATAAAAATAAGCAGGCTTGGAACTCCAGCTAAATTGTTGAGAAATCATATGAATGACCATTGGACACTGCCAGGAGTTGTGTTTTGTGGCTATGGGTGGATGCAGGAGGCTGCTTCCTAATAACCTGTTGGGTGCAGATCGCGGAAGAGATGCATTGCCTGCTTGGTGCCCACAGACGGCAGCTGTGACTGCAGAGAGATTCTATAGCTCCCAGAAGGCTTTCCCTGAGAGGTTTGGGCGCTGAAACTCAGGCTGGGCCCGCTGGCAGAGCTGAGAGTAAGTCAGGAGGGGTCTGGCTCTACAAAGCATAAAGTTACATTTTTATTTTTGATTTTTTTGTTTGTTTGTTTGTTGTTAGTTTGTTCTCATCAACTAAGTAGGAACAGCTGGAGTCGTGGCAAGATTCTTACGGGGAGTTGGTGTGCACACTTGCCCCGGGCTCCAGCAGGTGTGAGAGGTAGACTGGAGACCTTGAGTGCATGGGCAAAACCATTTGGGGAGATCGCTCCCCTCCTATTGGCTACAGGTAGAGGGGAAGCAGTAGCCCCATCTGAAGACAGTACTCTGCCCCATCTAATTGTGCTTAAGCCTGACTGGAGATTATAAAATGACTAGAGTAAACAGTGAAAGAGAGACCCTGGCACTGATAATTGAGATTAGACTGCCTAGAATCAGACTTGGGCACAAGCTAAAATCAAGAGGGCAGTTTCAGAAAGAAGAAAGTGGAAAAAATACAGAAACTACAGAGACAAATTCCACTGTGACCTTCTCATACATATTCTTTAAATAGTCATTCCTTGTCCTCCCAGTGTATGCATGTTAGGGATAAAGAAGTACACCAGTGACTCTCAAACCAGTAGGAGATAGTTAACAGATGAATCATGGAAAAGGGGCGCGGAAATGACATTCCGCACCTCCTCACACACATCTCTGGGATCAAAAGGAGCAAGATTGTTATCACCAAGCACAGAGAAATGGGAAGATGTAGCTAGATAATTTTGCAAATAAGTTGGAGATAGACCTATAATTTTAGTTAATTACACCGTGAGTTAAGTAGTTAATCACATTAGATTGTGAACCTGGATTAACCAGTAAGGGAGAAACTGGGAAGAAGGAGAGGGGAGGGGGAGCTAATCATATTAGTACAAAACCAGTTTTCTTTGTCTACTTCACGCACACATGCTCCTGGCTGGCGGTGGACCTGACTCTACAGACTCCTGAATAAATACCTCACTTTGCTGCTGAAGTCCTGTGTCCCAGTGATTTATTGTGAGCATTTCTCACATGCATTATAATTAAATAGTCGTTATGTTATAGTTTATTTTAAATCTCATATTTTGCTCCTCCCTCTTCTCAATCAATTTTACCGTTTGATTTTCTCATCTTATCTTTGTTTTAAATTCTATATTTTCTCTTACTATCACTCATTTTCAATCAGTACTCATTTTTTCTTACCTCGCCAGTCTCTTCTTTTTTCAATCATAAATTACACTTACTCTATCCCCACCTTGACCAATCTGTGGCATTCCAGCAACTTTATTCATAGATCTTCACTATTCTGATATTTCAAACCTCAAACCTTATCGTTTCCCTCTCCTAATCCATTTGTACCTTCCTCCAGCCATTTCTTTCATTTTAAATTTGAAAAATTTTCTGTCTTAACCAGGTTTTCATTCTTCACTCTAAGTAATCCTGCTCCCTCTATCATTCTCAAATCACTTCCCTTTCCTCCAGACATCTCTTAACTTCTCTTTCTTTCTTTTTTACCTTTTACTCTCACTCCACCTACATTAATCTTAGCTCATAGGTTCCTGTTAGTGCTGTGGTGAAATTTTTTCTCTATTTTGGGGCTTATATTTTTCCCTTTTTCTTCTTCATCTTTCTTCTTCTTATTATTTTTTCTGTGTGTGTGTGTTGGTTGTTTCACACACACACACACTATATATATATAACAACTTCTGTTTAAACCTAATGCTACACGTTTCTCCTCTCTTAATTCATTTCACCTCCACCCCTCCTTTTCTAATATATGATATAAATTTTACTTTCTTCCTCTCATTGCCTTGTCCCTACTCACTACCATTGTTGCTCCTCCCCATCCACTCTCAAAAAGCATTTTTCTTTCAATTAATCAACTCTCATTTATTTTTCCTTTCTTATAATAGTCTCAATCTCATTACATCTTTATCAATACTGGATCATTAGCAATTGATATGGTGATTGAGGGTGAAGGATATTGATGTGAGTGTGGTGTTCATGCCTGGGCAGATGGCTCTGTTTAACAGCTCCTCAACAACTGTTTACAAAACGAAGTGGATGGAGTGACTCTCAGTCAGCTAGCTGGAAGAAAGGACCCACCAAAGAACAACACGACAGCAAGCAAAACCAAAATTCTACCAGACGGCCCAAATAAAAGGCATAAAGGGCATTCTAAGAGCATCAGGTTCAGAAGATCAAGAAGTCTGCACCACTGAATCCCAGAGAACTCCTACCACAGATAGTGACAACACAAAAGCAGGAAGTTAAAGCAGATCAATCTAAGAAGCAGAAACAAACAGGAAGAGCCACATAAAATGAGGAGTAGAAGAAACAACACTCCATTGAAAGAAAGAAAGGAATTCCCAGAAGGGATAGGTGAAATAGAAGGAAGCAAACTATCAGACACAGAATTCAAAACAATGGTAAAAAAGGGAGCCCAATGAACTCAATAAACTCAGAGGGATCTACAATGAACTCCAGGGAAACTACAAAGAACTCCAGGGAAGCTACAAGAAACTTACTGAGAACTATACCAGCATTAAAAAGGACGTAGAAACTATCAATAAGAGCCAAGAAGAAATGAGGAATAAAATTTCTGAACTGAAGAACACAGTAGAAGGAATCAAAAGCAGGCTAAATAAAGCAGAGGACTGGATCAGTGAGTTAGATGAAAAAGTAGAAAAAAATATCCAGACACTGCAAGAAAATGAAGAAAGACTGAAGATAAATGAAGAGGGTTTGAGAGAGCTGCAGGACAACATGAAACATAATATCTGTATCATAGGAGTACCATAAGGAGAAGAAGAGGAGCAAGGGATAGAAAACCTGATTGAAAAAATAATGAAGGAAAACTTCCTGAACATAAGGATAGAAAAAGTCTCACAAGTACAGGAAGCACAGAGGGTCCCAATAAAGAAGAACCCAAAGGGGCCCACTCCAAGGCACATCATAATTAAAATGGCAACATTCAAAGACAAAAAGAGAGAATCCTAAAAAAAGCAAGAGAAAAACAGCAAATACAGCTTTCTGATAAGGCTATCAGATGATTTCTCAATAGAAACACTGTAAGCCAGAAGGGAATGGCAAAAAATATTTCAAGCTATGAAAAACAAAGGCATACAACCAAGACTATTCTTCCTAGCAAGGCTCTCTTTCAAAATGGAAGGTGAAATAAGGAGTTTCCAGACAAAGGAAGACTAAAAAATACATCTGCACCAAACCAGGATTGAAAGATATGCTACAGAGAATGCTTTAAGAAGAAGAAAAATAAAAAAAGAGAGGGAGAGGGACACAGGTACAAAGGGAAAAAATCATAATGAATAAGTACCTATTAATAATAACCTTAAATGTAAATGGCTTAAATGATCCAATCAAAAGATAGGATAGCGAAATGGATATGAAAACATGGCCTACATATATGTTGTCTACAAGAGACCCACCTCAAAACAAAAGACCTACACAGCTTGAAAGTGAAGGGAAGGAAAAAAGTATTTCAAGCAAACAAACATGAAGAAAAAGCTGGGGTAGCAATACTTATATCAGACAAACTAGATTTCACAACAAAGGTCATAAAAAAAGACAAGGAAAGACATTTCATAATACTTAAGGGAACAATCCACCAAGAATATATAATCCTGCTAAACATATATGCACCCAACACAGGAGCACTCAAATATATAAGGAAAATCTTGGAAGACTACAAGAAGGATATCAACAGTAACACACTCATAGTAGGGGACTTTAACACCCAATTGTCAACAATGGACAGATCTTTGAAGCAGAGAAACACCAAAGATATTGAGGCATTGAACAACAGTCTAGATCAAATGAACTTAATTGATATATATAGAAACTTTCATCCCAAAGAAGCAAAATATACATTTTTTTCAAGTGCATATAGAACATTTTCAAAGATAGACCACATGAGAGGACACAAAACAAGCCTCAACAAATTAAAAAATATGGAAATTATATCAAGTATCTTCTCAGATCACAATGGCCTGAAACTGGAAATCAACCTCAAGGGATTATACTCAAAAACATTCCAACTCATGGAGAATGAACCACATGCTATTGAACAATGAATGAGTTAACAACAACATCAAGGAAGAAGTAAAAGTTTCTGGAAACAAATGATAATGAACACACAACAGCTCCAAAATCATGGGACACAGCGAAGGCAGTCCTGAGAGAAAAGTTCATAGCACTACAGCCTACCTAAAAAGGATAGAAGAATCTCAAATAAAAAATCTAACCCTACGGCTACAAGAACTAGAACAACAACAACAAATAAAGCCCAGAGTGAGTAAAAGAAAGAAAATTATCAAGATAAGATGAGAATTAAATGACCTAGAGACTAAACAAACAATTCAAAAGATCAATAAAACCAGGAGCTGATTCTTTGAAAAGATAAAATTGACAAGCCTTTAATCAGGCTCATCAAGAAGAATAAAGAGGGGACCCAAATATATAAAATCAAAAAGAAAGAGAAGAAATCACAACCAATACCATAGAAATACAAAGGATTGTAAGAAATTTCTATGAATAACTGTATGACAAGAATACTGAATCAGGAAGAAGCAGAAAGCCTGAATAGACCAATACCAACTGGTGAAATTGAAGCAGTAATAGAAAAAACTCCCAGTGCACAAAAGCCCTGGACTGTATGGTTTCACAGGTGAATTTTACAAAATATTAGGGAAGAACTAACTCCTACACTTCTCAAATTATTCCAAAAAATCCAAGAAAAGGGAAGACTCCCATACTCTTTCTATGAGGCCAGTATTACCCTAATTCCAAAATCAGGTCAAGACACAACAAAGAAAGAAAACTACAGGCCAATATCGCTGATGAACATAAATGTTAAAATCTTCAACAAAATATCGACAAACCAGATCCAGCAACACATTAAAAAGGTCATACACTATGATCGAGTGGGATTCATCCCAGGGATGCAAGAATGATTAAATATTTGCAAATCAATAAATGTAATACACCACAGAAACAAAATGAAAGACAAAAATTACATAATTATAGCAATAGATGCTGAAAAGCATTGATAAAGTACAACACCCACTTACAGTGAAGGCACTCAGCAAAAATTGAGAATAGAGGGAGCATACCTCAATATAATAAAGGTCATATATGAGAAACTTGAAGTCAATAAATAAAAGGCATCCATATTGGAAAAGAGGAAGTAAAACTGTCATTATTTGCACATGACATGATAGTGTACATAGAAAATCCAATAGACTCCACTAAAAAACTACTCAACCTAATATGTGAATTTGGCAAAATAGCAGAGTACAAAGTCAATATTCAGAAATCGAAGGCATTTCTGTACACCAACAATAAAATATTGGAGATAGAAACTCGAAAAAAAATTCCCATTTACTATAGCAACAAGAAAAATTAAGTACCTAGGAATAAACTTAACCAAGGAGGTAAAAGATCTGTACTCAGAAAACTACAGAACAATGAAGGAAGAAATTAAGGAAAATACAAATAAATGGAAGCATATACCATGTTCATGGATGGGAAGAATCAACATCATTAAAATGTCCATACTACCCAAAGCAACTTATAGATTCAACGCAATCATTATTAGAATACCAATGTTTTACTTCACAGACCTAGAACAAATAATTCAAAAACTTATATGGAACAAAAAAAGACCCTGAATATCCACAGCAATATTGAGGAAGAAGAAGACAGTAGGAGGAATCACAATATCTGATATCAGACTATACTAAAAACCCTCTGTTATCAAAACAGTCTGATACTGGTGTAAGAACAGACATATAGATCAATGGAACAGAATAGAGAGCCCAGAAATAAACCCCAGTCTATATGGTCAACTAATTTTTGACAAAGAGGGAAGGAACAAAGGGCATCAAAGGGAATTAAAAGAGCCTCTTTAACAAATGGTGCTGGGCGAATTGGACAAGAACATGCAAAAAAAAAAAAAAAAAAAAGAAAAGGCAAACAAACTAGACCACCAACTTTCACCATACAGCAGAATAAACTCAAGATGGATAAAAGACTTAAATGTAAGCCATGACGCCAAAAAAAAAAAATCCTAGAGGAAAAACATAGGCAGGAAAATTTCAGATATTCCATGTAGCAATATTTTCACTGATACATCTCCTAAGGCAAGGGAAATAAAGGAAAGAATAAACAATGGGACTACATCAAACTAAAGAGTTTCTGCTCAGCAAAAGAAAACATCAGCAAGATGAAAAGGGAACCAACCGTATAGGAAAACATATCTGCCAATGATATCTTAGACAAGGGATTGATCTTCAAAATATACAATGAACTTATACATCTCAACACCAAGAAGACAATTAAGAAATGGGAAAAGGAGCTGACCAACACTTCTCCAAAGAGGACATACAGAGAGTTCATAGACATATGAAAAAATGCTCAACACCACTAGCCCTCAGAGAGATGCAAATAAAAACTACAATGAGAAACCACTTCACATTGGTCAGAATGGCCATCATCAGCAAGTCAACATACAATAAGTGCTGTCGAGAATGTGGAGAAAGGGGGACCCTAGTGCACTGCTGGTGGATTCCATACTGTTTTCCAGAATGGTGCAGCCACTATGGAAAGCAGTATGGAATTTCCTCAAAAAACTAAAAATGAAACTGCCTTTTGATCCAGTGGTTCCACTGCTAGGATTATATCTGAAGAATCCTGAAACACCAATTCAAAAGAACCTATGTGCCCCTATGTTCATAGCAGCACTATTTACAATAGCCAAGTGCTGGAAACAGCCTAAGTGCCCATCTCTAGATGAGTGGATAAAATAACTGGTACATTTACACAATGAAATACTATGCAGCAGAAGAAAAGAAGGAACTCCTATCATTTGCAATGACACGGATGGAACTATAGAGAATTACGCTTAGCAAAATAAGTCAGGCAATGAAAGAAAAATACCATATGATATCACCTATTACAGGAAACTAATAAACAACATAAACAAATGAGCAAAATTGAACCAGAGACATGTAAACAAGGAGTAGACTAACAGTGACCAGGAGGGAGAGAGGCGGGGGCGAAGGGGAGTAAGAAGGGGAAGTATCTAGTTAAGGAACTAGTATAAATGACCCATGGACATGGACAACGGTGTGGGGATTGACTATGGGTGAATGGGTGGGCAGGGTGGCAGGGGAGCAATGGGGGGAAAATGGGACAACTGTAATAGAAAAACAATAAATAAATTAAAAAACAAACAAACAAAACAACAACAACTCACAAGAACCAGACTGTGGATACTCTAAATTATCTTAGGAGTGTAGGAGGCCTTATCTGGTGGGAATTAAAAACAATCAGTGATGTTTAAGCAAAGTGCCATGAAGGACACATTTCGGAAAGTTTTTCAAGGTGGCAGAATCTCTCACTACAATCAAATTTCCCATAATATACCAGAGGAGAGAGATACATCTGCAGGTAACAAGGATTAGATCTCTACAACCCAACCATATGCAGGTATATGGAAGAGACAGGAATAAAGAAAAGATAAACTCTCCCAGTTTATGTTCAATCTTCCTCAAGCTTATATTGAAAAGGAAATCCAGTTTGAATCCCATTGAGGTACTTCTATCCCCTTACATTTCTAAGAAAACCTTAATACAGCTGCCACCGCCATCATCTCTAATACCCTGTAATGTGCCAGTCTAACTCCTAGTTGCCAGCTCTTCCTTATGCTGTAGTTGACCACAAGACCATGGTTGATATTTATAACTACTACTTTCACCACAAATTTCATATTCTTCTCAGCTGGAAGGGGTTTTTTACATAGTGATATTCTGCAAACCTTCATTTCTAGGGAATCTGTATCCTCATTAATCCTCCCTTTATTGGGTTGTTATAGTTTTCATTAACATTCATGATTACACATGAAAACACTAAGTGGTACCCAAAGAATATCTCAGAATTTCACACATGGCGCACTTTGTTTCAGTTGTGTAGGGCAACCCAGATTTCCCTTGGTAATCAATATCACCATCCCATGCAGAATAGCAATCCTGCTCTTTGTCTATTGGTTCACGTAAGAACTTCAGAATACCCAAGTGGCAGGCTCAACTTCTCCCTTGAAGAGTATACAATACTTCTGGTGTGCCATTTTCAATTCTCTCAGCCTCATCTTATTCCAGCCACAGCTGCAGTAACCAACACTGCACTGACTTCAACTAGCTTTAGCAGATGCAACCTGAGAGCATTTCACCTCACTTCTGTTCTACATGCTCCTGACTTTCTGCTCTTGGACTTCTCTGACTCCGTGAAACAGAATGTCATGAGAACTTTCTCAGTACATATAAAAATATTTAGGTATCTGATCCATGTTGAGTGAATTGTGTAGAGTGTGAGCTGTGGATTAGGACTCTTTTTCTCATATGGAAATCCAAATTTTCAAGTTCTGGTGGTTGAAAAGACTGTTTTCCACTGAATTGTCTTTACAACTTTGTCAGGGATCAATGGACAATACATAAGTGGATCTGTTTCTGGACTCTATATGCTATTCCATATTCTGTATACCTATCTATATTCCGATCTTTTCTGTAATACCACAATGTCCTGATGACTTTAACTTAATAGTAAGTCTGAAAACCAGGCAATGTGAATCTTCCTCCTTTATTCTTTGTTTCCAAAATCAATTTTTCTTTTTTAGTTTCTTGACTTCACACATAAATTTGACAGTCAGATTGTCTATTTGTACCCTTTGTTGGAATTTCTATTGGAATGGTGCTGAATCTCTAGATTAGTGTCAGAAATGTCAATATTTCAACATTGCTATTGAATCTTTGAATCCATAAACATGTTATATCTATCCATTTCTTCAGGTCATCTATGATTTTTTTAATCAGTGTCTTTGTAATTGTCAAGATATAAATCTTTGCATAAATTGTGTAAGATTTATACCTAAGTATTTCATTGTTACTGCTATTGTGAACAGTATTTTAAAGTGTCTTTTTCACTTTCTACATCTTCATTGCTAGTTGATAAAAATATAAATTTTAATGTTAATTTTTATATTTATATACAGAATTTTAAAAAGCATTCATCACATATTACTTTAACCATTAATCCCCTTTGCACTGTTAGTGCTTCTGGAATAATGAATATGTCTTTATGCCTCAGTTCCTGGAATAGAGACTGGCCCAGTGATCACTAAATTTCCTTTTAAGTCTAAGCATTGTGTCTATAAGCATGAGTGAATTATGACTGAATAGATGACATGAAGAGATGTGGGTTGGGAAGTCATTCCAGGCAGAGAACTTTTAGAGCTTATGGGTCAGTAGAAGAGAAAAAAACAAAATGAAGACAAAGAATATTTGACAGGATAAAGTCTCCTTAAAAAATTACCCAACATGTAAGAAGCACAGCCCTTTGGGAAATAGAATGCATCTGCACATGCATTAGATTAGTTTTTCACTTGCTGTATCATTTGGGAAGCAGTGTGATGAAGGAATGGAGGAGCAGGTCCCTGTGACATAGAGGAACACTGATGAGTTTGGGAAAGCGGAAGCAGCATATGCTGGGGTTGGGGGAGGAGACAGAAAAGTCGCTGGGTTACAGGATCCTTTCTGTAAAAACACCTTCGGGTAGTGGTTTTACAATCTCTTTTCTCTCTTTGGTCAGACTGGAAGACTGGGGCTGTGTGATCAGAATGACAGTTGACACATTATGGTCAGCAATGGAGGATGGAACAAGTAGATCAAGGTTAGTCTGAACTGGCTGGATAGAGGAAATAAGAGTCAGGGAGAGGAAGAGGAGTCAGACTGGGGTGAGCTGAGGAGGGCAGGAGGTAGGAACGCCCTGGAGAGAGCACTGTGCCCCTTCTCACTGAGGTATGGTCATTCACAGTCCTTGCAGAGGAAATCACATGGCTTCTCAGGCTCTTGGTGACACCAGACAAGGCAGCAACTTCTCCAGGGCTCTGCCTGCCCAAGGACTTGAAGTTAATTTCAGAGTCAGGAGCTCCAGGAAGCACCACCTGCTTCAAGGCAGCTCTTAACTGACTTTCCACTGGAATAGAGGAGAAGGAAGGTTAAGGCTGACTGAATTCTTTTCTTTCCATTTCTTTGCCTTTTAGGTCAAAGTGCTCTTGTTTAGACAACAGCCTGGCCTTTCAGAGTCATTCGGTCATGGAGACAGGAGTTCTAGGGCTTCTAGCCACTGTGTGGCAAGGGAAGCCAGTAGCCTGGTTTGTCTGACAGGGGCAAATCTCTTGTGTCTCTCTCTAGTCCTTCCTCTCTCTTGTTCTTTCATGCTGTGTCCTTCCATCTGTCATCCATTCTGATATGCTTTCAGGGAACATCAGGTGTGTGGGGAGAATCTAGAAGAGGAGAAAGCTTGAAAAACCAATACTATAATTTTCCTGGTTGGAATGTCTTTTTCCTCCTAGTACCTCATAAGCCCATGACATGTTTATCTATTGAATATCTACCTTGTGCCAGGTACTGTTGTAGGCACTAGGGATTCTGGAGTGAACATCAATACAGAAATTCCAATGCCTGTTGGAAATACATTCTGGAGTTTTAATAAGCATATTTCAGAGGCTTGGTTTTGTTGAGTGAAAGTCTAGTTGAATGTCTTGTTTAATATGATTGTATTCAATTAATAGCAAGCTCTGACATGGAAGACATGTTACTATACCTTGGTGTTCTGATCTTTCCCAGCCTTGTGCTGTTCCATATTGGTTTTTTCCCTCCATCAGCATCTCTCCAGAGGTCATAGAAATCCAGATTTCACTGGTGCAGAGGACCTTAGTCGCCACATAACAGATGGAAAATCTTAGAGTCAGTGAGGGCACATGCATTGTCAAGGTCACATAACCGTCAGACATGGAACAGGAAACATAACTCTCAGCTCCTCTCTGGGTGTGCCTTGCCCCTTCCTTCTCCATTGGGTGATTTTGTTGTGGTGGGAACTGCACTGATAATAATCTCACCTTTTTCAGAAAAGGAATGTGTTTTTCAGGGGATGCTGGGGCACTGGCTGAGGCTGACCTGTGGGGCTGAGGACCAGCCCCTGGGTTGGTCAGTTCTGCCAGTAGCAGCCAGACTGCTCCTTTGACTGACCATAGAGAACACATGACCAAGAAGCCTCTTCTGTCACTATCAAGGTGCTGGCTCTCTATCCACACCAATCTCCACCAGATGGGGTTCTCTCTGTGCCTCTGTCTGCCTGTTTCTCTTTTTGCTTGTCTCTCACTCTTTTTTTTTTTTTTGCTGTCTTTGTCTGCTCTCTGTGTATCTCTGCATGGCTCTTTTTTTGCTTTTCCTCTTTGTGTCCTTGGCTTCATATGTCACTTCTATCTCTACGCCCCACTCCCAAGCCTTCACATCGCCTTCAACAGTTTGAGGGGTTATCTCAAAAGAGGGCTTATTAAGACCTTAATTATTTTTAAACAGCTCAATCTGGGTGGTTCAGGTATGTGTGGGTACCATGAGAGAAGCAGAAGGGGTAAGGCATTAGAAGTCTCTAGATAGTTCCTGCTGGAGCCAGAGCTGGAGACAGAGTGACAAGCAGCTTCCCGAATTTGCTGTCATCTCCATGTGTACATTCAGGACAACGTAAATTAAACAAACTACAGCGCACCTACCATGTGCCAGGACCAAAGTGGGAAACTGAGCATGCAGAAGTGAAGGCTCTGGTTTTTTGGTAGCAATAGTGTGGGGATAAAGAGGAAAAGGATTGGGGAAAGTAGTCCAGCTGACTTTGGTGGAAGAAATCCTTGGAGTTGAGCCAAGGTCACCTCTTTTATGAGCAAAGTATGTTAGTAAGTCTTATGTTTATAAATACTTCTACACTCTTTGTGGGAGATGGGTACAAGAGGTTCTGGTGCATTTCCACATCTTTTGTGTTCTAAGGGATGTTCAGGAATAGACAGAAGGTTCCCGACCATGGACCCAGCCCCTCTGGACTCCCTGACCACTCTGACACTATAGTAATGTGGACCCCTTCTGATAATTTTCCAGGGGTCATGAGCCTGGACTTCGCTAACTCAGCTCATTGCTTTCTGTGGTCATGTGACAAATAGTGTGGGCTTCTCCATCTCCATCCTCCACTGACAGCATTCCCCCTTTTTTTGTATTATGTTCTTCATTTAACCATGACCTCTTGGATGGAAACTGTTCTCATGGTGCCTTATGTTGTCATCTATGCCGCCTTTTTCCCCTAACTCTGGACCTGAGCATCCTGCTGTCTCTCAGCAACAAGTGCAGCCTCAGCGTCATCTTCCTGCACTGATAACCACGTCACTCACCCCTAGAACTCTTGCTGTGTGTTCATCCCTGCTGGTGGCTTTCTTCCAGGGCAGGAGCAGCTGAAATCTGTACATCTCCTTTGCTTCTGGGCACTCAGAGCAGGAGCTTTCTCTGCACATATGTTTATGGTGCGTGTGTGTGTGTGTCCAGCCTCAGCCTGATCATTGAGGAGCAGCACAGCTCCCAGTGGTGGCCATCTGGACAGCTCTTTATGGTCGTCTTGCTCTGTCCTCATTTTTACCCCTCTGTGGCCCACCCTTCAGCATGGTTAGGTCCCTCATATGATGGATGGGTATTTATTCTAGCGAGAGCTGGATCTTCTGTTTTGAGACTGTCCGTCCTCTGTGAATAGCAATCCCCACTCCCACCCCCATACTTCCTCACTGGCTCTCTTAGGCCATGAATGCAATTTATTGAGTTCCAACTATAGATTATATGTGAGATATAAAACATAAAGATACAAAAAGGCTAAAAGTAGAGGAATGAAAAAAGATTCATCAGGTATACACTAACCCAAAGATAGATGAAGTAGTTATATTAAATGATTATAAGATGACTACAGAAGTTATTTTTATTATTATAAAATGTTAATTACATTTTATATATTAGTAGAAAAATATTTAGAACATAATTTAAAGAGATTCATTTGTAATATCAAAAATGTAATTAAGAATAAATCTATAAAAATATGTAGAGTTCTTTGTGTAGAAACTTAAAATATTTTTGAATGACATTAAAGATACCTAAGTAAATGAAGAGACAGAACATGGTTATCCATAAGAACTTTTGACATTGTAAAAATATGAATTCTTTTAAATTTCTCCATTGTATATTTAATGCAACTCATATAAAAATTTTAATAGGATTATTTAAATCTTTAATTAGCTAATTTTTAAATTTTAAAAGAAACATAAAAAATAGATAATATGCTTTTGAAAAAGAAGCATAAGAAGACAGGAACTGTACTTTATTATGAACCTGTATTATTTACCAGTAGATTAGAAAAGATAGCTCAGAAACAGATTCACGCAAACACCAAATCTTAAAATATGGTAGAGCTACCACCAAATAAAACCAAGAAACAGTTGTTATTGTGGCAGAGATGGTTAGTTGTCAGCAAAAGCAAATAAAATGTCTAGTCAAGATCGCACTTTCAGTGTATGACACTCAAGATTCCAACCCTTAATTTCTATGCAATGTGATCAAGAAGGTGCTTAACTCTCCCGGGTCTCCAATTTTTAATTCATAAAACAGAAATAACATCTGCCCATAGTTTGTTCCTAGCGATGCTGAAGCAAAGAGAAGCAAAGAGCAAGCTTTTAACATTTTGGTTTCTGGGTTACAAGTATCACATGAGATGAAGGAATAGAAAAAAAGTGATGGTTCCATATGGTGCCACTAGGTGGCAGACAATGATTATTGTGAGGGATCGTGTAACCCTTGACCTGGGAGAAGGGGGCCCACGTTAATTAAGGTTCAATTTAAAGTAGGACAGTGAAGGGAATCCATGTTTTTTTCCAGATGGCAGAGAAGACAGCTATTTCTGCCAGTGTAGGGCAGTGTCTACAGAATTAACCTCTGAATGACCATTCTCAGCCTCAAATCCTGGATCTAACAGGATTACTAACTAATTTAATCTTACTATCAGTTACATTGCTTACCCTCAGCCACCAACCCTCAGTTTCCTCATTTGTGAAATGATGATGTCTGCCTACAGGGTTGTAAGTCACTCCTAGACACAACTGAGTGCTTAGCGCGTGGTAAAAATCCTATGACTGGCAGGAACCTGGTCATCTTCATCATCACCATCTTTATTATCCTATTCCTTCCCCAGACTTCCACAAGGCCTCTGCAGCTTGGTCCTGAAATCCAGGACCCCAAGGCCAGCAGGGTCTGAAGCTACTCGGCACATGTCAGCCACTGGAGTGTTGGCAGGCGGGGGGCAGGGTGGAGGGCACTGGATACAGCTCTGGCAGGGCTGCTGTGGGACGGAGAACCCCTGTTTCCACGTCTGTCATCAGGTCACTATTAAGAGTAGATACCCTGTGGAAACATGCACTGTAATCTGCAAAGCCTTCTAAAGAGGTAAAGGGTCCTTATGTTTGGTATAACTCTCTCTGTCTCACAGGGACACTTGAGGAGGAGCAGAGGCGGGACTCACTGCCCCGCAGGCCCCAGCAGACAGCAGCTCCTCTCTGTGTCTTTGTGTTTCAGGGAGCCCCAGTGACCTCCATGTCACCGTCTCCTCCTGCGTTCCTTAAGGCCTGGCTGCCACCTGGTGAGGCTCACCAGTCTGGTTTTTGCCAGCTTCCTCTGCTGGTATTTGGCCAGGGCAGGGTGGAGAGGGTGTATGTGAATGCCATGGTGCAGGTTGAGCAACCAAGAAGGAAGGCAGAGGTCCAGACCCAGACCTGGGTTTGGCTTTAGTCTGCAGCTTCCTGAGGGTTTGTTGGACCCAGGCCTCATTGTGGTTGCTGGGTGGAGGAGATCTGTGGGGCCTGGGAGCCGACAGGTCTCTGCTGAACCAGTGCCTTGTATGGGGCTGGACTTTAGAAAACCAGCGTTGGAGCGTTGGGCTCATGCCCCATTTACAGGTAACTGTACAGTGTGGAGTTACGTTTTAGGAGAATGAAAGGGAAGGGCTCACTGGGACAGAACATGTGCCAGAATTGAAGGATCCATACAGTACAGCCTTCTTCTCTGCCTCTCAAATGCTAGACCACCCCTGCCTCTAATCCTGTGTGTGCACAGGCCACATGCTCTCTGCTCTTCCCTCCTCTCTGCTTCTTGGAATCTAGGCCCAATCAAGTCCCTGTTTGGAATACATCCCAGTTACAGGGGTACTTTCCTCAGTTGTACCCCCTGTGCTCTGCCCCAGAGGTTTGACAAAGCACATGCTACTCTGTCCTGTATTTATGGGTCTGTCCTCCTGGTTGGAAACTCCCTGAGACCAGGGACCATGTTATCCATTCACTGGTTCATTCATCTACTTGTGAAACAAATATTGATTGAGACCCATTGCCTGGCAAGCTGTTTGGGTGCTAGAATTTGTGCAGAGAGCCAGGCCTGAAATCCATCTCCTGACCCCGGGCCCAGTGTGTTCTTCATAATAAACCATCTACGTCCTGCTCCTCTGACCCAGAGCCCGGCCCCCTGGTTGTACATCAGGGAAGCAGTGCTCAGGGCCCACCTTTCTCTCACAGCCCTGACAGGCGATACCTTGCAGTATTTGTGGGCAGGTACAGGAGGCTGGGAGGCACCTCTCTCTTCTTCCTAGACAAGACCGAGCAGGTAACAGTAGGGACACACACTTTCCTTTCCTGCCTTGGCAGCCTCCTATTGGGACCACAGGGACCAAGCTCACTGGACCAGGCTGGAGCCTTGGCCAGTCATTCCTGGCTCTGTGACCTTGGGCAAGTCCCACAAGCTCTTTAAGCCTTTGTTTCTTCATTTCTAAAAAGGAGTTAGCAAGAGCATCTTTTCCCTGAGGTGTGATGAGAATCCTCTGTGATTCTGCTCCTTTGATAAATGGTGGTTCCTGTCTTTCCTGCCTCACTCCTACCCCACAGGCCCAAGGGCTGAAGTCAACTCCCATCCATGGCAAGTCAAGCTCCACCTCAGCAGATTCAGAGCTGGGAAGTCTGACATCTCTCCTCTAGTACCAAATCCTAGATAGAGTAATAATGATAATGATAATAATAATAATAATGGAATAGTAATAATAGCATGGTCTCTCTTTTTGTTGGTACTTACTCTGTGCCAGGCACTGTTATAAGCTCTTTACATTTATTAAATCATATCATCTCCACTACAACCATATGAACTGGGTACCATTCTCATCCCCCTTTTCCAGGTGATGAAACGAAGACACAGAGAGGTTAAGAAACTTGTCCAAGATCACACAGCTAATGAGTAGCTACCAGAAGGCAAGAGGCATTCTGTGCAGCTACAGTACAGCCAGTTGGCACAGCACATGGCCAGATGAAAAGGGCAAGCCTAGGATGTACGAAATAGGACATAAAAGATGTCCTGCACATCTGGGAGCCTTCTCAGGGTGCCCAGGCACCCTGTGAGCCAGGCCTCTGCTGACTCACCCTCCCATTGGCCCAAGGCTCTGCTGCCTCACACAAGACAGGGTGCATCAATGTTCTAGAGGAGGAAAAGGGGGGGTAGGAATGGGGGTTTTCCATGCCCCCTCCTCAGGACACACGGGTCTTCCAGGAATTCTCCCAAATGTCTGGAGCCCAGTTGGCACAATTACTCACTGTGCTTCGAAGCGAAAAACACAGAGCTCACACATGACCTTGAAGTGAATTGTCAGGTTTTCATTTCCTCCTGAAACTTTTCTCCAACACACTGAACTCTAACCAACTCCTAAATTGCTTATGACAATTCAAAAAATGTCATTTTCCTTTAGATCAGAGCAGGGCAACCAGAGAAATGCCAGGCTGAGGGGCACAACCTAGTGGGCTGTGAGAATCCCGTGGGGGCAGGTGGTGGCTGAAGAGTGTCTTCTAAGTGAAGGAGGAAGTACCCATCACAGGAGGGTTAGGTGACTCTCCCTCCAGAAGGCCCAAAGGCTGGCAGAGGGCGACTTGCCAGTTTCCTTTGGCGTTTATAGTCTGAAGCATTGCCATTCTCTTGGTCAACCTTGGAAATCTCTGGAAAGGATGACTCAGAGTCAACCATTATGAGCAGGGTAGTCAGAAGAATAGTCCTGGTTATTCTAGTTTCTAGGAGGTATTTGGGATAGTCTTGATTGATGAGAAAATTGATGTGCGATTAACAACTCTTGGAGAAGCTTCTTTCCTCCTTTCAGGCCTCACCCAGGGGCCAGTCACAGGGGCCTGGTTTCTTCTACTCACACAGAAGAAGAGAATATGACTCAGCTGGTTTCCATCTTGGGTCTCAGCTGGGAAAAAAATTAAAACCTGAAATTAAGGGAATCTATTATGTATACAATCAAATTGCGAAGGGCCGGTCCCCTAAAATGCCCTCTTCCAACCAAATAGTCTGGGCTCAGAGCTATGAATGCTCGGAACTGTTCTCTGACGACAAGTAGTGTGTAGTGTCTCCTGCCTACCATGTGCATTGAGTCAGTCTTCCTGAAGTTCGCCAGCCTGGGACTTCAGCCACCTCCCTTATCACACTGAAAATCTTCTAATCAGTAACAGCAACGTAAAGATTTACACTTACTCAGAAGATTGCAACTGACAAAGTACTTCTGTGTTCGTTTCCATTTGATCCCCAGAAGTCCCCCTGTGAAGGGGAAAGTGGGAAGTATCACCCCATTATACAGACCAGGAACACGAAACTCGGAAGACAGAGAGCTTACGGGACTTAAGCAAAACTACTTGGTCTCTAAGGAGCAGATCCAGGACCTGAATCTAGATTTCTTGATTCCAAACTCAGTGACTGCTACTGACTACCCTTCTTGGGGGAGATAAAATCAATCTTATAAAAGGAGAAGAGTTTGATTTTCATAACCTCGAAAGCAAAAATGCTTCGGTGGCTCATCCTAGGCTACAACTGGTCCCTGCTCCCTCCATGACTCCTCTCCTGTATCACAGCAGAAAACCCTGAGGAGGCTTTATGGTGGTTACATCAAAGTTCACGCCTCTTTCCGTGAAGGAAGAAGGTAGTGTGCATAGTGGCAGAGAGCATGGGTGTGTCTTGCCTCCTCTTTAGCTATGTGGCCTTGGACAAGCTAACCTCCCTGAACCTCTATTTTGCATGGCCAACCTCATGAGGATGTGATGTGATTGAAGGAGCTAAAGTACTGGAGAGCTTAGCACAGTGCTCCGCATAATAGGTGCTCATTAAGTACAGACTGAATGTGGCTAAATAAAACAAGGACTGTAGGTCAGGCCCTCGCACTGCAGAAACTCATTCTTGCAGCGTTCATTCAAGTGGCATTGAAAGAACACATGTTCCATGCCAGGTGCTTCTGTGTGCATCGCTCACTGGCTCCACCCAGCAACCCTACAATGCAGGTCTTACTATGCCCATTTTTTTGCATACGAGGAAACAAGGCTTGCTTGCCAGCTACTGCCTTTCATACATGTCCAGGCTGGGATTTGAATTCACCTGTCTGACTCTCTTATTTTTCTTTAATCCTCACCTGAGGACATTTTTTCATTACCTTTAGGGAGAGAGAGAAACATCAATACAAGAGAGAAACATCGATTGACTGCCTCCCGTGTGCACCCCAAACAGGGGTACCGAACTCACAACCTAAGCATATGCCCTGACCAGGAATTGAACCTGCAACCTTTGGTTCAAGGGACAATGCTCCAGCTGAGCCACACCAGCCAGCTGTCTGACTCTTATTCCAATGTTCTACTGTGCCATAGAAGGTTACCAGTTTGTAGATATTAGAAAGGGTGTGTTATTGATTAGGAGTGGTTACAGGAGCCCCCGAATTGGGGTGTCCATGGGGCTGGACCTCTAGAGCTGTGGCTCTCTCACACTTGCTGTGTAACTTTGAACCAGTCACTTCACCTCTCTGGGCCTGGACAGATCATCTAAAAAATCCTTGCCATCCATGGCCTGATGCAATGCTCCTCAGATGTCAGAGGAGACTCCATCCAGTACACGATCCTTGAGTGGAGGAAGCATAACAGCGGCCCCTGAAATCTCAGATCAGTTTTGCTGTGTGAACCCATGTGTTTCTGCACAAATTCAGAATCTGCCGGAGGAAAACTCTCTAATTATCCTACAGGGACTAGCCCAACTAGTAATTACCCCATTAATTTTAATCGCATTTTATAAGGTGCCTTTAATCCAAGATCTCAAAGAGTTTCTCAAACATTCATTAGTGGAGCCCCACCCGCTCCTGTATGGATATGAAAGATAGAGATGGATTTTAATGTCAGAAAGAAGAGGTGCGGGGAGAGAGTAGGGGACTGAGATTCCAGGAGTTATTTCACCTCTGAGTCCAAAGGAGAGGAGAGCAGACGTACGCTTGGGAAGGAGTTCAAGTGAAGAGCAGATGGATCAGGAAATGTTTTCTTCCTTTAAAAAAAAAATCAATTTCTGTCTGTAACTGCTTAGGAGAGGGCCATTCAGTTTGGCTTGCTTCATTTCACTTTAGAATTATCCATCAGTTGTCCTTTGAGCTGGTGTCCAGCACACAGGACTGTGCTATGTGACATGAAGGATGTAAAGGAAGCAAAGGTTTCAGAGACTGCCCACTGCAGATTTGGGCACGTTGGTGTAAGCACAGGAACCTCCCAGGAGAGCCCCAATGGCTGCCTTAAAGGGATGGCTGAAGTCAAAGTGAAGATGCCCCAGCCTATGGCCAGTAGCTGCCCCAGCACCTCCCTGGCAGAAGGTGGAGAGAGTGAGTTTGAGTCCATATGCTAAGTCCAGGGACATGGTTGGCAAATGACACAGAAGGACCATTTTTAATTGCTAATCATGAGGGCCACTCCCTTCCTTCCATCCCCACTCCCCTGCACCACAACCAAGCCATGCAGGGTACTTGAACCAGGTTCCTTTCATCCCTGATCCAATGAATGAATAAAAGGGATCACTATGGAGCATGAGGAGGTTCACTCTCCTGACATCAGAGGCCAAAGATAGAAGTCACTGGGGTGAGGGTACCAATGTTGTGGTGACTGAGGGCCCCAGGATGAGATGGTGTGGGAAGCAAGGTACATGGTGTGAGGCAGCGGAGAGGAGGACTGTCCTGGCTTCTGGGAGCATGGGAGTCCTTTAAAGAAGAAAGTTGGGACTTACAGGGAAAGGCTTCCAACCATTGCAATGATGGGGCTTCAAAGGGACAGGTAGCTTGTTTTGGGGATTAGACTTACTCACAAAGCAATGAGAAAACAATGCAATATTTGTCATTGACTGCACTGGGAGTTTTCTGTGTTGAGAAAGGGTTTTATTCACTGTGGTATTTCTTGTTGGGTCTGACAAGAGTCGAGGCACTTTTTCTGTTCCATAGATACTTGATGATTAGTCATCAGATAGGTGGCATGAAAAGTTAAGTGGCCTAGGTCAGGAAAGGGAGGAATCTGGAGGCCAAGACTTGGGGAGGGCTTTGATAAAGAGGAGGAGTCATGGTGTTGCTAATAAATGTCCAGTGAGAAGAATAACCTCACCTTGTTAAAGGGCAGTGAGGACAACCAGGGGAGGAAGCAGAGGCTGCAAGTGGCAAAGAGACTGCCTTACAGTAACCAGAGAGAAGCAGCCTCCTGGTTGGTCCTCACTCTCACTCTATAGCGTTCATCGGAGCTGACATTACGCCTAGACTGTGTGAGAGGGCCCAGCCAATCAGAGTGCTGCACCCTCCTGGCCGTTGGATTTGTCCAGGGATGAGCACATGACCCAAGCTGGGCCAATGAGAACCCTCTTGACAACTTTTTCTAGAACTCCTGGGGGAAAGGCACTTCTTCCTTTGGGCTTACAAAGCTGGATGAATGTAAGCCGGGAGCTGCAGGCTGTGAACCTGGCCACTGGAGAGGGGAAAGACGGTTTTAAGATGAAACTAGCACAGAAGAAACCAGATGTTCTAAGATAAGAAGGGACTTTTATAAAAGCTTAATAATTTTTCAAATATATGTCAATACATTTTTCAACTCCCTCTTTAGCCACTTAGACTTAGGTTTCTGTCATTTGCCACTGAAAATATCCAGCTGGTAAGTGGTATTGTGAACAGATCCTGGGTTTCCTTAAACATCATCCATCCATCCATCCATCCATCCATTCAATACACATACATTTAGTGTAGATAGCAGTTGCTGAGTACACATTTTTAAATGAATTAGTGAGTGATTAATTTGTCATGAGATATTTAATGACAAAGGTAAATCTTCCTCCCTTTAATCCTGGTGGAGATTGGTCAACGAAGAGCAAACCAAGTTCTAAACTCAGAACTTGGAACTCAGTCAAAAATTCAGTCCCCAAGGCAGTATTGGATTTCATCAGTGTCATCAGCACATAGCCAGACATGACCCATTCCTTGCCAAACATGATTCAGTTGGTCATGCTGGTGCCACAGCCCAAATGGGAGGGTCCAGAATGTCATTGACAAGCATGTGGGTTTTCCTGTCGGAGCAGATGCCAATACTGTGAGCTCTGCGGTGACATGAATGTGAATTGCCAAGGAGGTCTTATTTGCTTTACGGGTCCTGTTTTGCCTCTTGTACCGTGGTAATCACATTAAGTGTAGACCTGCCTAAGAATCACAGAGGCAAGTGCCAGCTCTTTTGGGATGACTCTGCAACTCTCAAGAGTCAGAGCACATGGAAAAATTGTGTTTGTCTGATAAAAATTGTGATTCACATAGCAGAAGGGATGTATGTATCTCAGGGCACACAGAGTTACAAGGAAAGACTAGATCCAGACCCCTGACTCCCAGTCAGATGCTTTTCTTATTATGCCGCTCTCTTCCTTGGGCCACATTCCAAAACGGGTAGAGTTTGGCTCATTTCCTCTTTCATCAGTTACTGGTGTTGGTAAGTGATGGAATGCTGCTGCACTAGACTGTATTTCAAAGATGTTCTTTACATTGTTTGCCATCATTTGCTCGTGGGCACACTAAGAATGAATGGACACAGTGGTCATAGAATCAAGGGAAGAAAACCTTAAAAGTCACCTTGCCCAACCCCCTTCTGATGTTTGGATTCCCTCTCAGCACCTGGTGATACAATTGTCAGATTTGCAGGTGGCAGAGACGGGGGGGAAAGACCCTCTCTTTCTCCTGACTTCTCCAGGACATAAATCCATCAGTTCCCTCCTCTACCACTCCCTAAAATCATCCATGTCTTCCTCCCTCCTTTCTTCCTCTTAGGTAACAAATATTTTGAGTCTCCTCTTAAAGCAAAAAAACCGATACACAATGATTCTTTTTTCAATTTTGCCACATGCCGACTGACTTCATTTTTCTTTCTTCTTTCACCAAATTTCTGACCCACTTACGCCTGCTGTCCATACTCCTTCGTAATCCATCCATTCCTTAACTTTTGGTAGCCTGACTTCTTTCAAAAGTCACTAATGACCTCCTAATTAGGAAATATGTTTTGTTTTGTTTTTAAGTCTTCAATTTTCTTGTTTCCTTTGTATTGAGATGTTGATCACCCAGTACTCAGTTTCTCTTGGTATGCTGTTTCCCAGATTCTCTTTCTTCCTTATTGGGCCTCATGTCTAATTATAGCTCTGTTTTCACTTCCTTGGCTCATTTAAGTCTCTTCCCCAGAGACCTGGTTCATTCATTGACGGCTCTGTCCATCTAACACTTAATTGAGTGCAAGGTGCTTTGCCAGGAACTGGAGATGCAGAGATGGATCACATCATTCTTAACCTCAGTGAGTTTACTTTCCATTGGTAGAGCTAAATAAATTCATCTCAACAACATGTAATGACAAATGCCAGACCAGTTACTTCATGCATTCAAGGAAATGCAGAACTGAGGGTTGCCAAGGGGCTTGGTGATCACCTTGTCTATTTCTCACATTTTGTAGAAGAGGAAACTGAGGCATTGGGAAAGGAAGTCAGTTGCCTGTGGTCCCACAGAGAGTTGGTATAATAGCTAAGAGCAAACCTTAAGTTTCTCCAAATACATCCTTGTCAGGGAATGGCCAGAGAGGACTTCTCTAGTGAAGTATAAAGGTATTGGGATGCAGAGTATTTGGAGTTAGCTCTGAGTTACAAATGCATTTTGCAGACTTCTTTCTACAACAAAAGACCCATCTTTGGAATCTGTGTTTTCCTTCAAATACTCTATCAAAAAGCCAGATAGTAGAGATCCTTAAATTGAGGCTCTTTTTTTTTTTTTTTATAGAAGGGAAGAGAAACAATATTTACTGAACATTTAGTAAGAGCCATAAAATTAAGGCCCAAGAAGTTAAGTGACTCACATCAATTTTGAAGCAAAACCAGGAGTGGAACTCAGATTTCCTGTCCTTAATTTACTGGTCTTTCCATGAAGCCAAGAGCCATTAGCTGACCACCTAAGCTGGAATGCTGGGCTATTGCCTGCCCAGGGCAGAGAGGGAAGTGACTGACTGCAAGCCTGGGTGCGGGAGCCCGCTGCAAACCCGCTGTGTGTCCTCTGCTTTACCCCAAGACAGAACCGGCATCATTGGCACGGGCTCTGTGCTTAAAGGGCTCCATGTTTTGTTTAATGTTTCCATCTTGAAATTCTTAATAAGTTGTGAACAAGGGGCCTACAAAATATGTAGTCAGTTCTGTTTCCAGATGACAACTTTTGTTGTTGCCCCTCAAAGCAGTTCCCAAGTCACTCATTTGAAGAGTTCACTCTTCTCCCTGTCCTTATCCCCCTAGGAAGGGATATAGGAAAGATCACCTACAGGTGCTTTTCGGAATTCCCCGGACCACTTCCTGAAGGGCTGTCTCCTCCCCAGACATCATGGAGCTCTGTTCTCCTGGGTCACCATAGAGAGTAGGATTCATCCATCTGGCTTCATCAGACCTAGAAACCAAACCACCCACCACTTCAATCATCTTCTTCTCTGGTTCAAAAGCCTTTGCACTTCCTGCCTGGAGGAGGCTCTAGCCTCTATAGCTGGCATCCCAATATATAATATACTCTAACCTGCCTTTGCCACATATTCTCTCAATGTTCACATATACAGAATCTCTGTTCTGACCGCAGTATCTTCTTTTCTTTTCCTTCGCTAAGCCCACCTTAGATACTCTGACCTCCGCACCTTTCCACTTCCACCCTAGTGCACTTACCTTTCTCTGCTCACCTGTCCTTCAAGGCCTAGCCACAACCCCATCTCTTCTGTGAAGGGCCTCCTCTGACCACCCATGCTCTGTTCTCTCCCCAAAAGGCTGCATCATTCCTGAAGACAGAGCTAGTGTCCCCCAGCTCTGTTTTCCTCACAAACCACACACACATTGGTCAGCGAATAGTCACTGGTGTCTTGGTTCTCAGCAGAAAAAAAGGCAGGAAATCCATTTCCAGCTGAGGTTGGCTCATGTGCTCCCAGACCCAGCCTGTCTACTGTAGGAGGCCAGTCAGTGAGGCCCTTGTCAGACCTGTTTCCCCAGCTGATGTTCTGGGCCCAGTCCTGTCACAGATCTCACTGGGGGATGTTGGCTCAAATGTTCAGGGAAGGGAGGCAACCTTCCAAATAAGGGCCGAAGTGTTGGGGGTGTGAGGGCTAGAACGTCCAGGTTCCAGAAGGGGAGGCTTACTGTTCTCTGGCTGAACAGACTCTATCCATGTTTCGGGCACCACGTGATTAAATTAAAGATGGGAGGAGAGGACTACCCCGAAAAGGAGTGGTTGAGAACCATGCCGAATGGGAAGTGATGGTAGGAACTAGGAATGAGTAAGTTGGAGAAAAGGAAATTTGAGAGAACTTGACCCATTCTTTAAAATGGTCAAGGTGCTGCTGTGAACTCGCAGAGGTGGCCTAGCACTGTGTGGCTCCTCAGGGCCAAAGTTGGACCAAGGCAAGGAAGTCATAGGGAAGCAGAATTCTGCCCAAATAGGACTGTCAAACATGGAAGGGTCACAAGGGGGAGGAATAAGCTATCCCATCCTCAGTAGGAGGGTCCATGCAGTGGCTCCAAACACAACTGATCCTTCAACTCAACTCTGTTTTTCTACACAACTCTGTCCCCCATTTCTCAAAGTGATCTTAAAACCTCATCTTCTCCCCTTAAGCCTCAGATCCTACTTCAATGTAAATGCATCAACTATTCTCCACTATCCCTATTTCAGTCCCATTATCTCTTGCAAAAATCTGCTAACCAACACCCTTGCCAGCCACCTAGATTCCCAACGATCTGTCTCGATGTTGTCAGAGAGATTTCTAAACTATAAATGTGGATCTATTATATTCCTGCTCAGAGCCTTCCAGTGGATTCCTGGTGTCCTCATAAGATGGCTGAATTCCTTGGCCATGATTTTCCTCTCACCATGATTTCCACAATGATTTTCAAGACCCTTCATGGTCTGACCTGGGCCACCTCATCCATCATCCTTTCCCCTTAGACATTACACCCCATGAATACCGGATGTTTTAGATTCATATCCCACGACATGCACTCTACCTCTGAGTCTTTGTACATGCTCCTCCTCCTCACTGGAATATTCTTCTTTCTTATTACTATTCCTACTCACTCCACTCTGCCTGGCTAGTCACCCGTTAGGTCTCAAGTTCAGTGTCTCTTCTTCTAGGAAGCACTACTAGGCGTTCTTGCCATATGTTCCCTTAGTATTTAATCACTATCTTTTGACAGACAGTATTGTGTGTCCATATAAGTACCTGTACTCTACTCCTCTCCCTCCACCAGAGGGCAGGGACCACATTTGTTTTGTTCACTACATCTTTCATTGCCTAGTTCCGGACACAAAGTAGCTGCTCAATATATGTTTGCTGAATGAAAGATTGGTCTTCTTTGCGAAGAGGCTGTACAGGGGTTCCTGGTTTGGGCCCTTGTCACCTCTGAGACATGCTTCTATAAGACACACCTTTCCTGCCCTTAAATGATATGTTATCATGTGCAACAGGAATTTCCGATGTTCACTTCCTGCTTCAAACAGAAATTCACTCTAGGCTGTGATGCAAGAGGCAGCAAGAGTCTCCTCAGGGATCCAGTATGAACAGTATTTAATTGCCCAATATGACTGCAGAAAAAAGACTCCCTGATGAAATGTTTGGTTTCCATAGCATAAAGCTTATGCTAGATACATATGTAAGGGTGATTACTTTTCTGCAAGGGACTGTTCAGACACCCAACCTCTCTGAATATTCTCTCAGCTCCGTGACTCCTGTAGACCCTGGGGCTCTTCTCTCACTTGGCAGAAACAAATGAACAGGACATCAATAGCCAATAAAAAGAAACTTGACCTATACACCTCTTGCCTTATATAACAATAAATTTAAAATGGATCAGATCTCTAAATGTAAATGTAAAACCATAAAACCTTTGGAAGAGAACACAGGAGAAAATCTTCATGATCTAAAATTAGGAAAAGAATTCTTAGACATGGTATCAAAATTACAGTTCATAAAAAATTAACTAACTGGACTTTATTAAATTAAAAGTTTTGCTCTGTGAAAAACTTGGTTAAGAGGATAAAATGATAAATATGGACTAGGAAAGAAGATTGGCAAATTACGTATCTGACAAAAGACTTGTTATCAGAATTAAGAACCCTCTAAACTCAATAGTAATAAAATAACCCAATTAGAGAATGAGCAAAAGCCTTAGACACTTCGCTAAGGAAGATATGCAGCTGGCAAACAAATATTTGAAAAGCAGTTATCAGAGAAATGCAAATTAAAACCTCAGTGAGATACCACTACACACCTATTAAAATGGCTAAAATAAATATTGATAAAACAAATGCTGGCAAGGATATGGAGAAACTGGATATTTTATATATTCTTGGTGTGCATGTAAAATGGTATAAGCACTCTGGATACCTGTCTGGCAATTTCTTTAAAAGTTAAATACACACTTGCTCTATGACCCATGAATCTCAATCCTGGGCATTTATTTCAGAGAAGTGAAAACTTAGGTTTACACAAAATCTTCACAGCAGGTTTTCTCTACACAAATTATTTCACACAAAATGTTCATAGCAAATGCTTCACCAAAAATGTCCTATACACATGTGTTCATAGCAGCTTGATTTTTAGTAGCCCCAAAGTGGAAACAACCAAGTGTTCTTCAGTGGGCGAGGATCAAACAAACCATGGTACACCCATACCATGGAACTCTACCCAGAAGTAAATAGGAGTGAATTATTGATACATGCAACAACTTGGGTGTGCCTTAAGGGCATTATGCTCACTGGAAAAAAGTGAATATTAAAATGTTAACTACTGTATGATTTCACTTATAATACATTCTCAAGTTGACAAAATTATAGAGGTGGAGAAGAGATAAGTGGTTGCCAGGGCTCCGGAAGGGGAGGAGGGATAGGACTCTAAAGGGACAGCACTAGACAGCAGCTTAGTGATGATGGGCAGTTCTGTGTCTTGATTGTGGTGGCAGTCATACACATCTATACATATGAAGACACACAAAAAAGTGAGTGCATATGCAGAAACTGGCAAAACTGCATTGGGCCAAGCAATCGGTAATGGATTATAGGCATGTAAATGACACCATTGTAGATGGCTGGGTGGTGGGTACATGAGACCTCTCTATATTATTTTTATAACTTCTTCTGAGCCTATTCATTATTTCAGAATAAAAGTTAAAAAATAAATGGACAGAGAAGGAGGAGGCAAGGGAACTTCATGCTTACTAAACATCTAGTTTGTGCCAAGTACCCTTAGTTTACTCATTAATTTAATGTATTTATTGAATGCCTTCTCTATAGCAAGCACTGTGCCCAAGAATAGAAAAGTAAGTGAACAATTACTGTCTTTTTTATACTTACAGATTAGCTCAAAAAAATTAAGTAACTTGCCTAAGATCACACACTGGTAAGTGATGGAATTGGATTCAAACTTATGGCCCCTGACCTCAAAGCCAATGTTGCCTCTAGGATTTTTTAAGTACCATGTGGCCATCATATGTTTATGCTATAGGTTTTGTCACTTAAAAATAAAACTATCTACAAAGCAATTTTATTGGGAGGTGATTATTAATTACATCTCTAGAGGCTGGTTTTGCTGTGTTATAGGACTTGCTACAGGGTTTCTTTATTTTAAAAAGCATTGAGTTATTGAGAAAAGAATCAGTTTGTTGTTATGGACTCAATAATGAACAGAGAGAGGAAGAAAGAAAGTAAAAACAAAAGAAAATAAAGGTAAATTTTCCCTTTCTCCTCCCAGGAAGCTCATTCAGGTGTTCATTTATTAGTTCTGGGCTCCCCTTGACCTGGCTGGTTGTGGGAGGGGAGGGCTTCTCTGTTTTAGCTCCAGAATGGGGGAATAAAGTAGATGGGTCCATAAGAGAAGAATTAAAGGCTTCAAGAGTGCAAAGCCCAGCCTGGGGGAACTGGGATGACAGAGGATTGAGAAGCCCCAGCACCCATCTTTTCCCACTCCCCTGGAGGTAGCAAGAACTCTGGAGGGAGGGGAGGGCTATGGGGTGCGTGATGGACCAGGCACAAAGCACATGGCCTTGGAGCCACACAAAGGCCCAGAAGCCAATTAATTGTACCTGAGGTGGTGTGATTACCATCTGTGGAACCACCACCCTGAAATGGATGGCACTAGCTGGCTTGGCCATCAGCATCTGCATGGCTGTCTGAGGACCTAGGACCTCCCCTTGGAGTTTTTGGACTGCTCAAGGTCCAAATTCATGTACAATCACAAGGGAAGGCAGCAGCCCTCAAAATGACCAAGACTATCTCCTGACCCTGCCCACCAGGCAGGTGAGGGCTGAGCAAGGTTTGCGTTGATTTAGAAGAATGTGAAAAATTATGTGTTTTTTCTGTTTGAGTCTTGTAGGTTACATTGATTTGTGTATATGTATAAATATGAGAGAGAGAGAGAGAGAGAGAGAGAGAGAGAAGAGGGGGAGAGAGTGAGGTGGGGTGAGAGAGAGAAGAAGGGGGAGGGGTGGGGGGAACAGGAGGAGGGGGAGGGGGATAGGGGGAGCAAGAGGAGGGGGAGAAGAAGAAGAAGAGAGGAGGGGAGAAGAGAGGAGAATGCCCATCTCTCCTCCCCAAGACCTGCTCTGCCTGAGTCCTTGCGCCCTCTTCCCATGGGAATTACATGTGTTGAGATGTCTGAGAACTGACATCACCTGACCCTTAGGATGGGGTGGAACCAAGGAGCCAAACTCATCATCGCTATTAAGATTTATAAAAACATAATCCAAACAGTTCCAGTCATTAGGGGAAGACAGACAGGATAGCCCCAGGGCACCCCACAATCGTCAGTATGTCATTTCCTCAGTCCTGAAGTTTCTCTTTCTGTTTTCCTGTCCCAAAATGATGATAACTTTGCGGTATTTTCTGATTATGAAAGTAATAGACAGTCTTACTTTTAAAAGTGTAGAAAGGTACAAGAGGAGAGTAAAAATCAATCAGAATCTCACCATAGCCTTCCAGATATATCAGGGTACCCCTTTTTTCCTAGATTAAATGTAGCATAAGTCTTTTTATATTACAGTATTTAGACCAGTATTTAATGGGTTAAGAAAAAAAAAGTTGAAGTAATAAATAATAATAAATGTATACTTTAAATCTTTAATTTAAAACATATCAGTGTTTTAATATAGCCTTTTATGTCACTGCACTCTGCTTTGTCTTTCTTATAGAAACACTATAATATTGTGTCCCCAAATTCTTGTTTTGGCTTCTTTGAAGAAGAAAAAACCTAAAAAGATTTGTAAAGCAGTCTGAGAGAGAGTCTTGAATTTTTATGAATTTATGTTACCTATTCCTAATATAATAGCAGTTAAATTCTTCAAAGAATTTTGCTTAGTTTTTTAAAGTAGCTTTTGCCCATTTTCACTCATTTATTTTCAATTTATAGGCTATTTAACTGCAAAATTCGTCGTCAGCAGCCGTCCGCCTCGAGAGACGATGGTGTAGCTTCTTAAGAGTCTATCTGCACCGCCGAGAATGGTTGTGCAGTCCGACTCGGGAGTGACACGGTATCTGTCTCCTCCCGTGTTGAATCGACATCTTGCGATGACGCTGAAGCTACAGAGCCTGGGCAGGGTAATATGGAGGGTCTGCTGTTGCCCATGCAGCAGACCCCCCCTCTCTTCGCAGCTGAAGGGTCCAAGGGAAAGATGGAGTCAATACAGCTTGGCTTCAGGTGCGCCGCAGGAGTTGCCGGTGTTGACTACAACATCAAACCGCCTTAGGGACTCCGGCTCCGGATTTTCTGTCGGGGTTTACTCCCTTAGCCTTTCCCCTGAAGAGGTATGCCGCAAGGCAGCGGAGGTTTTTTTGGAGTCAGAGTTTTCCTTCTCTGTAAGTGAGTGTACTGTCCCTCATATTCAAGTGCCTGGTGATTCCTTGGCTGACACTCAACTGCAAAATTACAGTAACAAGTAAACTGGAATCAAAGGTTAGAGAACTATATAACTGCATCCTGCTAAGCACATGAGCTATCTGGTGGGAGCAGAAAGGGTTGGGTGCAAAGGCCCCCAGGCTTCTGTCTGGAACCTTCAGTGGGCGAGCACCGGCCGGGAGGTTTTCCAGGTGGAAGGGGCGGACTGACTCAACTGGTGAGCCAGCTAAGTGGTTGGGTGTCAATTAGGAGAGTTCACACACACATACATACACAATAGCATATGTTTCCAAAAGGTGAGATCATACTGTGCACACTATATGTATGGCCTATTTTATGGTTTATCAGTTTATCATGTTTATTTATATAACAATAAATATAGACTGACATTATCATTTTGATTCCATGGTATTGCATGGCATGGATATTTTTATATTTACCTAATCTTGTACTAAAACCTTTTAGACTTTGTTCTGTTTTCCTTTTTTCTTTTCGTACTTTGTTGTATTTTTATATACTTGTTGGATTGTTTCCTCAGGATAAATTTCTTGTAGGAATTGCTGAATCAAACTGTATCTGTATTATTAAGACTTTTGATATACATTGCTACCAACTCTCCAGAAAATGTGTACCAATTTATATACTCCCAGGAACATAACTCCTCAGTTTTTCAAAGGTTTGAAGAGTGAGCTGAGGCTTCCCCACAGAGATTCCAAGTGAGCTGATCAGTGGTACCGAAGTGGTAAATGCATGAGAGACAGAAAATGCTGGAGGGGAGTGGGGCCATCTCTTCCTTCCTCAGAATCTCAGGGCAGCATCGTGTGGCAGAGAGAGCCAAGGATGAGATCCCAAAAGACCTGGACATGGTAGATAGCTCTGTAACTTATACAGGTTCTGTGGCCTCTAGGCAAGTCATTTAACCTCTCTGAGCCTCAGTTTCTTTACCTATAAAATAGCATTATCATCTCACTCTGCTTCGCATTACATACAGGTAGACATGTTGCAGCCTGACTCTCTGCAGGGAATTGCTGCCTCAGCAGGGAAGGAACTGACCTTAGACTTCTCTGTTTATAACCTGGGTCTTGTTAATGTCTAAGAACAAGCCCTTGCTTGTTACCACAGTTGGGATACTTGATAACCGCATTGCTCATATTCTCAATTCCTGTCAAGTTGGGTCCAGAAGCAGCCAGAGACTGGAGTGGAGGGTGAGGGGAACAGGAAGAGATAGATGCTCCCTGAATAAAAAGGTACTGTGTTGATGTGCTGGTTGTTAAAAAATGTGAGGGCAAGTCACTGAAGGAAATGATATGAAACTGTGCAGAAGGACACAGAGGGTGGAGCCTTTTAAAATTGCTTCTTCTTCCACGAACTGTAACGTCTTTGACTGTGCTGTGCAGCCTCAATTTGTGCTGCATGCCCTGGGTGCAAGCTGGCTCTTTGCGGCATCAATGATCATCCCAACAAGCCCGCCATCCCAATTTCATTCATCCCCTTTGGTCCCTGACCCTGTGATACTTGGCATGGGTGGGAGTCATCTTCCTCATTTCTCAGTAATCCAGAAGCCCAGGGAGTGGTCCCTGACTGCTTTCGGCCTCCCAGCCAGGTCTCTGCAGTGTCCTGTGTCCTTTTGTCCAAATCTGATGGCACTCGGGCAGGCAAGCAAGACTGGGGCCTGGCAAGTGTCCAGTCAGGGAGTGGGGTGTCAGTGTCCCCTTTTTGTAGACACCAAAAGTGCTATTGATTCTCTTAAGGTGGAGCACATACTGTCCGTTGCCTGCCCAGGAGCCTCCCACCTCCCTTTCTGTACTTCCCACAGGTAATGGGCAGAGATCCCATGTCATCAGGAGGGTAGATCCTTTCTCCAGCAATTAGAGATGAATTTTGATTCATCAAACCCAGTCATAGTACTCCCTCGCCCCTTGGCTAATGATGGGGTTTAGGGCAGGCAAGTGTCCCAAATTTGGCTGATGAAGCAGAGACAGAAGGCCAAGCCCCTGCAAGGACAGTGTCCTTTGCCCTTCCTCCTTCTTCCTGCCTTGGACACTAGAAAACATGGAAGTGCAAAAGCCTTTTTGCAACTATAAAGTGACAAGCTAGAGAATGAAAACCAACACATGGATGGCAGAACAAAAAGAAATAGGCTGTGTTGTTGATGGCATGGTTGAGCATTTGATCATATTTTCTGTTATGTGCATCCAAATGCATTCCCAGCCAATACACTCAAACTCTCCTGCAGAGAGAGAAACCAATCAAGAGACCTGTCCACTCCCCCATGGGGAGGTGAGCAAAAGGGATAACTTCTCTTTTCAAACATTGCACTCTTCAAAAGCCAACCCTATCCTTATTCCCAAGCATCCTCTTATCTTGCCCAAGTTAGGGCTTGGTGTTGGCAGGACAGGAGATGAAGCTGGCTCTGCATGCCTGGTTCCTCTCAGTCAACACTGGGGATGTGGAGAAGGGCTGACTTTAATTTTAGAATATGGGACAGTTGAAGGTTTTTATTCTCAGCAAGGGTTTTAAAATATAGCTAATTCTAGATAAATTCAAATGGCTTCACTTTGTATTTCCCCTCCTGCTCAAAAGGGTCAGGCGATCACACTTTTAAAATGTTCACTTCTGCTTGTTCTGTGAAATGTCTACCTCCCTAAGGATCTCCTCCCGAGGTTAGAATGTGGCTTTGCCCAGGATGGTACCAGCAATACTCTTGCTCTTCCCCCAGGGACAGAGGAATCACCTGTTCTGTGTCCAGCCTGGCTAGGTACCTTACACATGCCATTTTTACCTTGCAGTTCAGAGCAAGGGCTATGACAACAGGCAGGCCTGGGTTTGAAGCCCTGATCTTTTATGTGACCTTGGCAAGTCATTTGATATCTTTGAGCCTCTTTTTCCTCATCTGTTAAAGGAAGATAATAATACCTTACTAATAGGATTGCTTAGGAGTGAAATAATTTTGCTTAGGACAATTCCATCATGTGTGTTGATTATTGTTGTTAGTATTATTCCAGTACAGCCTGCCTTATCTTGAACTTTAGACTGCAAGACCTCCACTTCCTGGACCTGCCTACTCCTGGGCTTCTTCTCTGGTCCCAGCTACCTCTGTTCTGCCTAGCTGTACCTCCCCCAGGGTGACAATTCCACTTCTTTCACTAAAGCACTTTTTTTTAAAAAGAATAACAACTCTAATAAGCATTTATTAAATGTCCACTACTGTGTTAAGCATTATACACATATTATTCCTATTAACAGTCCTAGAAGGTAGGCATTAGTATTCCCATTTTATAGGTGGAAAAACTGGCTGAGCAAGGTTTAGCAGCTTCCCCAAGGTCACACAGCTAGAATGTGAATGAGCTTGGAATTGAACCAGTCTATAGACAACAAAATCTTAGTCATTGCCAACAACCTGAGAGGCAGGGAGGGCAGGTATTCAACCCCTTTCCCATTTTATAGAGGAACAGCTGAGTCTCAGAGCATGTCAAGGTTACACAGCTGGTCAGTGGCAGAACCAAGCTTAGAACCAGATCCCAGTAAGCACAGCCCATCTGAGGCTGTCACCCAAAGGGGTAACTGAAATGTTGAGGAGTAGTCTCTAACTTCAAAAGTGGGACCAAGAGGAAAAGAAGAGACACTTTGAAATCTTGGAGCTGGAGTTCAGTGAATTCACTTAAAGGCTTTTTGGTAAGACCCTATGAAACCTCTGTGGAGATGGGGATGACTTGTTTATGTCCCTATCCAAGGGAGCCTTCAAATGCATATGACAAAATGCATAGGTGTTAGGAAGGAGCACTTCTTGTCATATCAGGGAAGTCTTCCTCGGGAGGTGGGGTACATTTTCAATAATCCTTGAGGGGTTCATATAATTTGAACAGACAGAGCTGGTGGTGCTTGGATACCTGGAAAGTGTATAGTTCTGATTTTAGGTTGACACATACCAGATAGCTATTGTAAGCCAAGAAAACACTAGCACTAGATTTATGTGCTTTAGTGATGTTATTTTCAAGCTGTCCTTGCTGATTTCCTACTGAGATCTGTATAACTGTACCTTCTACCACAAGTTCTATGAGCAACATGGAGTAGAAGAAACCCTGGGCTTGGAATGAGGAACCTGAGTCCTTTAATTCAGCAGCAGGGGTGCCATCACTCCTTTGCTGAACTCAGGGCAGACATTGCTCATTGAGCACAGCACTAAGAAATAGTACAGTGTAGACTTCTGGCAAAGATGGAGGCCTTCACAGACATGCTGCATCTCCCTCCACAAGAAAGAAGGAATACAACTACCTCAAAACTAGAGACAACCAGAAGTTTCAGAAAATCGAGCTGCATGGAAGTCCAACAAACGAAGATATAAAGAAGAAATACACATCCAGACAGGTAGGAGGGGTGGAGCCAGGACGGAGAGGACATGGTGTAGTAGCAGCAGCCGGCAGCCACAGCAGGCTGGCAGAAAGTGCAATCTCACATTTTAAAAAGTAGGGAGGGACACCTGGGGAGCGCTCCCAGGACCAGACCAGACCACACAACTCATGGTTCTAACACTGGGGAAAATAAAGCCTCATTGCTTCTGACTGTGCAGACCAGAGGGGGTTGGGGCAAAGGAAGAAACTGCTGGTCTCTCAGTAGAGTCCACTTGTTTTGTTTAAAGGGCCCCCATGGTCCTAGAATGTCCACAGTCCCACCCACTCTGGGAATGATGGCCAGGGCAACAGGCAGAGGAAGATTTCATACACGCTGAGCAGAAGGTGATACGAAGATAAAGAAGAGAGATTTAGAGATGTGTCCACAAGCCAAGAAACACTGATGACCAGCAGAAGTTGAAAGTGACAAGGAATGGATTTTTTCCTAGAGCTTCTGGAGGTAGTGCAGCTCTGCCAATACCTTGATTTCAGGCTAATGACACTGATTTTGAGTTTCTGGCCTCCAGAACAATGAGAGAATAAATTTCTGTTATTTTAAGCCACCAAGTTTGTGTTAATTTGTTATAGAAGCCACTGGAAATAAATCATCTCAGTAAGTATTAATTTTCTCTCTCTTCACAATCTTTTTGAGCTCTGAAAAAATATACATGCACATGTATATATAACAAATAATACATAATTTCCATATATATTAGTTCATTGCCAATAAGATCTCCATTCTCAGTAGAAATGTTTGAAGCAGAATCTAATGCCTATTAAGACCATGCTTAGATGTTTACTATACAAGGATGCTTATTCTCCATGGATGCTAATTAAGAATTAAGCAGTCTGCTCCATTTCCAACAAGAACATTATTTGTCTGATGTTTTCTTCAGTCCATCTTCAGTAGTCCATTGATGCGATAATAGCATTTTGACCCTTTCATTCTAAGGAAATGTTTGCCTCTACATAGTTTTTATTTTATTGTTTTGTTTTGTTTTGAAGGTGTTAGGGCTGCAGCTTTTCCCTCCTTTGGGAAGACACTGACAAAGAAGCATAAGTTCAGCCTGCCATAAAATTAGTACACAGGCGGAATTAGTATCCAAGACCAACAAACTGAAAGCAATAAATCATATCATCTTCAGTGCATTGCTCATGGAGTCTAAATTAGGGAAAAAAACCCATTATGAGAAATGAAATTCTTAATAATGAAATCTTATTCATGGATGGAAGTGTGTTGGGGTGGTTATGAAATATGACGTGGGAGAGGTTTGGAATGTTAATATCTGAGGATTCAGTAGGTGGATGTTATAGATAATCACTATGCAAATATTAAATTGTGAGTCACTGTGCCACTTATTTTTTAATATTCTACACATGCTGCACTCAGGAGAGAACACTTGCTGCAAGACGATACAGAAGACACGGAGCAATCAGAAAAATTATTGTCAAAAAATTTTCACCAGGCTGTACCTCCTGGGTGCTCTGCTTGGGTTGAAGGCATTGAACCCAGGCTCTGTCCATCTCATTTCACAGATGAGGAGCCTGAGGCCTAGAGAACTTAAGATCTGTGGTCTATAGCGAGTTAACGTGTGGTAGAAACCTGACTCCTAGGCCTCTGCCCCTTCCCATGACCATACCGCCTCTCCTTGTCAAAGCCAGTGAGTGTCTCACCTGCAGCCTGCCTTATGCACTTGCTGAATCAAGGTAATGTTTAATAGGCATTTACTGGGAGGGATTAAGACTCTGGCCATTTCATACTTGTCTGGGTAAGAAAAAAGTACTGTTTAGAGCATATTGATCTGGCTCATTAAACCCTACACCAGTTAACCTTGGGAATCAAGGTTCCAGTTGTATTCAGGCACCAGAAGAGCTGGGAATGAGCGAGCCTTCAGTAGCCCTTCCATTGAGTCATGGCTTAACTAACCTGTGGCCTAACTTTATGTCTAATCACTGCTGTCTTTATATACAGAAACCCTAAAGGAATTCCACTTAAGCTGATGCATCTTCACTACTGCCCAACACCACCAAACTCCCCCATCCTGAGCAAATGCAATATTTTATCCAGCAAGAGGGTGGGTATCCTGTTTTTGAGACTGGGTAACTTATTTTAGCAACTGCAAAGTCTTGGGGGGGGGGGAACAAACTGACGACTACATCCTCAGTGTGATAAGTCCTGAGGAGGCATAGCTGGTGGAGTCCATGCCAGCTGGGTACAGAGAAACTGCTTAGGAAGGATCTCCTGCAGTCAAATCAGCAGTTGAGGTGCATCTCAGCAAGTGATCAGCATACTGTTGTCCATTGTCCTCTCTGCACTTTGGACATTGGTGGCAGCCCTGGTGATGATGGGTAGTTACAGCAGAGGGTCTGTACCCTGCAACAGCTCCAGACTCCCCAACACATGGTTAAACAGTAGATGAAGAATAAACAGCACTAGTAACATTTATTTGTTGATTCATTTACCTAACCGATCCTTCTGGATATTCTCCTTTACCCTTGCCTTGTGTTTTCACATGGAGGGAGGCTGGAGTAACACTTCTGGCTCCTCTCCATTCCCCTCCCCCATCCCAAAGGAAGAAGGAGCAACTTGTCCAACAAGAGAGTTTGGGAACCAAGCTTTACACTCTCAGCTCAGCCTCTTGTTCTTCCTTCTCGGATCTGCCTACTGCAAACAGCACCTCTTCTGCTCTATGCTAAGCGCCCAGACACTCCAATGCTTGCAGTGGTCCAGGACCACCAGGAATTGTAATTGAGTAAGTCTCTCATTAAGGGGGTGATGTATTAGAAGCCCAGTGGCTAGCAGACCTAAACCTCTTTTTCTACTATTAGTTTTTGTCGCTAAGAAAGCTGAAATTTTTATCTCTATGTGTCTGACTTTTGTATGTCTCTCATAATGTGTTCTGAACTTGGGTGGAGGAAATAAAACAGGCATTACTTCTTGTCCCAAACAAATCCAAAAAACAATTAAGCACCTGTTTTGTGTATTCAACTATGCAGGACACCGACCCTTGACTCAGAGTCACAGATGGAAGGCAGACATGGACAAGTAGACAGGAGTCACGATACAGTGAGACAAGCGCCATGCTAGAGTGCTGTGGATGCAGAGGACGGCAGTCACCTGGCCCTAGGATTGTGGGATGCTTTGCACAGCACAATCAGTCTTCTTCTTCCTCTTCTTCCTCCTCCTTTCCCAGCCTCTTCTTCCTTTTCCCCCTCCCCGTCTCTCACTAAAATAGTCTACCTATTATTTTCAGACACTGTCTTAGGTGTTATGAGTAGTTGACTCTGGATTCCTGTGACCTCTCCCTCCCACCCCCCTGTGAGTCCTAGGCAATGGTTTGTGAAATAAGTAAAGTCTATTTTTTCTCATTTCCTGATGCTTTCTTTTCCCAGCCACCCAGTAACCCAGTTCCCTTCACTGTCTCCTGGTCGTCCAATGTTCCTCATGAGCCCATCCTACCCTGGCCTCTCCCTAGAGGAAGTGCCTCTAGTCTCAGAATTGCCTTTAGTTCATGTCTCCCTACTTCCAAATCAGAACAGTTGTCTTCTTAGGACCTCTCAAAAAGATGCACTGGGATTAAACTAATTCTTCTTGCTGTCCTTAACCTCTGTCGTGGATTGAATTGTGTCCCCCCAAAAAGATGTGTTGAAGTCCTAACCCCTGGCACCTGTAAATGTGACCTTATTTGGAAATAGGGTCTTTGAAGATGTAATCACCTTAAGTCGAGAGCATATTGGGTCAGGGTGAGCCCTAATCCAATGACTGTCTTTATAAGAAGAGGGAGATTTTGACATAGGGAGAGATACACAGGGAGAATGCAATGAAGGAGGCAGAGACTGGAGTGATGTATACACAAACCAAGGAACAACAAGGATTGCCATCAAACACCAGAAGCCAGGAAGAAGCAAGGAAGGGTCCTCCCCTAGAGCCTTCAGAGAGAGCATGGCCCTGCCAGCACCTTTATTTAGGACCTCTAGAGTGCAGAACTGCGGGAGAATAAATTTGTTTTGTTAAGTCACTCAGCTTGGCATTTTGTTACGGCAGCCCTAGGAAACATACATCATGCTACATGTGTTTACTTGTAAGGACAATCGAATCTCTGATTCATGGCATTTCAGGTGATGTAGGTCCCCTTCTCTGTGAAAGGTCCCCACATGCATGTAGTCCTTGCTAAATCCCTTGGTGATCATGGCAAAATCAAGCTACTCCATCATAGATGACTGGTCAGGATAGATAAGTGACTGAGGGCCATCTAAGCCATTAAATAATAACAACCAAGTGGCTTTTCTCTTTCAATAGTCTGAATGAAGAGGCCCAGAAACAGTGACAAGTGGGTGGTGGGTGCTGGGCCTGTAAAATCTTATGGAGTCAAGGCTGGAGTCAATGTCATGTGCACACAGAAGCTGTGAGTAAGCAGAAACTGTGAGTAAGCAGAAAGTCCCACATTACAGAGAGAACAGGACAGATGTCCAGAGACACAGAGATAAGAGAGAGAAAATAGTGACTATGGCTACCTTGGCTTTTGAGGGTGTCTCAGTGCTCAACTCCAGTCCCACAAAGAACTTTATAGCAGGCAATAGGGAACCACAGAAGGTTGAAAGCAGTGGCAGATTTCCACTCTATCATTTTATTCAATGTTCTGCCTCTCCTGTCATTTCACCTGCTGCCATTGCTGACAATCTACACTTGCAGTGTAGTCAGATTTATTAGGAACTCAGCGGCCTTGGAATGACCTCTGTGCTTTCAGCTTCGGAAATCCAGATTTTGTCTGGAATCACCATCTATTCAAAGCACAGTGTGGATTTCTTTCATTTAGAAACTGAGATGACAGTTAACCAATTTGGCCTGCCATGGTCCTTTCTTCTATATTCTTGAATAACTTGCACCACAGCGAGCCAGCTTGGCCGGTTACCACGAACACTACTCTGTCACTATAACTGGAGCCTGACAGGCAGTAGCTAAAGGCAGATTTAACCAGTGGCTTATCCTCCGGTGATGGCAAAGCTGAGGGGCATGCAGCTTTTCTCATCAACACAAAGAGTTTAGTGTGTAGAGCAGAGTGGTGGAAAGAGAAGAACAATAATTCCTATTTAATGTCACAAATCAATGTCTTCACTGAAACTTGGAATAAATTTTGGCCAGTGGAACCTTGGTCACTATATTTCCTATAAAGTCGTGAATATTCGAGAGTTAGGTCCTGATCAAGGTGAAGGCTGAGTTTCCCCTAATATTTTTCAGTTTTTCTCAGTTCCCTTTGTATCTAGTGACAGCCAGCATTTATACAGCACTAACTGTATGCACATTGGATGCATGCTTTCATCTAATCCTTACAACTATTACTTTATGAAGTAGGTTCTATTACTATTCCCATTGTATAGATAAGAGCTGGGAGGCTCAAAGTGGTAAGGTCTCTTGCTAAAAGTTCAGTCAAAACGAAGTCAGTTGCTGCCCATAGTGTGATAGTGGGAATTAGCAAACCCTAAGTGGTAAGGTCTCTTGCTAAGAGTACATAGAAAGTGAGCTTCTAAGGCCCATGTCCCACCTTGATTCCCTCAAGTAGTCAGGAATCTGAAAATACCTTTGAAAATATACCTGTATGAAAATTCGAAAGGCCTTAAACCTGTAGCTAGTTCCCAGGCCCTGAACTTAATTCTCATCAGTGACGGTATTGGCAAGGGAGGCTACAACCTTGTCACACAGGAGAGAGTCCTGCCCTTGCCATGAGATATTCTGGGTCTGGCCTCTTCCACTCTCTAGCCTGATGCCCTGGGGCAACTACTGAAGTTTTCCTGAACCACAGTCTATAAAGTGAGGTGCCAATCCATGCTCTGCTTACTTCACAAAGATGTTGTGAATCTCAATTTAAATGAAGTGAAAGTGTTTTGCAAACTATATACAGCCACAGGTCAGATTTTTTAACGCAAGTCAACCTTTTTCGAGCACTTAACCTGGGCTGGGAAATGCGCTAGGCACTAAGGATATAAATAAAAACGAATAATAGAGGGTTGTTTATTCATTCAACAACTGAATATTGAGTGGCTCCATGGGCCAGGTGCTGGCTATGCATTGGGAATTAATCTGTGTCTAAGACAGGGCCAAGTTTGGTGCTCATGGTATACAAAGAAGATAGATACTCAAAATATGAATTCTATAATGTTTTATGGTGCTGTTAGAAGAATTACAGGTGCTATTGGGGCACTTAACAGGAGGTTCTAACCTGGTTTAGGAGTCTAGGAAGTGTTTGCTGAGGAAGTGATAATTAAGTGTCTTATAGGAGCATAGAAGTCAGGGGGAGATGAACATGTAAACCGATAAATAGAGAACGATGATAGATGGTTACAGAAGACAGAGTGGGAAGCCTTGGATACCTATATTAGAGTGAAGATAGATTTCTTACCTAGTCTGGGGTGTTGCTGTCACAATTTGGACACTTCCAGAAAATTTTCCCTAGGAGTTGGTATTGAAATGTGTGACTCCAAACAGATGACTAAGACTCAAAATAGCAACCAGCAAAAAATAGTAGGAATACTTCCTGCTTTATCTTCCCTCTCGCTCTCCTTCTGCCTCTCCCCACCATCCCACACACTCTTAAGAATCTAGTTAATCTGGCAGGTAAACTATAAGGAGGTGTACACCATGATCTCCCCAGCCAGATCACATTAACTGTGGTTCCTAGAGTATCTCATTACCAGATCTTGGTGATTTGTATATAAAATGAAGGGAAAGACTCACTTTCACTTTTTAACTGTGAAGTTTTTCCATAGATAGTAGGTAAAGAGATGGTGCTATGCATTGGGAATTAATCTGTGTCTGAAACGGGGCCAGGTTTGGCACTCATGGTATACAAAGAAGAGAGATACTCAAAACATGAGTTCTAAGCAATTTCTGACCTGTACTGCAACCCCCAGCCATGAGAATCTGTGAGGGTGGTTATATAGAAGTTAGAAACTGACGCTGCTTCAGGGCTGGTGAGATAGCCATAGAGCATGTCAGAAGAGTTGTCCTAATCCTACCTTTACCACTAACTGGCAGGGTGATTCTGGACAAGTTACTTCCCTCCTTCAGCCTGTTTCCGCATTTATAGAGGAAATTGGGAAAATCCTTTTGAGCTGGTGTTATGAATTATGAAAAGGGTCCTCTACCCTATTGTATCCACCCCCAGGCTAGTGTAAGTCCCTGTGTTATATTCTTGGTACTTTTCCTTGTCAGCATTTATCATTGTCCCTACTTTTTTTTTTTAATCTATCTATCTCTGTCAGAATTTGCCCTCCGCAAAAGACCTGAACTCCAGAAGAGGAGAGACCATACTTACATGTTTTAGGCTGTGCTTGGCACATAGTAGAGACCAGTAAACATGTGTTACCTAAAGTGTTCCCAGTGAGCACTTATCTGCTCATGCCCACTCCAGCCCTGCTGGCTTGGTACCAGAGCACTGGGATTTCCTAACCAGTGTCTGTGGGACACTCTGTGCTGACAGATGTGGTTTGTTTGTTTTTTACAATTCAAATGGTCATTTTGGTGCTGACATTGAAATAATTATAACCAAAGCCATTGTTTAAAAAAAAGAAAAAAAAGTACCTGTCCTTTCCAGGGCCGTGGAAGAAACCAGACTAGAATCAAAAGTTCAGTCAAAATGAAGTCAGTTGCCGCCCATAGTGTGATAGTGGGGATGAGCAAACCCTAATGTGGAATTTTTTTTTCAAAGCCAAGAATTGTTAAACACTGTGAAGTCAGTACTTCTTAGAGTAGTTTACGGAGCTGAACTGCCTTTGATGTCCTTTTGTAAACCATTACTTTAGCTGTATTCATTTGTTCCTTTGTTTGGACAGCACTTCTTTTAGGCTTTAGCAATGTCAGATCTTTTGCAAAGCATGGCAAGAGACCTTGAGATGGATGTGTGCCAGGAGACCATGCCAAATAGAGGAAAGAGGATCTACCCAAGAACAGCAAGGCTGACTCTAAGAAGTCAGTATTGGTGAGCCTGTTTGATGAAAGTCTGTCTCTTGCTGCTAGACAGAAACCCCAGGAAGCCAGGGAATTGGTGTTTTTGTCTTGTTCAGTATTGAATCCTCAGTGCTGAATGGTGCTTGGTACATAGTAGGAACTCAATCCTATACATTTGCAGAACGAGGGAAATAGTGACATTGAAAAGAGATTTAAAAAAATACTACTATGGGGATTAGAGAAGCAGAGCTTAGTCTCATCTGGGCAAATTCCATGACTGAAGCTAAGAGGGAACGTCCAGGTGTCTTTGCTGCTACTCTCAGCCCCATTTTACAAATGAGGAAAGTGTCACACAGAGAGAAAATGATTTGCCCAGGGTCACACAGTATTACCAGCTGAATTTTACTCCCCAAAATTCATATGTTGAAACACCTCCAGTACCTCAGAATGTGACTATTTGGAAGTAGCCTCTTTAAAGAAGTTAAAATGAAGTCATATTGGAGGGTTCTAATCCATTATGATTTGTGTCCTTATAAGAAGAGGAGATTAGGACACAGATGCCATGCATAGAGGTAAGACCATCCGTAGAAGGAAAAGATGAACACCTATAAGCCAATGAGAGAAGCCTTAGAAGGAACCACCATGATCTTGGACTCTGGATTCCAGAATTGTGAGAAAATAAATTTCTGTTGTAAGCTACCCAGTCTGTGGTACTTTGTTATGGCAGCCCTAGAAGACCAATACTTACAGTAAGTGAAGGTAAAGTTAGGACAGGAGTCAGGTCTGCTGAATCTCCATCTTAAGCTCTTTGCATGACATACTCAGCTGGTCCATTTGGTGCTCTCCCCAACACTCACTCCTGATGGGATGATGACAGTGATAAAAGCTAATCCATATATAATGCTTATCACATACCAGGCACTCTCCTAAGTATAGATGAGGACACTAAAACACAAAGAGACTGAGCAATTTTCCCAGGAACATACAGCTACTCAGTGCTAGAGCTGGGATTCAGGCCCATGCAGTCTTCTCCAGGAACATGCTCCACTTATCATGCTATTCTATTGTGGTATGTCTACAAGCCAAAGGCATTCTCAAAGATGAGAGGTAATAATGGCACTTCAGGCCTCACTGGGTTTGCTTTTCTGTAGCCTTTAGTTCTGCATACACTTATCCTAATCTGAAGTAGCTCGGTGGAGGCGTTAAACAAGCGGAGGGAAGTGTTGGAATTTATTTGTTCTAGAATCTTCTGATATGTTAGAATATCAATGCAGAAGCATTGAAATAGCAGATTTGAAGCCTCCCTCAAGTTCAGAAGCATTTTTTAATTCAGTTCTTGAAAGTGAACAACCAAACCACTTCAGTCAAAGCACTTTCCAGTTAGATAACTAGGTTTGAATCTTCTCTCCACCACTTACCACCTGAGTGACTTGCGTTTTATGATGTCAGCCTGAACCTGTTTTTTTTTAAATTCTGGGAGATGGAAAAAATAACATGTATCTTATAGATTAGACATAGTGTATGTGAAAACACTGTCACAGGTGCCAATGCACAGGAAGTGACCAATAAACAAAGTTCTTATTAGCTAAGCAAAACGGCCATACCCAAAGGCTCTCTCCTCTGTGAAGCCTTGTCCTATGTCTCATCCTAGCCTGTCCAAACCAAGTGTCTTGCTCCTCTGGATCTCTGAGGAAGTTGCTTACACTTATTTGTCACTCAGTTTGTTCCTCCTTGTATCATAGAAGTTGATGACTCACCTATCCATTTTTCTATCCACTCAATAAAATTGTACTGAGCATTTTCCATGTCCCTGTGCTATGCTGGGCACTGGGAGTTCAGAGGTGGCTATGACGTGGTTCCCACCCTCAAGGGGTGATGGGCTTTTGGGCAACTCATGGCTGGTGTGCTCTACAGGCAGGAGTCCTATAATAATAATACAATAATAATTATTATTACAACAATAATAATTATTGTATTATTATTATTAACAATTTTACTGTATTATAGCTTTTATCATGGGAAAAACCAGTACTTTGCTAGATTTCTAGACACATATTATGATTTAGTATTAATTTTATAGACTAAGGTAATCATAATGTTTTCAGTTCTTTTACAGTTTAACTTCTGAAGGTCTTAATCTGGTTCACCTTGACAACAGATATATTAAGGAATAATTAATTACAAAGACTGTGTTAGTGCTGGGTTAGAAAAGCTCCCATTTTCTGGGGACTGAGTAGGGAGAGCCCCACTGCCCCACTGGAGCTCCCCAAGGGCATGGACGAAACCTTATCCTATCTTCATTGCTGTCTTTTGAGCTGAACAGAATTTAGATGCCAGCTCCTTCAGAGCAGACCTTAAAGGGACGTGGAGAGTGCAGGTGGGGTTCTCTTGCCCAATCCTCCTCTAGTTTGAGCTGTGGAATTCATTATGTTCTGTTTTGTAAGAAGAAAACAGACCCCCTCCCTCCGCACCCCTCAGCCGTGGAATTGATTATCCCAAGATGGCAGAAATGGAGGGTGGCAAATGTTTTATTAGTTAACATTTGTTGATTCCTTATTAGATGTCAAACATTGGCTGGGGGGCTTTACAGGATGGGGTATGAAGATCAGCATGACACCTACCTAGGCAAGTAATGCAGGCTAGACCAGAGGCTGGAACTTGACCGCGGTGACGCGCTGGGGGCGGGGCCTCAGACTCGGGGTTCCCTGCCAGCCTCCCGTGTAGCAAGAAAGTCCCGCCCCCCAGCCGAGGGGAGAGCAGGGATTGGCTTTTCCAAGGCCGATTGACGGTAAAGGCGCGAGTGGAGGCTGCGGCAGAGGCAGGGCCGCCAGCAGGAAGTGGGATTCTGGCCGCTGGAGGCTGGCTAGAGAGCGGGCTGGGGAGCGGGCTGCCTCAGCCACTTGGCCGAGTCGCCACCGTCACTGGGGCGATGGAGGGGCCGGGTCTGGGCTCGCAGGTGAGTGCGGCCGGCTCTTGCTGTCCTGGGAGCCTGGAGAGCGGTGGCGGCTGTAGGGAGACGAGGGCGTGGGTTGATGAAGCTCCCAGAGGCGCCTCCGGAGGCGGAGGGGCCTGGGCCGGGTAGGAAGAAGCCTGGAAACACCGGGAATGATGCTGGGAATTCTCTTTGAGGCGACCGGGAAGGAGAGGCCTGGGCAGAGGATTGAGTGCCTTCTCCAACCTTCCAGCCTTCTTACGGGGGTCAGGTCATCCCCTGGGATCGGTTCCCCCTGTGGCTGGCCGGGACCGCTGTGAGGCCTAGGAGGCGGGGATGGCGGTTCCTAGGAGAGGTGTCAGGTGACACACCTGAGTTGGACCAGCCGGTCTTGACCTTGGGCTGGAGTCTCTGCTGTTCTATTGATTTCTTTTTCGGCGGAGGTGCCTGGGCACCCGCCTTCGCGCCACCCAGCCTTGTTTTAGCTCTTGTTCCCACCTCCTTGCTTACTCCTTGAAAGAATTCAAGCTGTTTAGGCTGGAGAAAGGTGGGGTGGGAGGTACGGGTGGGTATAGCTATCTGCAAAACCTCGAAGGATTCTGTTCTGAAGAGGAGGTATTACCAGAAGCCAGATGTAATTCCAAGCAACAGAACGGGCTAGTGGGGGGAAGTTAACAGAAGATAAATGTTTGCTCCAACAGAATGAGACTTTTGTCTTTCTTTTGTAATGGCCCTTTCTCCCAATGCCTAGAGTGGCATATTGTAGCTGCTCACTTAATATTTATTGAATAAATGAAAAATACTCTATCCAGATTCAGCCAACTTTTAGTGAGTGTTTAGCATGTGCCATATGCTTTTATATGCATTATTTTATTCCAGAATGGAAACATCCTTAAGAAGATGACATTATCTCTATATACAGATGAGAAAACTGAAGCTGTCTCCGGTTGGAGTGAGTTAGGTAGTGGATTTTCTGTCGCTAGTGGGATTCAGGCAGTTTGAGATGATTGGATTACTTGGCCTCTAAAAAAAAGTCTTTCTAATCTTGAGGGTGTTTCTCATGCTCCCCCTTCCCCTTCTTGCAACAGTCTGATGTAGCTTTCAGTGGGGAACAAGACATGTGGGGAGGGGTCAAGGCACTCTTACTAGGTGTTCTTGGATTTTGACAGAAAAAAAAAGGTTTGCAAGCTGACTGGATTTTACAGAAGGGTGTAGAATCCTCACATGGGAACTATGTCTCATTTTCTTTTTTTCTCAGCATTTCAAGGAAAACATAGTAGGTGTAATTATCATATCTTAATTACTGCCACTCATGTAAAAAAACCTTTAGGTTCTTAAAGCTGACTCCCTCATGTTGACGGGAAGATAGCCCTACCCCCGGTTCCGTGACAGATGGAGGGAAAGAATGATTCACAGGTTGAAATTAATGGGGCAAGGTAGAGACATTATTGTTGTTAATAATAATTGCCATTCCAACAATAGTGTAAAGACCTTACCTATATATGGTGCTCTACAGTTTCAAAATATTTACCCATTCTTGATCTTCACTGTGACCCTGTGAGGTAAGAGGGATTACCTCTTTAGATATTAGACCTGAGGCTCAAAAATTTGAAGTCTTTTGTTAAAAGTCTAATAGCTGCTAAGTAACAGAGCCAAGACTTCATTCATTCTACTAGGTGTTAGACACTGTTACATGTGCTGGAGATAAATCAGTGACCAAAACAGACAAAAACATTCCTGCTCTGGTTGAATTTGGCTCTCCTTGTTTCAACTTCAGAGCTGATGGGTTTTTTCCGGAATTTGCCAGTACAGCAGAACTTGTTTTATTGCACTTTATTGTGCTTCGCAGATACTGTTTTTTTATAAATTGAAGGTAAGACCCTTCACCAGTAAATAGATTATGACTTGCTGAAGGCTTAGACGGTGGTTAGCATTTGTTAGCAATGAAGAATTTTTAAAATAAGGTATGTGCATTGTTTTGTTTTTTAATGTTTTATTTCTTTTTAGAGAGAGGGGAAGGGAAGGAGAAAGAGAGGGAGAAAATAATCGATCGGTTACCTCTGGCACACCCCAACTGGGGACCTGGCTAGCAACCCAGGCATGTGCCTTGACTGGGAATAGAACCGGTGACCCTTAGGTCCATGGGGCAACATCCAACCCACTGAGCCCACCGGCCAGGGTTTTATTTCTTGCTTGTTCAACCCCAGCCATACTGGCCTCTAGGTCTTTGTACTTACTATTTGCTCTGTCTGGAATACTCTTTCCTCATATACCCACATGGCTTATTTCCCCACCTCTTTAAGGTCTTGACACAAATGTCACCTCAAATGACGCAAATGGCAAGCCTTCCCCATTATCACCAATACCAGCAACATTCCTTAGTTTCCTTCCTTGCTTTATATTTCTTCTCAGCATTTCATACCATTAAACATACTTCTTTGTCTTGCCTCTTTCCCTCCACTGAATTAGGTGCTATGAGGACAGTGATGTTTATCTGTTATGTTCACTGCTGTGTGCCTAGCACTGGTGGGTATGCTGTAAATAATTGTCCGAAGAATGAACTTGGAAACTGACCTCTGGTACTTCTGTTAATGTCTTGAGAAGTGTTCAAGGTTACTCATCAGATCTGTCTCTCTTTTTGTTTTATTTGATGACCCTCCTCAGAGTTTGAATATGATTTTGTGGATTTTGGTTTTCTCTTAATAATACCCATTGTAACTTTAAAAGTATTTACTTTTTAGAAAAATACTAATTTGATTACTAATCAAATTAAAAATACTGAAGATATCATGAGAAATATATGATCCCTTATATCTTAGAGATGTTTCTCTTATCTATTGCTTTGTAGCAAGTCACCCTAAAACATAGTGGTGTAAACCAGCTATTGCCATGCTCATGGACTCTGTGTCAGGAATTTGGACAGGGCAGAACAGGGATGGTTTGTTTCTGCTCCACCATGTCTGAGGCATCTGCTAGAAAGACTTGTAAACTGGGATGATTCAATACCTAGGGCTGGTATCATCTGGTGTTGTCTTCACTCACGTGTCTGGCAGTTAATGCTGACTTTCAGTAGGGACACCTACATGTGGCCTGGGCCTCTGCACGGCATGGTGGCTGGGTTCTCAGAGCGAACGTCTTGGGAGAGAAAGAAGAAGCTGCCAGTTTCTAAGGTCCGGGCCTGTGAACTAGCAGAGTATCACTTCTGCAGTATTTAGTAGTGAAGCATCACAGAGCTCAGATTTGAGAGGAAGGACAATGACCCTCTCCTCTTGATGGAGAAGTGTCTAAGAAGTTGGGGGCTTTGTTATAAAAATCACCACAGATGTATCCATAGCTCTCATGTAATTTTCATAATATCTTGTTATCCTCTGGAGGAGATTATTCAACTAGCTTCATATTTCTTTCTTGATATTCCTTTTTTTAGGTGTGTGTGGATCTTATCTGCATATCCCTGTGTCTAGAACAGTGCCTGGCACATAGTAGGTGTTTAGTAAATACCTGATGAAGGACCGAATAGATTGTAGTAGGAATCATGTCTTATTAATCTTTTATCCCTAGTTACCCAGTACTATGATTGGTATATAGTAGGTCTCCTTTACATTTCCCTGAATGAAAGATTAATGAAAACTCAGGAGTTTGCTGACATCCTGAGAATTTGCTTAATCTGTTGTTACCTTATTAACATTGTAGGTAGCCATGTAGCAGTTAAGCTTCCACTGCCAAAAAGGGTGTGTGTTTGTGCAGTGAACTCTCTATCAGTGTACATGTCATTAATGATCTTGTAACAGTTCCTCTTAGAAGCATACAGCATGGAGTTGGAAGGAACTTTATAGCTATATTGACCTGCTCCTTCCATTTTACAAAATGTAGAAACTGAAGCCAAAAATAGGGCAGATAATCTTTTGCAGCCTTCCCTGGGTTCTTAGCTCAGTTGGGGAAGATGCTTCTGTCTAGTCATGCCAAAGAGGATTGTGATATTCCAAAGCATGGGAAGTGAGGATGATGAGGATGAAATCAGTGTCCCTAAGAAGAAGATGGTGGACCTTGTGGCTGGGGCAGGAGGTCCTAGAAGCCATTTCAAAGGCAAACACTCTTTTGGACAGTGAGGAGGAGGAGGGGTCCTACAAATGTGACATCCAGGCCTGGGAGGATGTGGAAGGTCAGGAAGCAGCCTCACTCCCCAGTGAGGGAAGTATGCGGATCCTGCCTTTGAACCCACAGGAAGAGATGGAAGAAGGCCGCTTTGATGCTGATGGCAACTACTTCCTGAACTGGGGTGCTCAGATTGAGACAGCTGGCTGGACAACATTGACTGGGTGAAGATCAGGGAGCAGCCACCTAGTCAGCGTTCATGGGTTGGGCTCAGAGGAGGACAGCCTGGGCCAGACACCATTGAGTGCCCAAACCCTCCTCGAGTGCCTCTGGAGCTTCTGTTGCCAAGAGAGACAGTGGCTGGGGCACTGAGGCATCTGGGAGCCAGAGGAGGCAAAAGGGGTAGCAAGGGGCCTGGACAACCAGTTCCCCCCTGTGCTTGGACCGGCTATCCGGGCTAGCCGACAAGATGGTGGCTCGGGGCAACCTTGGCGTTTTTTGGGAGACAAGAGAATGGTTGGCCATGCAGCTGAAAGGGTTGGGGTGCCGGACCTAGGGATCCCCTGACCCCATGCACCAACCTTCTCTGGGCATGTTTGCTGAGGAAATGGCAGCAGGAGAGCTGGAGACCCCAACCCCTGTCCAGAGAAGAGAGACTGGAGGTGGTCCGGTGGATGCAATGTGGGAATGTAAGTGGGAGAACGCAGGCTGTGCTGAGCTGTATGGGCCCTTCACCAGCACCCAGGTGCAGACCTGGGGAAATGAAGGCTACTTGCCTGATGGTGTTTATTGCCGGAAGCTGGATCCCCGGGGAAAGTTCTACAACTCCAAAAGTACTGACTTAGATCTCTTCACCTGAGCCATCTAAGGGCCAGTTTGGTGGCCCCTTCTTTCCTGGACTCTGGAGGGAGCTCCAGCTGCCTCAGGCAGTGAGGATATTGGGGGCCACTTTTCAGTTGATTTTTCTTTCCCAATAAAAGCCTTTATTTGAGTAGTAGGTCCTTGGCTGTGCTGATGGCCAGAAGCCAGGGACCTCCATAGTCCATTTGGAAAAAATAAGTAAGGCAGAATTAACCACCATCACACAGCCAACGTGAAAGCTGAGACTTTGGCCTTTCTCTCAAGGAGTTTACATTTCAAAATGGTAAGAATGAAACAACTAGAGAATACCATAAAAATATTTTTCTGATAACTGGAGAGTAATGTCTAAGAAGGATTTAGTATCACAACATAAACTTTGCTTTAATCTTTTGATGAGAATATATGGTTGTTTTCCTTAAACATGTTTATGGGACTGTCTCCAGTCAAAGTTAACCTTTCCCAGAGCAGGTCATCTCCTTTCTCACCTGTAGCTCTGGTGGGAAATTTTGGGAAGGAGTGAATCTAGAGCAAAGGAGATAACTTAGGGCTTTGGCCTCTAAACTGTTTTGATCATGCACTCCTATCAGTAAAACAGTTTTGAACTTGCACCCCCATGTTCAACTATTACTGACCAGCACATGATTCATTGCTAGGTGAGACAAGCAAGCTGATGAATGCGGTTCCATTGTTTTTTCTAAAACAAACGTAAGAAGAAAATGATAAAAACCTATGTGTAGATATACTGTATGTATAATGTTATATATGCTAGAGTATATGCACAATGAGGAAGGATACACCAAACTGCTAATAATAGTATCTTTATGATATAAGATTGGAAGGGAAAGTGTTCATTTTTGTATTTCTAGATCTTTAAAATGAATGTGAATCATAATTTTAAAAATGAGGTTTTATATAAAAAATAGGCTGATTTCTCTGTCAATTTTAGCCACACCTGTTTTTTGACACTCCAGAAATTGAGTATAGTTCAACTTTTTCCTTACCACTTGTCTTCCAATTGGATATAATTATAATTACTATAATATGATGAATTCAAAAGTAATGTTCTTATTCATGTCTTAATGCAACAACCTATGTGTTTACTTTTAGCTGTGTGCAAATATAAAATAAGAATGTCAAGTACTGTCGTTGAATTTACCAGATAAATCAGAACTTAGGTGATCAAAAGAGCATTTCTGGTTCTGGTTCTGGGTAAGATGGGCTTAGCACTGGGGAGAATGCCAGTAGCAGCTCTCTGAGGATTCTGAAAAGTAAATTGTAGCATATAGATTGGGGAAAAAGACAAGAATTATAAAACAACAACAACAACAAAAAAAACGCTGAACCAGGAAGTAATTTACCTTTTCTTTTTTCATCTGCATCCCCTCCCCTACCTTTCCTCCCCTTCCCTCCCCTCCCCTCTCTGCGCCTCCCCTCTCCTCCTCTCCCCTCCCCTCCCCTTCCCTCCCCTCCCCTCTCTGCGCCTCCCCTCTCCTCCTCTCCCCTCCCCTCCCCTCCCCTCCCCTCCCCTCCCCTCCCCTCCCCTCCCTTCCCTTCCTTCCTGCCTGAACTTGGACCCTGGAGGTGGAACATCAATGTAGGCTGAGAGTGCTCCAGGAGAAGACCTCTAGTGTAGGTTGAAAGAGCAGGAAAGTTTTCCTGGTAGCACAGGCACCTGAAACTCTGAGGGACAACTACTGTGGATAGAGGAGTTTTGGTCCCAAGACAGTTGTTCTTAGATGTGACGTCAAAAGGATGACCCATAAAAGAAAAAAAGTGATAAATTGGACTTCATCAAAATTAAAAATTTTTGCTCTATAAAATAGACTTTTAAGAAATGAGAGGATAAGCTACTGGGAGAGAATATTTGTAATCACATATCTGACAGAAGACTTTTATCTAGAATATATAATATAAAGAACTCTCAAAACTTTAAGAAAACAAACAGCCCAATTAAAAAAAAAGGGGTAAAAGACTTTAAAAACTCACCAAAGATATACCAGATGGCAAATAAGCACATGAAAGGATGCTCAGCCTCATTAGCCATTGGTTGATATGCAAATTAAGACCATGATTAGATACTACTACACATCTATACTACCAACATACTAAGTGCCAGAGAGGATGCAGAGCCGTTGGAACTCTCATGTTACTAGTGGCAATGCAAGTTGGTACAGCCACTCTGGAAAATAGTTTCGCAATTTCTTAAAAATTTAACATACACTTAACAGATGGCCAAGCAGTCTCCCTCTTGGAGAAACAAAAACATGTGTTCACACAAAAGCATGTACATGAATGTTTATAGCAGTTCTATTTATGATTGCCAAGAGAAGCTTTTTGAATGGATAAACTGGGATAGCATCATGTGATGGAATACTATACAGCAGGGAAGGAACAACTAATAACGTGTAACAACTTGATGAGTCTCAAAAGCATTATGCTGAGTGAAAGAAGCCAGTCTTAGAACATTGTATACTGCATAATTCCATTAGATGACTTTCTGGAAATATCAGACTGGGGATGAAGAACATATCAGTGGTTGCCAGGAAGTGTGGAGAGAGTGTGACTACAAAAGAATATCCCAAGAGAGTTTTTTGAGGCTTTGGTACTGGTCTGTATCCTGATTGGGGTGGTGGTTACACAACTCTATACATGTGTTAAAATTCATAGAACTATATATCAAAAAGTTAACTTAAAAAAAACCATTTGCCTCGTCACAGTAACCTGTTGAGGTGTAATGGAATATTTTAGTAAAAATGTAATTTCTTAAACCCTTTTTGAACTCCTACAGAATTGACTTAGATGCATTACATCAAATATCTTTAGTTTTTTATTTTTAATGGGTATTCTTTCTTTGGGGGTTTTTTTTTTTTTTTTTAATGAAACAATGAAAGTTGTTCAGAGAGACAGGTCTGGTGAATGAGATGAGTGAAAGCTGAGTAACAACTTTATGCTAAAGAACAAGATAGATTACAAAATAAGCCAGTTTTGATTCCTAGGAATGGTTTGCTAGATATTTGATGTGAACCTCCCCCTGAATGTAACTAAAAATGTGGGATACAGTGTAAAATCACTTTAAGTATTTAAAAGTAATTTTTGATGCCATTGTAAATTTTTTTAAAAGATTTCTTAGGTTCTATGTACATAATGATTTGTTAGCAAATAAAAATTGATTTGTTTCATTTCTAATCTGTATGCATTTTATTTTTTTTCCTTAGTGTATTACTCTGTCTAGGAGTTCAGTACATTTTTGATTAGAAGTGGTGGAAGTGGGCATTATTGCTTTGTTTTCACTCTTCAGAGTTAAAGTGTTCAGTGTCTCACCATTGTGTGTGGTAGCTGTAGATGCCTTGTAAATGCTTTTTAAGAGATTGAAAAAGTTCCCTTCTTTTCCTAGTGTCCCAAGAGTTTGTTTTTTTAATCATAGATGGCTGTTGAATTTTGTCACATGCTTTTTTCTACTGAAATTAGATTTTTTTTCCTTTATTCCGTTAGTATAGTAAGTTTCATCTATTTATTTTGAAATGTTGCTTGGTTATAATGTATATTATCCTTTTATATATTACTGAATACAAGTAATTTGTTATTTGTTTAGGCTTTTTGCATATGTTTATGAGGAATATTGGGTCTATAGTTTTCTTTACCTGTAATATGTGTTGGTTTTACTATTGGGAAAATGTTGCCTCCTTAACTGAGCTGAAAAGTATTCCCTCTGTTTTCTGAAGGAGTTGATATCATTTCTTCCTTAAGTATTGTGATAGAGTTTCTCAGTTAAAAGTTATGTGGACTTGAAGTTGTTTTGTTTTTTTAATGGGAAGTTTTAAAATTATGAATTCAGTTTCTTTAATAGATACAAAGCTACTCATTTCTTTTCAAGTCCATTTAGATAACTTGTGTCTTTTGAGGTGTTTGTGTATTTCATCTAAGTTGTTGACTTTATTGACATAAATATGTTCACAGTATTCCCTTATTACTCTTTTAATGTGTGTAGAATCTTGTACTGATGTTCCCTTTTTTAAACCTGGTATTTGTCATTGACTTCTTTTTTCTTGATCATTCTGACTAGAAGTTTACCAGTTTTACTGACTTATTATTTCCCCCAAAACCAGTTTTTGGTTTCAGTGATTTTCTGCATTGTTTTTCTTTTTATATTTCATTGGTTTCTTCTATCTTTATTATTTCCTTCATTCCCTTTACTTGGGATTTAATTTTCTCTCTAGATGTTTTTAATTCTCACCCAAGGATATGTTTATTAATTTTTTCTTTTTTTTAGATAGAGGAAGGGAGAGAGAGAGAGAGAGAGAAACATAAACGTGAGAGAGAAACATCAATCAGGTGCCTTCCTTAGGTGCCCCGACTGGGGATCAAACCTGCAACCTAGGTATGTGCCCTAACCGGGGATCAAACCTGCAACCTTTTCGGTGTACAAGATGATGCTCCAACCAACTGAGCCACCTGGCCAGGGCCCGTCTAGATTCTTAAGGTGAAAGCTTAGATCATTTATTTTACAACTTCTTTTTTCTTACTATAAGCATTTAAAGCTAAAAATTCAAACTAAAAACTACTTAGGCAGCATCCTGCACATTTTGATATATTTTTATTTTTATTCAGTTCACAATATTTTCTTATTTTTCTTTGTTTACTTCTGTGACCTATGTGTTATTTAGAAATGTGTTGCTTGGTTTCTAAATATTTTAGAATATCTCACATATCCTTAGGTTATTGCTTTCTAATTTAATTATATTGTTTGTTTTATGGCCCAGTATATCATCTATTGTGGTGTGTATTCCATGTGTTACTTGAAAAATATTATTAGTGGAGTTTTATAAGAATGTCAGTTAGGTCAAGTTGGTAGATAGTGTTCTTTAAGTCTTCTCTATCCTCTTCTGATTCCTGTCCTTTCGCTGTCCAATATGGTTTTCTGTTTACTTGTTCTATCAGTTACTGAAAGAAGTATTGAAATATCCAACTATAATTGTGAATTTTTTTGTTTTTCTTTTCAGTTCCATCAGTTTTTGCTTCATGAATTTTTAAGTTCCTTTTGGGCACATGCACATTTTTTTATTATGTCTTGATGGCCTCCTTAATATTATGAAATGTTCCTCCTCATCTCTGGTAATATTTATTATGCTGGTATCTACTTTGTCTTATATAATTATAGTTACTACATTCCTTAAGCTTAATGATTTTGCATGGTATATCCCTTTCTATCCTTTTAATATATACACACCCACACACATATTTAAAGTGGGGTTATTGTAGACAGCATATAGTTGTAGTTTTATAAAAATCCAATCTAACAATCTCTTTCATTTTTTTAATAAACTATTTGCTGTTATAAAGATATATGGTATGTCTTTCTTTTTTTCTTTGTTCTTCGTTCATTTTTTTCTACTTTTCCTGACTTTTTTTTTTAGTACTGTCTTTTTAAGTATTTTATCTCTGCTCTGCCTATTTCTTGTACGTCTTTGTTTTATTTATTTAGAGGTTGCCCTTGGGTTAATACTATGCACTTGAACTTATCACTGTCTACTTGCAAATACTATTATAGCATCTCTTACGACAGTATAATTCCACTTCTCTACTATCATAAGAAAATTTAAAAATGAGAAAAAGTGTTATGTTTACCCACATAACTATATATATTTATCCATGTAGTTCTGGCACTCTATTCCTTTGTATTGATTCAGATTTCTATTCTGGTATGTTTTTACATGGAATTTAGTAGGGTGACATTGGTTCAGAAAACCATATACAGGTTTCAAGTGTACAACTCAAAACATCATTTACACTCCACATTGTTCTCCCATATTCCAAGCAAAGTAGGACTAATCTCCTTTATCATTTCTTGTAGTATTAAGTTTGTTGGCAATTTTCTTAACTTTTGTTTGTCTGAAAAAGTATGTACAGTAGTCCCTCTCTATATCGTGGTTCACTTATCGTGGCCTCACTGTATCACGGGATTTTTAAAAGTATTATATTTAATTATTTATCGCGGATTTTTCGCTGTATTGCGGGATTTTGCAGTACTGTACAGTAAATACTAAAATAAAATATAAGGTTCCTACTTTGTGGATTTCCACCTGTCGCGGGGGGGTCTAGAACATAATACCCACAATAAGTAAGGGATCACTATATTTCACCCCCATTTTTGCAGGTGTTTCCAGGTTTACAGTATTTTTCCTTCAGCTCTTTAAAACTATTGTGCTTTTGTCTTCTGGCTTACACTTACTGATGAGACGTCTGAATTCATTCTTATCTTTGTTTTTTTAATATAATGTGTCTTTTTTCTTAGGCTACTCTTAAGATTATCTCTTTATTTTTGTGTTTTAGTGATTTGGTTATGATATGCGTGGGTATGAGAATTTGAGATGTATCCTGCTTGGTTTTTTTGAGTTTCTAGAAGCTGTGGGTTTATAATTTCCTCCAAATTTGGAAGATTTTTGGCTATTTAGTCAAATATTTTAAAGTATCTCTCCCTCGTCTCCTGGAACTCATGTTATAAATATTCAAGAACTTGATTCATTTGGGCAGTATCATTAGTGTGTCTGCTACAACTCCCAAAGCAGAGGCCTGGTGATCTTCCTATGTATAATGTCACTTTCCACCTACTACAAATATCAAGATCTCTTTGTGCCTTTACAGGTGACTTTTGTTTTATGACAAAACATATGTATAATTTGGAATTTTCTAATATTAAGCATCTAATCCTAGTGAAGAGAATGTATGAAAATCTTCCTTCGGATACAACTCTTAAGATTCAAAAAAAATCTTAATTCAATAACATAGACATTGTTGATAGTAGTAAATTCTTTGTTATGTAATTAAATGTGACATCAATTCTCTTACTGTGCTTTGTCAAATTACCCCTACTCTCCAGTGCAGGAATCACAGCCATGGCCTCCACCCTTCAGGATTTGGTCGACATGGAGTCTGTGCACATGAAAACAAAGAACTTGCCAAGGCGAAAGAAGCTCTTCCTCTTATAGAGGACTCTAGTAACTGTGACATTGTGAAAGCTACTCAGTAAGTCTTCCCAGTTCTTTGTTTTATCCTTATGTTCTGTTGAATTTTAATGATGTACGTGCAGTTCATGGCGCCAGTGTATACCCAACTCACTTCATACTCCAGGGCTAGTATGTGCGTCATACCAGCCTCAGAGCACTTCATACAGGGCACTTTAGCTGTCTGTTACTGGCCTCTTCCATTAGATTGTGAGCAGAAGCATGCTTCTTAGCAGAAGCATGTCTTTTTCATCTGTGTAGGCCCCATGCATTTGCACAGTTCCTGTCTAGCGTTAGATGCCCAGTAAATGTTTGCTGAGTGAATGACCCATTTTAAGTGACGCTAAAACTACACTCTGAGTTTGAAATACAAATCTGAGTCTTTTAAAATGTACTATAACCTAAATATGTAGGTGGGATGGAAAAATACCAGCTCACACATTTATGGATGTTTTAAACATTTACTTATGGAGTACTACGTACCTGTTGTCCTGGGTGCCCTAGAAGAAAGTCCATAAAGTAGAAACAGGTTTTCTGACCACTTGAAACATATAGTGGGTTGTTTTGCTTGCACTGAAAATGAAAGTATGTTTTGAAAGTTTCCCTTTAAGATCTCCAAATATATTTGCATAAAATCATTTCTGAAATTTTTACCCTATGAATCTCATTGATTATCAACAGCTACCTACCTCTTGCCATTGAATATATTTTGAGATGTTTTGTATATCAAGCTACATTGATTCATAATCCATTTTCTTAATAATGAAATGTAAATCTGACCATCAGAGCATCTCATCAGCACAAACAAAACTAATGTTACCACATTAACTAGATATAATTTCTGTCAAAAGCAAAGAAGATTGGTGACAATTAGCCTGTTGGCCTTAACATAGACTAATGTATTACTTAGTTAAAAAATAATTGACAGTTATTTAAGTATTCTGATTATTGTTATATGAATTCTAGAGGCTTGGGGAACCACTACTTTAGGTGAATATTATTTGATGTTGTTTATGTTATTATATTTATATGAAGATGAGAGTGTTAAGGCAAATATTTGCTTTAATTAGAAAGGGAACATTACAATGTTCTCTGCTACTGGTAAAGTTCTGTAAGATAAGTGTGAAAAATCAGACTACACTCACAGGGAATTAAAAACTTACATTTTGTGTCTTTCCTAAAATTTTCTATGAGGTTTTAGACCTTCTTAAGTGGTTGTGGGCAGATCTTTAGGTAGATGTGGGAAGGCAGAAATGAGCTAGGATGCTGTGTGTGTGTGTTTTCTAAACAACCAAATACTCATTAATGTGTTCTCTTATATTTCTCACATAAAGGGAGTATTTCTTTTCCAGTAAAATGTTAAAGTTGACATTTAAAAGATAAAAAATATAAAAATATCATTATCAATAATTTACTCTTATTAATATTTTCATTTAGCATTGTCAGACAATTATGTCTATGTTAAGAATGCCATACAGACGGACAGACAGACAGGGACACACATGCTTTTTGATGAGACTGAAATGATTTAATTTTACTGCACAGGAAACATATTTCTACACTTTTGTTTGATTTTGACCCTTGAGGCCCTATGGAAGCTTTCAGGTCTCTAAATAGAAATGTTTCAAAGAAAGTGTTAAATAGTCTTTTGGGACTTAGTAGTTTCTATTGAAAAGAAATATTGCTAATGAATTATTTTAAAAGTTATTATAGCATTAAATAGAGATGTTTCTCTCCTGTTTCTCATTCTGATAGTCAATTAAATGAGTCTCTTATATATTATTTCTCAAGTCCACCCCTACTTTTCCCTTCCTATTGCCTCTTACCTGTATTTATTGCAAGAGCCTCTATACTGGTCCCTCAGTCTCTGCCTCATCCTCTTCAAATTAGTTTCCATACTGCCACTAATGTGATCTTTCTTAAAAGTTAGAGTCCTGGTGCTTTCCTCTTCAAAACTTTCAGTAGTTTCCCTTTGAATGATAGATGAAGTATAAACTTCAAAGCCTGGCATAGAAGGCCCATTCAGTCTCTGCCTATCTATTCTAGCCTCGTCTCTTACCCTTCTCTTTCTTATGCTTTGTCCTTCATCAGTGTTAAATTGCTTATATTTCTCTGAACATCTGTGCAGTTTCACATCTCTGACTTTTGTACATGCTATTCCCTGTGCCTGAAGTGCCCTCCCTTCAGCCTTCAAAACAGTTTATATATCATGTTTCATCCCCTTCAGGACATCTAATCATTTCTTCCTTTGCTATACCTTATACTATGTTTATATTTTATTATTGAACTTATCCCATTTCAAGTTTTAGTCTCTTTCCCTAATTGTGAGGTCATTGCAGGGGTGTTGTTTGGTTCAAGGATAAGAATCAGCACTCTACATTCCTGGCACATAGTGGAAGATCAAATGAAATTTATTGAAGGAGGGCAAATGTGAATGTTAAAGTTTAAACCAAATTCAACCCAAATAGATTAATCTCATCAGTCAAATAAACCAGGTTTACTTTTGTTGTTTGGCTTTACAATATGGCCTCTTTGTGTATATCTTTGTTAATGTATTTCCCTGTTGACTGAAAGATTGGAGCAAGACATGGTAAAAGGAAGATATTTTGATATTTGAAATTATTTTAATGGTACCAACTATGTCCTTTTCTTTCTTATTCAAGATACGGGATTTTTGAACGATGTAAAGAGTTGGTAGAAGCAGGATATGATGTCAGGCAACCAGACAAAGAAAATGTGTCACTTCTTCATTGGGCTGCTATTAACAACAGGCTGGATCTTGTAAAGTAAGATGGGCTATATGTATAGTAATAGTGTATTTATACTTCTAGACCTCTCCTTCATTTGTCTTTTTCTTCAAGTGCACCTTTGAATGTTCAACCATCTGTGGTCCTCTGTTGTAAATGAATACCTGAATCTTTGTGCCACACATATCAGTTATCAGGGCATTGAAAAGGACCTTGAAGATCATCCAGTCCAGGATTGTCATTGGACCAAAATGGAAAATCATAAAGATAAAGTTGAGGCAATGAAATTGAACATTTTTGAAAAGAAAAATCGTAAGATAAACTTTTTCAGGCTAGAACAGAAAGAGTCATGTAGTTTAGAAGAAACACTGGAATATTTTACATTGTAATAATGACAGGAGGAATGGTTGGGTAGAGGAATAATTATCCTTTTTAAAAGCTAAATATGGAATCTTTAAGTAGGCACGTATGGGATTGTAGAAAATAGTTTCTCTTCATAAAGCACCACTGCCTGCCCATTGTTTTTGTTTCTTTGTTTTATACCTTAGCACATAAAATATATGTGTGTATGTGAACACATATATGATCTATATTATACATATTTTAATCCTTGAGGTTTAACAAAATAAAAATATACTAAAGTTTAAAATAAACACACACACAGGCAAACCCCTTTTCTGTGAAAATAAACTGGTGTATTGTTTCAATAATATGATTATGAAGCACAACTTTGAAATAATGAGACTAATTCCTATAAACCACAGAGGGAAATAAGTCTCTTTACCTTATAGATTCACTTATACAGTGTATCATATCTGTGCCCCCCAAATCGATAGCAAAACACTCAAAATGCCTAACTTTTCTGAAAGGATTTTGAATTCATTTTTTACTACTTTTAGAATCTATTTCCATATAAGTAATTCTAATTTTAAACTGTTTAAAGTGGCATAATTTCTTGCAAGTTAAATAGAATATCTGTATGATTCTAAACCTTTTGGATATAAACCATCTCAAGAGTGTTGTGGTAATTAGGATATACAGAGTAGTTATCACATGCTTGGTATGTACATTATAATGGAATGCTCTTAACAGCAGGAGTATTTACTTATATGCTATAAATAGTTCACCAGGGATCTGTTTGATGCTGTTGTGTGAACCTTTTCAGACTTCTGCAGATCTGAGTGTTTTTAGGGAGTATTCTTATTATAATTTCTGTTTTCCAATACATTTATTACTAAGAAAAGTTAATGTTTTCTTTCTCAGTGTGAGTTTTAAATTTTAAACCTTATTTTTATTTGTGTCTGTTTTTAACAGGTATTATATTTCAAAGGGTGCTGTGGTAGATCAGTTGGGTGGGGATTTAAATTCAACTCCTCTTCACTGGGCCATCAGGTAAAGATTTCTTATACACTGAAATTGCTATTCAAAGTCAAATGACAAGTTTATTTTCTGAACATTAACTAGCATTTTCCAATAGAATTTTCTGTGATAATGGAAATGTTCTATTCTATGCCATCCAACATGGTAACTGCTAGCCATACGTGAAATGTGCAATGGGGCTAATGTAAGTAAGAAATTGAATTTTAAATTTTATTTAATTTTAACTAATTTGAATTTAAATAGCGACATATATGGTTAGTAGCCACCATATTGTGAACTGCAGTTACAGATCATTTGAAAGTCTTTCTTTCCTTTTTACCCTCTTCACTAAATAAATAAATAGATAAATGGAGCTTTAAAGAGTTTCCAAAGACAACTTAAGGCTTCACTATGATGCTTAAACTCAAATATGTATCTTATACTTTTTGTTTTAATCAAAATAAATATCTTTTATATTTAAGCACATGAATAAAAGCGATAGTTCAGTGAACTGTAAACTCAGTCAGTTCTTTTCACTGGTCTGTATTAGCCATCTGAAGCTGAAGTTAGTAAGTGCCTGTCTTGATACTTAACAATTTCTTTATTTTTCATTTTAACTCCATTCTCTGTGATTGGTGGGGTGACATGAACCTGAAACTAAAGTGAATAATTGTTTATTTAACACAAGGAATTAAATCTTTTCTCAGTAGCCAAGAATTTTGAAGGATCTAGGGTTAACTCATCCCTTTTAGGCTACTGAGGTACAGAGCCTTGTGTGGAAAATGAGTGATATTCAAGTGTGCTAATATCTAGTCCCTAAGAATATTATTAAAGTACACCTGCAGTCTGAATGTTATATTGCAGCATGTCTGGCTCATGATAATTTTAAAGTAGCAACAGTGAGTTCTAAGTGGTTTTAAAGTTTACATTTTTAGCATTAGTCATGTAAAATTATTATTTGTGCATGGTAGCAACATGAGGTTTAAGGTAGATTAGGAGGTTATTAAGGTTATTACCTGCACTCAAGGAGGACTGTCCAGATTTAAGTTTGGAGCATCTAAATAAAAGACATTTAGAGAATCTCCAGAGTTTTAAAAATCTTACTGTTAAGAAATACTTTTTATATCTAATTAAATCCCTCATGTCTTAAGGATATCAATTTCTCCCTTAACTTATTTTATTTATTTTTCTGCATGCCATAGAATACAGTATAATTTTTATTCTCTGTTTACAGACAAGGGCATTTACCTATGGTCATATTATTACTACAGTATGGTGCAGACCCCACTCTCATCGATGGAGAAGGATTCAGCAGCATCCACCTGGCAGTGTTATTTCAACACATGCCTATCATAGCGTATCTCATCTCAAAGGGACAGGTATATTTTGAAACGTATCTTACACTCCAGTTACTGCAGATTTGAAGAGATTGGGAAGATGATTAGTAGTCTGTTCTTATTTTTATTTTTATTATTTTTTATTTTTTATTTTTTTAAGGTTTTAATTTAATTTATCTGTTGTTCTATTACAGTTGTCCCATTTTCCCATTTCTCCCCCCACCCAGCCCACCCCTTCTCCCACAGTCATACCCCACCCCGTTGTCCATGTCCATGGGTTATTTATACTAGTTCCTTCACTAGACCCTTCCCCTATTTACCCCTTCTCCCCCTGACCGCAAGTAGTAAGTTATAGATATCCAGATATTCAAATATTAGCCCTCAGTAAGTCTATGTATTCAGTACTCCTTTCTGGCTTCATTGGAACAAACAGGATAGGTCATTTAGCTCAGTAGCATTTAGTAGATGTTTCTGAAACTTGTAAGCTTGTAATAGTTTTCCTTATGACCTTAGTAATTTGCAGAGATTTTCAAACACATGACTTCAAAGCCTGTATTTTCCTTCTGGTTGAATGCAGAAATAGTAGTCATATCACTGAATTAACTCGTCATTGCTTTCATTGTTTGAGTCTTAACTGGGAGGCCACTTTGATTGTATGCTTCTCATTGTTCTCTAAAGTAATTCCATGAAAAATGACTTGCCTTAAAAGGCATCCATTTAGGGCACAGGTTAAATTATAGGTTATTGGCAGTGAGAGTTTCACTGTCAGCTATCTTTGTCTGGGATATGCTTTCTCATAGCAAAGTAGTTTATATATTAGCAGTCTCGCCTGTAACAGGCATGGCAACATGTTTGCACAAATGCTGTTGGAATGATTGTGTGCTCTTTAAATAAGCACTTTCTCTCAGACTCAGCCAATTAAAGTAGAATAATTATAACCTTCTGGGGTTCACTTTGGAAAGATATTCGAGGCAGAATCCTTTCTGCTTCTCTTTGGGTTCCTTCCCATGTTGTATTCCTCCAGGGCCCATAAGAATCTTCAATAATTGGAACTTTTTTTGATCTTGTTGGAACCATTATTGTATTCCTCGAACTTGGGTCCATTTTATTAAAAGGAGATACAATTTCCTTTTTTTAATATTCTAGAAGAATAGAAAAGAAATTTTCATGTGTTACCTTTTAAAACATAATATGATAAATCCAAAAAAATATGGTGCGTTGCCTCAGAAGATAGGGAGTTTATTCTTACTAGAAATGTTTAAGTAGAAACTGGATGACTTTGCGTAAGAGATGATAGTATGAATTAATGTCTCAGTTAAGGTCTGAACTAGATAACTTCTAAGGTGTCTACTTCTAAAGTCTCTTACATTTGGTGGTGATTATCAGTTTTCTCTTTTCCTTATCTCTCTTCCATTCACATTATATAACACTATAAATCATATATTCAGATAATCCCTGTAAAAATATTTTTATAAATCAGTGGATTTTTATACTGTGATTTTTATGGCTGTGAAGCAGAACATTCTTTTTTCAAATGATATTTCAACCCTCTTTGTAGACACAATGATAATATTAATGTGTTAAAGAGATGTTTCTATTAAGAGAAGAAAGAAAATTTTGACTGTTCTGCAGTTAAGTTGATTGACTCTTCTTTTTGAACAGAGTGTGAATATGACAGATTTAAATGGGCAGACACCTCTCATGTTATCAGCTCACAAAATACTTGGGTAAGTGAGTTTAATTGGTTTATTCTGATTCGTGGCTGTGAAAATTTCTTTTTTGTATATATAATTTTAAGTATCTTAATCTATATGAAATGATACTACGTTCGGAAAAATGAAATAAGATTTTCCACCCTATGTCTATGATATGGACTTTTTATGTAGTTGTATTTGGAAAAGCACCATTGAAATAAATTTTCTCTTTTCTGATAGCTTATGGAAACAGTTTGAAAACTATAAGAAAATAATTTCCTTACAAACTAGGTAGAGATTTCATAGCATATACATATTAACATGACTTACACTTCTTAGTTTACATTTTCAAAAAAATGGCGACAAGTTTAAATGTTTTCATAATTTGAAATCTAGATGATAAGTCTGCTTCCCGCAAAACAATAAATGTTGAGGTTCTCTGACATTGTTGACTGCTCTGAAAATATTGTAGCTACTCTGTGAAAATAGTTTATATGTTCACATCAAGTACTTGTACATTTAAGTTTTTCTGTGTATTGTGATTAATGACCACCATATAGTTCAACTTCATATGCCATATATATGCCATAATTTTCCCTTTATCAGTTTGTTTCCAGTGTTATGCTCAGTTTCTGATTCTGTTTTTACTTTGGGATTTTCTCCTGGAAACTGAGCTAGTTCTGATGCCATTTCCTTCTCATTCATGGAGTGGTAGGGTTAGGAGTAGAATTTTTCTAGAAAGCGTTTTGTCTTCTTTGCAAATAACTCTGAAATCAGGTATAGTGTTTAAAGATCTTGATAGAATAAGTAAAGTAGAATATTATTTTATTGCAAGAATTTCAAATAGTCATGCAGGAAGGGAAGCTATTGATGATAAAGCAAAAATATTTTATTGAATTTTGCCTTCTAATTCATAATTTTCTAAGATAAATATGTATTTTAGGATATTATTTCTACCTGCTTTATTTAATAATAGGTTAAAGGGAGAATGTGAATTAGCTTTTGGGTTATCTCCTCAAATATATTTTACATTTCTTTTTTAATTAGATAAGTAACATAGAATTTAATATTGGCCAAAGTTAAGTGTACGATTTAAAAGAAAATGTTAACCACTAGAACAAAACATGAAAGTAGAAGTTTGAAAAACAAAAGCAGTATTGATGTGAAAATTGTCTTATCTATATAATAGACTGTCACATAATATATATAGATATTTTGGGGCAGGGCAGGGGGCGTGCCTCTTTCCTGTTAGCATCACAATAGAACTCTGCACAGAATACAGGTATCCCCCGTATAACACAACATGATTGTTGGAAAAATATATGGCCAGAGTCAATTCAAAGTGAAAATCGAGTTGAGCCAGCAGAAAACAGGGTGGATGCAATAGTAGAACTTGCCAAGTCTTTAGGAGGGGAAGGTTTTGTTGATACAACTGTAGAAGATATCCAAGAATTGCTGGTGGAAGAAGAAACTGATGAAGCAGTTTTGGTGGAAATGACATCTGGAATGTGCCAAAATAACTTAGGGAACGATAGCACTGATGAAAACGAAGAACTTAAACAGTTTACTCTAAAAAGTGTAAAGAAAGGCCTAGACTTAGCCAAACAGTTCCAGTCATATTTCCTAAATGAAGATCCTTGCACTGAAAGGAGCACAAGGTTTAAGAGAGAACTTCAAAAGTGCTTAGCACCATATAACGGAATTTATAAAGGTCTCTCAGCTAAAAGCAAGCAATATAAAATATAAAATAACATTTTTTTGCAAAAAGTAGAACATAGAAATCAAGATAATGCTGAAGAAAGTTCAGATGAGGATATCTTGTCAAAAAGAAAAAAACATTTGGTTAATGGAGCTTAGTAGTGATGATGAAGAAAACATTACTTAATTTATATTAATATGTAATACTTTTGATGAAAATTGTTTTAATAAAGATATTTCTCTTACTTATAAAAATGTAATAGTATGTTTTATTAATTTTTGGAACCTAGTCCCCCTTTTTCTACTACTTCTGTGTTTCGTATGACACAGATTCGCGAAACAGCGCATTTGTTAGGAACCTAACAACTGTGTTGTATGGGGTTACCTGTACTTACTGATTTGTTAATTAATATATTAGCTTAAAAAGATTGGTTATTTACATTTACCCCTCAAATCATTCATCTCTCTTTTTTTTTGAAACAGGCCAGAACCAACTGGATTTCTTTTAAAGTTTAATCCTTCTCTCAATGTAGTTGATAAAATTCACCAAAACACCCCACTTCACTGGGCAGTGGCAGCAGGAAATGTTACTGCAGTTGATAAACTTTTGGAAGCTGGTTCTAGCCTGGATATCCAAAATGTTAAGGTATGACCAGGTATTTATCTCCCTTAGTTTATTATAGCTTCAGTGAGAGGATTAATAAATTGACATAAAGGTAAGCTATATGTATGACTTCATTTACCACAGGACAGATGTAAACGGTAATAGCTGGCTACCCCCAGAATAAATATGCTGAGTCTATGATTCTGGTGAGTTTTTTAAAAAATGTCTAGTATCCATACTATATCAAAAATGTATTTAAATTTCTCTTTCTTCTTTTCTTTCTTTCTTTTTTTTTCTTCCTTCCTTCCTTCCTTCCTTCCTTCCTTCCTTCCTTCCTTCCTTCCTTCCTTCCTTCCTTCTTTCCTTCCTTCCTTCCTTCCTTCCTTCCTTCCTTCCTTCCTTCCTTCCAGGGAGAAACACCTCTTGAGATGGCTCTACAAAATAAAAATCAGCTCATTATTCACATGCTAAAAACAGAAGCCAAAATGAGAGCCAACAAAAAATTCACGCTTTGGAGGTGGCTGCAGAAATGCGAGGTATTTTCTTTCATATGTGCCCTATTCTATAAGAACTGTTTTGTCCATTTGTTCTTGTTTTGTAAGGCATCAGGAAACCAGGGAGTGCTGCATTTCTTCACATTATATCTTGCACACGCATCCCATAACCCAAGGTTGGAAATTGGACACTTTCTCTGGCAACTTATTGTTTGTCCTCAACTAGACAGCTCTAAAACTACATGTTAACCTTGTAGTTACATACTTCATGGTGTACTTCTACATTTATTTAACTGATGATTGAAATGCAAATGGTTTAGATTTTTTGGAAGCAAAAAGAAAGATACCTTGTTGCAAGAAATTTTATGGAAATTTTTGTTAAAGAACTTGTTCCTTATTAACATTTTTTTCTAAAGGAAAATAGTAATATTCAGAATGTTTTGTTAGAATCATGAGGAGTTAGATTTTCAACAAACTTCAAGCATATGATGTCACTTCATAAAGTAAAAATGATCTGAAATTTCAAGAGATGAAATTCAAATTTTATTCCTTTTTTAAAATTTGGCATTTCTTCTGAGAGGTGTTCTTCTAAACTTAAAAGTGAACTGAATAATAGAAAAATGAAGTTCAACTTGTTTTTATAAATGGCCAGCAAACTCTAAGTCATAATAGTGAATAGAATTCAAATTGTTAAAATGGGATTTTGAATTGATTCCATTGTTTTTAATGGAATATATGATAGGTAGCATCATCCTATCAAATAATAATTAGTAACTATACTTTCAGAATGATTATAAATCAACAGACACCAGATTTCTATGGAGAGAATCATCATGAATACTATACCTCTTTTGCAATGAAGTATTTGGAGGGAGAGAAAAAGAATAATGCTTACTTTTCCATCTCCTTTGCCAACTCTTCTGCTTCTCTCCCACCCCATATAGTAGGGTACCCCAGGACTTGTCCTTGGACTTCTTTATATGTTTTCATTCTCTAAGTGATTTCGTGCACTTCCATGGCTTTAAATGCCATCTATATATTGATAACTCCCAAATTTGTCACTAGTTTAGACCTTGCCAAACTCATATCTCCCAGTTACCTGTACGACTTACCCAGTTCAGTGTCTGATAGGCATCTCCAATATAATGTATCCAGAACTCCTAATCTTCTCTGAACACGTCCCTAACTAGCCAATCCATGATAGCCTTCCACATATCAGTACGTGGCAACTCCAGCTTTCCTGTCATCTGTGTGTTTTCTCAGTCTCACCGTGCATCTAGGCCATTAGAAAAACACGTTAGCTAGTTCTGCCCTCACTATATATCCAGAAATGAGCCCCTTCTCACCAGGCCACCAGTGGCATTTGGTCCAGCCACCATTATCTTTCACGTGACTTACTGCAGTTGTCTGACATCTCCCTGCCCCCACTTACCTCCAGTCTGTTTTCAGCAGAGCAGCCAGACAAATTGTTTAAAATATAAGTTAGATTTTATCATTCATCTGCTCAGAATCCTGTGTCTTCCTCCTTCTCCCTGAGTAAAACCCAAAGTCCTTACAATGGCTTACAGGGCCCTGTGTGGTCCAGCTTTTGTATATACTATAAAATTCACTTAGTACATTTGTCTGTCTTCCCCTACTAGGATTTAAGCTTCACGAGAGAAAGACCTGAAATTCATTGATGTGTCCCAGGTGCCTAGAATAGTGCCTACATATGCAGGGTGGGGCAAAAGTAGGTTTACAGTGTAAGTATGTGAAACACAGAGTTTATTGTATTATTATGTATTTATTTATTATTTTCCATATGAACAACTGTAAGCCTACTTTTGGCCCGTCTTGTACATGTTCTGGAGTAGCTGAATGAGTGAATAGTGTGACTTGTCTATGAGTGTTATATCTGGAGATAAAATTTTGAGATCCATATTTAATTTGTTATGAAATTACATTGCTGTAGATGCTAAGTTTACCTTTAAAAAAAATAATCTAAACTAGCTCATTTTGTGTTATGCAATCTAATTTGGAAGGATTTTAAAGACTGATACCATTTGAAATAATCCATCCTTAGAATACGGCTCAGAGAAGTAAAAATGGAAGAAGATAGGGCAGAATATAATTTCTTTCTTTGCTATTGAAAAAGCCCTGCTTGCTTCCAAGAATATGTGTGTGTGGCAGTGAAGGGACTGCATTGTAAAAATGTGGTGACCAGCTTCCGTGCAGATAGTCACACTGTTGGCTCACAGACTTGTGTTCTTTTTACTTTGCCAGGACATGTTTCAGTCTCCGGCATCTGTGTGACATTGACACCGAGAACCACTCCCTTCTTGAAACTCTCCTCCCTGGCTTCTGTGGAACCTTTCTTTCTCCTGGTTCTCATCCTGCCTTTCTGATCACACTAGTCACTCTTTCTTAGTTACCTCTGAGGGCTTAGATATTTCTCCTTAAATTTATGTTGGCCACGATTCTGCCCCTTTGTACCTTGGGATGTTGTTCATTCATGGCTTTACAACCTATAGGCTGATGAAGTCCAAGTTTTCTCCTAAGTGGTAGACCTGCTTTTCTGACTGCCTCCTGGATATCCTCTAGATCAGTGTTTCCCAATCTTTTTGGCACTATGGACCGGTTTCCTGGAAGACGGGGAGGGGAGGGGGCAGGGCAGGCGGGGCACGAGACAGAAGGTGGAAGGCAGAGCTCAGGTGAGCTTGCTTGAGGCCTGGGGATTGCGGACCCCTGCTCTAGATGTGCATAGGCATCTAAACTTCCACATGTGCTAAACTAAACTCATCTTTTCTCTAAACTTGCTCCTCCTAACCCTCTTTATTAGGGGATGGCACCATCTGGTGCCCAGGTTGGAACTCTTATGCTCTCCTCGTTAAATCTTGGGTGTATTGATTTCTTTGTGGCCTATTTGTCTTGGTTTATGCTTTCTGGCATATAATACTGTTTGAAAGAAATTATTATTATTATTTTTAAATGTCAGCTATCATTAACACTTTTCTAAACAGCCACCATTTCTTAGAGGGAAGGAAAGCAAAACAAAGTATGTATCAGCAACATTTTAGAAAATGTAAGACTTAAAAGATTGTTTCCAAGATTTGTAATTTCTCAAACTTTAAATTTATCAATCAGCAGTTTTGAAGGAAAACTTTGTGTTCTGTTGTATTACTTGTTATATGTTTAGGAAGTACTTCTAATGAACTAATTATTATTAGATACTGAGGAGGTAAAAGCCATAAAGTTCTAAAATTCTGAATCTCTTAATAGCTCTTCCTGCTGCTGATGCTTTCTGTGATTACCATGTGGGCTGTTGGATACATACTGGACTTCAATTCAGATTCTTGGCTTTTAAAAGGATGTCTTCTAGTAACATTGTTTTTTCTGACATCTTTATTTCCAAGGTGTGTATATTAGTCTTTGCAAGGCTGATTATTGCATTCCAATTTGATTGTTTATTTCTATTGTTGATTAACTGGAATCACAGATTTTTTATTTAACTGTGTTACTTATCACATAGAAACATCCTCAGGGTTGCTGGGAGGGAAGGGCTTTAGTACCATATAATTGGACTGAAAGCTCATTGGTCAACCCAATGATTTAATTGAGTTGACAGTTGGTGGAAAATAAATATCCTAGCTCAGTTTTTGAAATGTTAATTTTGATGAATAATGGGGAGATTTTTGTAACTAATTTGCAGCTTGAAGCAGTTTTGCTCATTTTTCAGAAATTTTGCTTTTTCCTTTTTTAAATCTAAATTCACTTGAACCTAGTAATTTTTGCTCTTGATGTTATTTAGTTGAAACAACCTAATTAAATCACAGGAGGTTATAAATAGCAACTATGATATGATTCTTTTTTAGGAAAATGTTTATTCATGATTGTATATAGTCATCGGTTAAGAGTCAGATTGCCTGAATTCTGGTCCGGCTTTACCACACCATACAGCAGGCCAACCTTGAATAACTTGTTTGCCTTTCTGTGCCTCAGTTTCTTCGTGAATAAAAGGAGGCTAATAACTGTGACAATGCCTCTGCCTCATGGTTTATACACATACAACAGTTAGAAGCACAGCTGACGCACAATAAATAATCTTGTCAGGCCCCACTCTCTCCCTCCCTTTCTCAGTATAAGGGCATCGAGTTCCTCACGTGAATAATGAGTATCATCTTTACTGTCTTCCTCGATTCCTCCCTTCTCGTCTCTTCCCACATCTAGCTCATGACCAAGTCCTTGCTCAGCCTCCAGTGGGTCTGCTCTCTCCATCTCCACGCCTGGCACCCTGGACCACACCTCCTAACTGGCCTCCTGACTCCAGCTCTTGTCCCCTTCTAGGTCACCCCCACTTAGCAGTCAGGGTGGTCTTTTAAAAAGGCAAATCAGTTTCTGTCTTTTTCTCCTGCTTAAACCCTCCAGCAGGTTTCCCTTGTACTCAGAATAAATGCTGACTCCTTGCCTAGGAGGTATTATGTGACATATTCCTTCCCCTCTGACTTCTTCTCTTTCCTCGTCCTCCAGCCTTCTTTCATTTCTAGAACACATCAGGCTCATCCCACCCAAGCCCTTGGCCTGCGCTTGTGTCTTTTTATCTGACGTGTTCTGACTGTTGCCTAGCTGGAGATGCCTCTGTTCAGGCCTGAGTTCCTACACCACCTCCTCACACCCTGTTTTGTTTTCTTTGTAGCACCTAATCGCTGTTTCCTGGAACTTAAGGCCAATAAAGCAGGAAACTTCTCTCCTGAAAGAAAGAAAACTGTAATAATGAGCCATAGAAAGGGACCTAAAAGGAAATGGTGTTGCTCCTTTAGGGTGTGATTATGAGACTCCTGTGCCCTCCTTATGTTTGCCAGCATTTTCTGGAATAAGCATGTGATACTTTTGTCATAAGAAAGAACAAAGTATTAGAGGACTCCTACCATTTATTCAGTCACTCAAGAGCAGGACAGGTGGCTGGAAATGAATTAGAATTTAAGTGTAAAGTAAAAGCTCAAATTTCTGAAAAATAGCAAAGTGCCTAAATTGTCTGCTATTGAGAACACTCATAACTTAAGAGACATTCATTCATTTTCCACTAATTGGATTGACTCAGTCTCCAAATAAATTTTAAGCCAGATTATCAGGAATCACAGTCATCACTTTTTTCTCCCCCAGAGAAAAAGTGAGGGTAGTATTTACTAAACATAGATAGGGGCATTTGAGATTTTGTTTATTTTAGTAAAAACCCACATTATGAAAACTGTATATGAAAGCTTTTGTTTTTGATGACTTGAGTTGAGGGTTTCACATGCGAGACTTGGAACATGGACACAGTTCCAATGGGAGACACATGCATATAGCAACTTGATCCAAACTGCTTTTATTTCTCCCACACTCCTCTGAAGAGTCCCAATTTCGTGGAGGTAAGCAGCTGCAAACTTCTACTATTATTAGGCTCCAGGGGCAGTCGCTTATTGATCCAGGCTGCTGTGTGACCCCTGTCAGAAGTAAACAGTCTCTTATAAATGAGGTAGTTCACTCTACCACTTAATTAGTTCAAACATGTTTTTGCTGCAAGATCTCAGACAGGTCATGCCCTGGAGGTTACATGGGCTCCATATGGCCTATTCTGGCAGCATATTGGGTTTGGGATTTTAATTCTTCTCAAATATTTTATCATAATCTGCTAGTGATCTTGATAGCTTACCCTTTTCATGCCCATCATCAATCTTGGTTTTCCTTGGTATAAATTTTAAAACAGATCCAGATAAACTATATTTATGCATAGATTTATTCTATGGAGAATTTAATATGAAAGATAGATTTTTTTTTTCTTTTGAAACTACAATATTAACATTTGAGTAAGTCATATGTGGGTTTCTAAGCCTCTTGTTACTCACGTGAGAAGGTTAGGGTTCTGATGACTAGTGCCAGTTTTAGCCGTTACGTATCTTTTTATGTCCAGGGTCTGCTTCTCAAGCTGGTTGTAGGACGAAAGGGCTTAAGGTCATGTGCATCTGTGTGTTTCAAAAATATACTCCTGGCCTCTAGAAGAAAGCTTGTTAGATGTGAGGGTGAATCTCCACGTATTGAAAGTTTTGTGTTTTGGAGTATTTAAACATATATGACATGTCCCCTAGAAAGAAATACAAGTACGATATGTCTCAATGGAAATAAAAAAGATTCGTTGAAAATATAAAGTGATTGGGATGAAGTAATGTATAAATTAGCTGTAAGGACTAGAACATTCACTTGAGAGCCCCTGTGCTTTAGTCTTCTCATGTGGGAAGTGGCACATATTAAGCATCAGTAAGGGAAAGCTGGTGTTGGTATTTAAGGGAATCATTTTTATTACTATTATTATTATTGAAGGGAATTTAGAACTAAAATATGAGTCATACTTGTGTTCACTAATACCTTGTGTTTATCCTTTTTTCTTTTAGGTTCTTGGTGGGGTATAAGAGCCTTGTATACTTACCAATGGTCTTACTGCTAAGCTCCGTTTTTTGGATGTTTGTGACTTGGTTCATCTTATTTTTTCCTCATATCCTTCAAGTGTAAATTTAAATGTCTGTCTCTTTGCCTTTAAAACATAGTAATGCCATTATTAGAAATTTAGATATTAGAAGAGATCCTGGTACTGCAACTCACATTTGTATTTATTTAATGATTTTGGTTGAAGATGTTTAATGTCGAAAATCTACTCAACTTTGGAAATATTCTCAGAGCAGATAGTGGCAACAGTATGTGTCTGGTATTTATTACTCATTGGAAGGAAACAGTAGAATGAAATACTGTTTTACTTGAACCCATAAACATTTCTTGTATTGCCCTGAGTTTCTCTTAAAGGTTCGATGGTTCTTTTAACTTCAGTTATAGTTGATTAATAAATCTGGATGCCAGGGTGGCCTACAAGGGAGGGATTTGGGAGAAACGTGTCCTCCTCGGCAGTGATCAGTGCAGTGCGTGATTCTCAATCCACAGTAAAAATATTGATAAATTTACATTGCCACTCAAAACACATGTGGAGCAAAAATTTCAGAAAATAGTGCTCTCAATGTGTGCTTTTCTCTGACATTTTAATTTATCCTATTGTATTTCTTTTTTGAAAAATGCTGGTCACCACCCCCATTGTTCTTCTGTGGCCTGCTAATGGACGGCAGCTTGTGGTTCAAAACAGAACTCACCTAAGGAGTAGAGTTATCAACAGAAGAGCAGGGCTCAGGCCAAGTCCAGCTTAGGTGTGCTATGCTTTTAGGTTGACTGAATCTAGTCACCTAGAAGTGGGGACAGGGGTTACTTCTTATTTTATATCTATTTATACCTCCCCAAAGAAGGGAAGTATTTTCTCCAATTTTCAATCTTCCCACCTCTTTCCAGGCTCCCTTTTCACCTTCTGTGTACTCCAGAAAGCTGTTATAAACTTGTTTTCCTTATAGGTAGGAGAAGAAGGAATATGGTGGATACAAATGTACCTTTAATCATTTCATTATGTGTTATAAAAATAAATAAATTTACAAGTAACCATGAATGCATAAAATAAAAGCATGATGTACCTCAAAATCACCTGTGCAGATCCCAAGGCTGGTCAATTCGAGGGTAATTGACATGATACTGAGAAGGGAGGGCCGTTGTTTTTGTTTGCCATTCCACGTGGTAGTGGAGTAAACACAGTTATAAAATTGTGTTTCTTGATGAATTTTTTAAATGTGAGCAACCCACATTATTTCAAATATTGCGTGAAAAGTGATATAGCTATTATATTGAATTATTTCAAATGTACCCATAGTTTGAAAACCTCCATTGCACAACTTAAAGTATTCAATATTTGAGAAGATGCCATTACATCAGAAGAACTGATTTCCATAGCTAGACAGAATCTTAAAATGTTGGAGTTGACAAGATGGGATATTTTACTCGCATATACAGCGTAAAGCCATTTGATCTAGGCACCCATATGAGCCTGTCACTGTCGAGGGAACATCAGTCAGTAGGTGGCACACTTCGCCTTTGGATCCTGTGTATTTCCAGTGGAATGTGAAATGCTGTTTGAACCGCCCGGGGAATGAACTGAAGGGCTGCCCTCAACCAGATGTGGTTGTGCTGGTTTTCATGGGTTAGAGCAGATTCTGGCTACAGATCTGGGGTGAGGTCTGAAGTTCTGCCTCTTTCACAAGCTTCCAGGTGAAGCCATTGCTGTGTGTCCATGGACCACACTTTGAACAGCAAGGGTTTAGAGTGTTTTATTTTATGGCCACCTTTTCTATGCTGACGTTTGACACAAGACATCTTGGCAACACCGTGAAAGGCAGATCCAGTTACTGTGTCAATCATGATTTAAATTGGGCAAGGAAAATTGACTTACTACTGGTATATTGGTTTATTACTGCACAAAATTTTACTGGAGCAAAATTGAACTTTTTAAACAAAGAATTTATATCAGTTCAAAAACATTTCAAAGTGGGGATCGTTTTACCTTGAAACACTTTTTATCCTAGTTTATAATGCCTGCCTTTCCCAAATAGTATTGGATTTATAATCACTTAGCACGGGGAGCAATTTCTTTTGCTTCTAAATTAACAGCCTAAATCATTTACGATTATCTAATATATAAAAAAATATTTTTAGTTGGACTCTGAACCAAGTGTCCTGTTTTTTTGTTTTGTTTTGTTTTTGAATGATTTTGTTAGAATGATCAGAAAATATTTTTGGATGATCTCAGGAGAGCCACGTTATACCATTAGAGGTTAATTTATTTGGCTGTTGAATGTTTTTTAGTTTTCAGGATGTTCTTCATATATTGCAACTCTTCCTTATCAATATTTCACGTGAGTTTCAATTATTGAGGAGGGATTAATTTGTCAACTATGACCAAATGTCCATAGGATTAGAACATAGAATGGGGCTAGGTCTGCGGGCAAGGATCTTGTGTTAGATAGAGAAGGTGAGGATAGTGTGGACAGAAGAGAGATTCTTAGGTACCAGTGATGAAATTTGCTAATGTCATAATTATGTTATTCTTAACGGAAGTCTGATATGTTCCTTAACCTGGCTTTAACATCTAGCAGGTGCTCCTTTCTACTTTGCTTTTATTTTCAGCATAATAGGTTTCCTCTATTTTTTCTACAAGACTTGGGCAACGGATCCAGGCTTCACCAAGGCTTGTGAAGAAGAAAGGAAAACGGTGAGCTTTCTTTGTACTGTTACTGTGGTTTTTTTAATAGCAGGGTATGTAAACTTCAGCAGATCATAGCCATGTTGGTTTTTGTCCTGACTGCATCTCTAGTGCCCACCACCTAATAGGTGCAACATAAATGTAAAATGAATAAATCAGCAAAATGAGATTTCTCCACTGTCATACTTTTTCACTTGTTTACATGAAAGTTTTTAAAAATATTTTAAATTTCTATTAAAGTAACACCTCACCAAGAGTTTTTCATATGTAATTTCTGTTAGCAGATACAGTCTTCCACTTTTTTATAGTAGACACATAGGTAATGATCATAGAGCTTAAATTCCCTCATCTAATACACAAAGTAGGCAGGAGCCAGGAGAAGGAGTCTCCTTATTGATTGAGGAGATGCCCCTTCCTGTCCTCAGATGTGAAGTTGTCAGGTGACACTGCATGTCCTCCATTGCTCTTTAGTGTTTACAAGTTGGGGAGCGTGTCATCTTCTTTGCTACCTAAAGCCAGTGATCCTCAAAGACTGAGCCCTTGGCGCTTACAACGATCAGTTCTGTTGTACACTGGTAGCTTTTGTTTCTTTTTAGGACTGCCTGTGTTTGTTCTTCTCTGGCAGATTATAACTGGGAGATTGTTGTCATTGATGGAGAGAAGGGGGTATAATTTCTGTGCATTCTAATTTATTGGCTGAGGTTGAAAATGCAGCCTTGAAAAGTCACATTATTTCAGGCACAGAGTGATTTGTTGGCAAATCTTACAAATTGCTTTTTTCGCTGCCTCGGTTTGGAGAGAGAGCTATGATCATGGTGTAGAACCGTGCATTATACATTCCCCTGTATAGCACAAATGTAAGGTCAAACTCCGTGTCTTTCAGAATATCATCACTCTCGCAGAGACTGGCTGTCTGGACTTCAGGACATTTTGTACTTCGTGTCTTGTGAGTGAGTCTTTCCTTTATAATTTTTTTCCCATTGTAAAAGCAAATTCTTGGTTACATTGCTTGTGTAAGCATGTATTAAATCTTCATGGTATATTTATACACCTTTATTTCTACTAGATTCTAATTTTTCATTACTGTCAGAACAATTTTCTGCCTTGAACATATGGGAAAATGATGTTTATAATCTTTCGAAGTTGCCTATGATTAAGAATCGTTTTGTATGTTTTGTTTGCTTTTTCCTGCCACGAAGTGTATGTTAGAACTCACTTGGAGTCAGAGGCTTACTTACGATGACCCTAGGAACCACTTAGTGAAACTTCTCATTTTGCAGTTGAGGACTCGTGGCCTAGAGGGAGGAAGTAATTTTCCCTAAAAGATTGGCAGAGCCAGAAATGTAACTCAGGTTTCTTTTTTTTTCAGTCCAGTGCTCATTGTGCTATATGGTACTGCCTTACTTCCCATTAGTCAGTGTCAATAGGCCCTGGAATTCAAATCCCCTTTAGTGATGGCTTCAACAAAATAGACATATAGAAGTTGGAGGCAGCCGTCCGTCTCGAGAGACGATGGTGTAGCTTCTTAAGAGTCTATCTGCACCGCCGAGAATGGCTGTGCAGTCCGACTCGGGAGTGACACGGTATCTGTCTCCTCCCGTGTTGAATCGACATCTTGCGATGACGCTGGAGTGTCCTCTCCAGTGAAGCTGAAGCTACAGAGCCTGGGCAGGGTGATATGGAGGGTCTGCTGTTGCCCATGCAGCAGACCCCCCCTCTCTTCGCAGCTGAAGGGTCCAAGGGAAAGACGGAGTCAATACAGCTTGGCTTCAGGTGCGCCGCAGGAGTTGCCGGTGTTGACTACAACGTCAAACCGCCTTAGGGACTCCGGCTCCGGATTTTCTGTCGGGGTTTACTCCCTTAGCCTTTCCCCTGAAGAGGTATGCCGCAAGGCAGCGGAGGTCTTTTGGAGTCAGAGTTTTCATTCTCTGATGTGCCCTGACTGGAAGATCGAACCAGCGACACTTAGCTCGCAGGCCGACGCTCAATCCACTGAGCCAAACCAGCCAGGGCTCACATATAGAAGTAAGTCTGTATTAATAAGGCATTCCAGAGCCTCTTTGTGAATTGATGATCTGATATTTAGGATTATTTGTTCCAGTGTCTCTATGATTTAAGAATAAGATTTTGCTATGATTTGCTACCACTTTGAGACACTGATTTGTGCTTAAGTCTCACTTAATTGCCCACTTAGGTAAGGAAGCCATTAAGGTCACTCCATTGCCCTGTGTGCAACTCCTGTGTCGCTCGATATGATCAGCACTGCTTGTGGACTGGGCGCTGCGTAGGTGAGAGACTGAGTTTTTCACTTACCACTCTGAAGTTAAGCTTAGATTTAGTTATGTGTGTGACTCATGGAAGAAGTGGAAGGGAACCAATCCATTCGGTAGTTCTTCCTTGTCAGAGAATCGTCTTTAGGGTATAACACTTTTGGAAGACTGATTTTTGATGTTAATAATGATATTTTATAGTATTTTAGCATTTATAATGTACTTTCATATATTGTATCCTATTTGATCATTAGATATCACTCCTATGAGGTTGCTTTTATTATCTCCATTTTAGAGTTGAAAAAGTATAAAAGGTAAAAAATTATTTGCTTGAAATCACGTTAGTAGTATCAGTCTTCTCCTCCAAATACCGTGGTCTTTCCATGTTTTGTGTCTTGCTCCTCATTCACTTTCTCCACTTGCCTTCTTCAAGGCTTGGGTAGGAGCTGGAACCAGAGATGGCAGAGATCTGGGGATTGCCCTCCACCCAGGGAACATTTCTTGTCCTGATCTGCAGCCCTGGGCTTCCTCTGAGCCATCACAGTAAAAGCCAGGGCTTTATTATTAGGAACTCTGGGCATGGGTCTTTAGGAGAAGACATGCTTTTATGATCTTGATGAACAAAATGCTGCCTCAGCTCTGTCAGGTCTCCCTGGTACGTTTTGACGTTCTTTACTTTTCCTAGAGAATAGGTGAAATAACCTCTTTTTAAATAAGTAATGAATAAATATTAGTTCAGTTAACATGGAAAATTGACCATGACATATCAGAGCTGTTTGGTTTTGGTTTAATGGTATTTAAAAGCAAAGCAACAGCTTATTTCTTTACTTTGGCGAAGACTTTGGACAAGAAAGTGGTTAATAAGGTCTTGATCTGGAAAATCATTGTAAGGAAGTATGAACTATGTTGATTTTCTTTTTGATGTAGGTTTCGGCAATCATCGCTATTACATATTCTTCTTGTTTTTCCTTTCCATTGTGTGTACCTGGATTATATATGAATCTTTCATGTGTAAGTATAAATTTTTCTTACAGCAAGCTCTTGCATCCACACCCACATGCACTTTTCCTTGTAGGCTCTTGTATATTACATTCTGGCTGGGCAACTATAACATATACCCCTAATAAAAATGAAACAGATCCCTGTAAGACTCTGGGCATTGGGAAGCTGCAAGAAATGCTAGAAGAGGTTAGTTGTCAGTACCTTTGAAGATATTCTGTTCTAAGATGACCTTGCTAAAGTAGAAGAGTGGTCAAAAATACAAACTTATATAAGGCAAGTGTGGAAAGGAGGAAAAATCAGCTGCTCAGGTACAAAGCAAGGGAAGTGATAAGCCAATACAATGGGGGTGCGGGGAGGTTAGGGGACTTGGAAGGTTGTTACAGTCATTCAGGAACAAACTGAAAGCACATGTTCTTTGATAAATCTCAGGTCACAACTTATAACTGATGGAAAAAACTGTAATGGCCATTAGAAGGTTGGAAATAATAACTTGGAAGAAAATATTAGACCGCTTATTCTGCACCCCCGAGGAAAGGAAATTTTTAGTGGCAATGTAAAGGCCACCTCTAGGGGTCCCAGGTAGGCAGCGACATCCAGCTCCTTCAAGGTGATCAACGAAGACTAGGGCTTACATTGAAGCGACAAGAATTGTGGTAGCTCCTAAGAATTGCATGACTGTGCTTTTCAAACCTTGGAATAGGTTACCTCACTGGAAAAGCCTATAGTGCTTGTAGTTTATTTTGACTTTGTTTAACTGTTCAGATTTATTTATTTTGAAAACTTTGGGAGAATTTGGCTCTAGAGGCAGAGAGAGGCTTCACTGCTGATCTGTTTCCATCCCCCCTCCTGTTATATTTATGCTGAAGTCTTATATTTTGCCAATAAAATACTGATTTGTTGATTAAGCAAAAATCTGGAATGATTCAGGAAGATGTTAGGAAAGTTTTTTCCTACCTTTTTTTCCTTCTTCCTTTATCACCCCAAACGCCACCCCTCCCTATTCTCCCCCACCCCAACCTGACTTCCTGGCTCTCTTTAGTATATTTGTTTAGTTTTTGAAAGATAATTCCTTCTACAACGTCCCCTTCCTTCCATCCCCAGAAACACCCAGTATTACAGTTTGGTTTGGTTTGGGGTTTCATTTTAGAGATTGCCCGTATCTGTGTGAAATGGTTTCCCTTTTGCCCTGCTCTAGGCATGAAGAGAGCTTCAGTTACCTTGCCAGCCAGCCCCTTTCCTGCCTGGCATCTCGCAGGTCTGATCACTAGGGAATGCTTTTGTGGCTCAATGTAACTGTCACCATCTCAGATGGATCTGCTAGTCAGAAGGCTGCGTTCCCTGATCTCAGTTCTTGTCAAAGGCCACCAGTAATCCTGAGCATTGGAATTTAAAACCTCCTGTGGTGAAAGAAAGAAAAAGATTTTTTGATGGTGCTTCTTTCTGTTGAAAGAGCTGTCCTTTGAAGGCCTGACATTAAAGCATATTCCTGGAAAACCTTTTTAAGCTGGCCCATGGGCCAGCTTGTGCTTTGGACTTGATCCTGGGGGAAAGGAGCCAGATTTTACACTCCTGTCTCTCCCCTTCTCTCTCTCCACTAAAAATAGGCCCCTTTGTCTGGTGCCTGTGTCCAGCATAAGACTGTATTGATAAGGACAGAAGTGATTTTCCATCACATTCATTCTTTCCAAGTTGCTTTCTTATTACATGCATTGGTTCCTCCCTCCTCTTTGTCTTTATTCTCTGGCTCTGAACCAAATTTTACATTGTTTTGTTTCTTAGTAACAGTCCCACCGTTGCATTCATTTACAACTGTGTAGACTAGCTGAACGTATTTTACTTTTATTCCATTTATATTTTAACTATTTTTTTACACTAAATGAGGACTTTGGGTCATTCATCATTATTTCACAGACAGGAAAAAATGAACTTTTAAAGTGCTCCATTTTTCTAATGAGTCCTCCCTGTCATCCCTTCTTTGTTTACCATTAACACTCCTGTTGCTAGAGCCCTGCTGTGCACCCTCCCCCCCTCCTGTGATCCAGTTACAGTTACTTCTGGCTCTGTACAGGCAGTATCCGTTTCGGCTTGTGAGGTCTGTTTTCAGGGTGGACAGTAAGTAACTCAGAGGGTCAGCATCATACAAGGTACAGTGAGGAAGATCTTAGGTCACTGCTAGAAAGAGCGTGGGAACTCTCGGAGCTCTCTAAAGATGAAAGCAATTGATTTGGAACAATAGGAGATTTCTGTCATTAGCCAATGACCACATGATAAGAATGTATCAGTACATATTAAATTGTTATATTGCATAAGATAATTCATGTGGCCATTTATAGCCATATCTTTGATATTAAATGTGAAATCAGTTCTATGGAAACTTCAGTTTGAGGTCATGCTGTTTTATTAGAAAGATTCCCAGAAGAGAACAGTAGAAATCCATAAGGTGAAAGAAAGTAGATATTCTTTCCCATTCAGCTGTTTTCTCTGCCTGCTGTTGGAATTTATGTTCTTTTATGTCATACCAGGTGCGTGGAATGTGGCTTCCTTTTTGGTCCTAATGAGAAGCTCTAAATTAGTGGTTCTCAACCTTCCCAATGCCGGGACCCTTTAATACAGTTCCTCATGTTGTGGTGACCCCAACCATAAAATTATTTCCATTGCTACTTCATAACTGTAATTTTGCTACAGTTATGAATGGTAATGTAAATATCTGATATGCAGGATGTATTTTCATTGTTACAAATTGAACATAATTAAAGCATAGTGATTAATCACAAAAACAATATGTAATTATATATGTGTTTTCCAATGGTCTTAGGTGACCCCTGTGAAAGGGTCATTCGACCACCAAAGGGGTCTCGACCCACAGGTTGAGAACCACTGCTCTAAAGAGTGTAATTTGCCTTGTTACCTTGATTGCTTCTCTGTGATAATTGCTGTTAGAATGCTTCTGGCATATATTCATGAAGATAGCTGGGAATTAAATGATACTCAAAAAAAAAAAAAAACAGATATTTGGGACAAAAATGGACAAGAGAGTTGATAGTAAAGTCACGGACTCATTTTCTTCCTATCCCAGGAGCTCTTTAAGTATAACTTTGGAAAAATGTCTAAAACTACTTATCAGCTTGTCAGAGGCATTTCCGAAACCTCGAGGTACACATCTACAGAATTCTCATTTCAAAAACAGTTTGCCCTTTATGAGCAGTCATGGCGCCTGTAAAAATCATTGGCTTTATATAACCTGTTCCCTGTTTCTCCTGCTTCCTACCTGTATTCATCTACTGCTGCTCTTAGTTAGCTACGTGGGTTAGGGGTCAACGTCACGAAGGCCATAGCGAAGTCCTCTCTTTTAATTGACAAAAAAATAAGTTCTCCTGGTGAGAAACTGAGCTACGATCATATGAATGTTGCTCTGTATTCTTTTTCTGGAGTATCTTTCTCGTGAATTCCCTCTCCTGGCCTCCTGCTGCAGAATAAACTACGGGGCAACTGCACGCTCTTAGCTTGTGTTCCCGAGGTATCTAGGTGCTTATAGGATTTCTCGTGCCCACAGCAATGGCACAAGATCTGAGCCCTAAATAAGAGTTTATATTTAGTTTTGTGACAGGCCCATGTCTTGCTGTAACATGAATAAGACAGAGAATTTTCCAGGACAAATATTTATTAAATATAATCATTCTCAGTTGTCAAATCCTTGGACAATTCTCTGGCCAGTGTATTTTCTACTGAATATGCTAATTTTGGCAATGGTTTTATGGACCTTTTTTTTTGCTTTTATTCCTTCACTGCCAACTACTAATGCAGTGTTATCATAGCCTTAATTAACAGTAAGGTACAATTTTTTTCACTTTTGTTAGTTGAGCTGGCATTTGGAAGATAAAATCTTAAAGTTGGGTTCTGATCTGTGCCATCATGTCTTCCATTCTCTTTTCCCCAAACAGAACTGCAGTGATTTTATCTTTCTGCGTAATGGTTATTCGTTTGTTGCCTTTTTAAATAATGGGTTCCTGTTTGTGTATTTACAGATTGGTCAAATCATTGTGCCACAACCTTCAGAGAAGATGGACTGTGGACCTACCTCAATCAGATTGTGGCTTGTTCCCCTTGGGTTTTATATATCTTCATGCTAGCAGTTTTCCATTTCTCATGGTCAATATTTTTATTATTAAATCAGCTCTTTCAGGTATTTATTTCTCTTCATGTAATGCCTTTGGGTATACTTTCCAATAACCTGTATTAAGGTAGAAAGACTTTTAATTTCAAATCAAAAGACTTCATTTCTAGTTCCCCCTCTTGTCACTTTCTCCGTAGGTCTAGGTGTCATTTGACTCTTGAATTTAACTTTCCTTGTCTGTAAAATGGGGATAATAATGCCTTCTACTCTCACAGGAGGGTTTAAAGGTTAGAACAATACATTGTCTGTGTTGGCCCTAGGCATTGTCTAATCTAACCTCTTCATTTTACAGAGGTACAGAGTGAATTGAATTGGTCAAGGTCACCCAATGAGTGGGTAAAACCAGAACGTGAAACTTAGGTCTTCCAGCAGTCCCATTTAAGAGTTTTTCCCATCATACAATTAAATTATATGGTGTATGAAAGCGTGACTTAAACTGCAAAGCATTATACAAATGTGAGGTGATTTTTTTCCCCTCAGTGTTTTCAACCCTGTTTGTTATCCTTATTCTTGTGCAATACTTAAGTGGACAGAAGTGGGGAAAAAATGAAAAACACGTTACTAACCAACGGACATGGTAATTGCACTTTCAGAGAAGGCCATCGCCATTAGAAAGTTCAAGCTCCAGGGCAGTAGTCACCTTCAGCTTTCTGTGATGTTTCTGTCCCTTCCCTGCTGCCTGCCTTCCCCTGTGAGCAGAACCTAATTCTCAATGTTGCTGTGGCCTGCCCATGTGGGATGGACAACCATGATCAGTCTGCACCACTTGCTGCAAGACTTCAGATAATTAGGGCATTGCTCAACAAAAGCAAGATGTGTTCCACTTTTATGGGGAGGTAACCAATTCTACAATAATAATAATAAAGAAATTTTTTAAAGGAAAAATATCCCTTAGTCCCTTTAAAAAAAGGAAAAATCCTAAGGAAAGGATTTAAGCTAATAATACTGGACAGAACTGAGGTTTCTGAACATCATCTTAAATTCCTGTCCCTCTGATATCTGCATACTTGGCAGTAAGAATGGATATTAGCATCAGTGATTAGTAGTAGTAATTACTGTTGTTTATAGTACCTAATATTTATATGTGCTTCACATATTCCAAAGCACTTTGCTGTCTGTTTCCTCACAAACATTTGAAATGTAGACTGTGCCCAAGTAGTATCTGCTCCATTTAAGGAATGAGGAACTAAGCTAGGAGATGCTGAGTGCCTTGTTTGTGTCCGTAGGGCCAGTAGGAAATAGGTGTAGAACCTAAGACTTGAAATATCAATTCTTATTCTCTTTCTTCCTTTTGGGACTCTTAGAACAAGTACAAGTATATGAGTCTATAATATTCTCAACTTTTAAAGAAAGGTTAACAATTTGTCTATATTTTTTAAGGCAGGAAAACAGACTCTTAAGTTTTGGATAGTTTTCAAATATAGAGATTCAGAGCAAAGTTGTTTTCCTAAATAACAAAGCAACTCGGTTATCTGAAGCCTTTCATTTTCTGGGTGCTCTGGTCAGCCGTGGTTTTGACTATAGCCCATCAAACTGAGCGTATGGACTGCTGGTTAGGACCACGGGCTCTGTTCTCACACAGACTGAGGTGTCAGTCCCAGTTCTGCCACTTTCTGAGCTGTGCGGCCTTGGACCAGTTGCTTCACCTCTGCAAGCCTCTGCACTGGCTACTTTAAATGTGTTATCTCGAATCCTTAGACAATCTAATGAAGATGATAATCCGTTTTGAGTTGTTTTGAGGATGAAGTGAGATAAGTCAATAAATGGTTGTGTTTTTAATGACATGGGAGTTTTTAAGTTACCTTATTTCTTACCTTTTCTCAAATATGTGGATTTAAATGTTCTCTACTTCAGATTATTAACTTTTTCTCCATTTGACTGTTTTTAAAGAGGTACTAAGACGAATACACAAGTTGAGATAATTGCACTGATACTTACCTTTATTGTTTTATCTAAAAGTTGCATGATGAATTTATTGAGAACCTAAACATGGCCATAAGCCATGGCTTGAATTACTAAAGCAATTATTTTATGACTCTTACTAAGTCAATGCACTGTGCTTTCTTAAAGGTTAATAAAATAAGACAAAAATAAATAAATTGCCCAGCTACTAGATTTACATAAGAGAATCTATTTAGAGCTCTGAATCTTTGCCCTCATCTGACCCTTGGTTAGAAGGCTAGGTGACATTGTTTTGGGGGAAGGACTGTATGTTTCCCAGTGTCCCATGATGCACTGCTAAGAGAGTAATGTAGCCTTGATGTGGTATTTTTCATGTACCCCCCCTCCACCCTTTTTCAGATTGCTTTTCTGGGCCTGACCTCCCACGAGAGAACCAGCCTGCTGAAGCAGAGCAGGCATATGAAACAGCCGTTGTCCCTCAGGAGGACACCATATAAGTAAGTGAAGTCTATTCTTTCCGCTGATGCCTGTGGAAGATGTGAGCCGAGCCATTGGCTGCCCAGTCCAGGGCCCCCACCCCGGCCATGCTGCTGTCCTCTAATTTGCAATCTGTAGAGTTGACCCTCTTATTTCTTGGAAGCCTCAGTGACAGGAGGTGAGGGGTAAGGTCATGAGCCCTAAGGTGGTAAGAATTTGGGATTTAGTCTGCTGGACTCAGCACAAATAATAAGTGATTTTGACGTTTTGCCAAGATGGGGAATCTCTCCAGTCAAGCCACATGGTCACAAGGTTGCATAGTGCTGGCATGAAGTCAATGTGAGATAATTAAGCATGTGGCTGAGAAAGCCAGCCACACGGCTCTCTGTAGAATGCGTTAGATTGTGAGCTTTGCCAAGACTTTCAACCTGGCTTTCTATCACCAGTCATTATTTTAGCCCTCTGTTAAATGTGCCCACCTGTGTCAGGTTTGGGCTATGTTCTTCCTGGGGCATTGGTTGTATGAAACCTGTCCTCGGTTGAAAATGAGAGTGTTTGTGGGAAGGTCGTCATCTTATGATATAAACGATCAGGCTTTGAAGCTTACCTCCCTATCATATATACGGGGGTCTTGGAGGCTGGGAGTGCTGCGGAGCTGACCCAGAGTCCTCCAGGGATTTGAGCGCTCACTGTGTGTCTCACGAGCGGTCTGTTTTAGAGCAGATTTGTGGTTCAAGATGAAACTGTTAGGTTGTTAGACAAGGAAATCAGAGATGGGGCTGTGACTCTGATGTGTGTTTAGAGAGGAAAGAGAATGACCTAATTAGGAAGAGGTGGCTGAAGTGATGGAGCGTGGAGATCAGTGTTAAGCATGTGATGACTGTTTCAGACTGGCAGTGTTAATAACAAAGCCCCTTTCTCAGAGGAATAAATATTTACTGAATTTTAAGCTGAGCCTTGAAAGTTGTCGGATGGGCATGATGGAGATGGAAGGAGGGACATGCCACACCCTGGAGAAGAGTCTCATAAAGGGGCCGAGGGAAGAGCTGAGTAATGGCAACATAAGATGGAGGAACTAACTCGAAGGCCTCTAAGCCATTTTGAATCTGGCTTCCAAATCCTGCCCAAGGCAAAGATTTGCCTTGTTTGTCATCCCCTAAATGATTCATACTAACTAACTGGGCCCTCTAAATTCCCAGCGTGCCTCTCCACTTCCACCCGTCCATTCCATGTAGTCGGCCCTCTTCCTAGCAGGCTGCCTTCTGAGTAGTGATGGGACTTTCCTGACCACTGTCCTGTCACTAAGCAGTAACAGGGACCAATCATTCTCATGCACAGGTGTGTTTCGATGTGTGTAGGTGGTTGGGTTAGGCTTGAAACATAGGGAATATGCATAAAAATCCATGTTCCTCTCAACTGGAATAGATAATATCCAGGAACTAATGGAGAAGAAGGGATGCTGGAGACTCTAGGAGGCAGGAAGGCACCAAAGGGGAAGTGGGCCTTGACCCCGGGCCTTGAGAACTGGTAGGGCTTGAAAGGGTCAGGGAGTTACCTGTGATACCGGTGGTGACATGTGGGTTCCAGGGCAGAAGAATGGCCCACGCAGTTATGATCATGGGAAAAATAGAACCAGAGTAGCTGCAGGAGGAGGTTTGTAAAGAGAGTTTGGGGAGCTAACACCTGAGGAACCTGAGGACTTCACTGTGTAGGTAGGGCCTGGAATATAATGATGAGGAATTGGACTTGAGCTACTAGGCAAAAGGTGTCTTTAAAGGGTTTTGACTGGGAGGTGAAGGGCTATGAATACATCAGAGTTTTGGAGGACTAGACAATCTCCAGTGTGTAAGATGAATTGAAGTGAATTGAGATGGACATTATTGAGAGAGCTACATAAAAAGTTTAGAAAAAACACATCTTGTTAACTTTATCATTTTCTGGCCTAGCTGGCCTTGGAGTTAATCACAGGCTGAAACTTACTGATGGCAGTGAACATTCCAGTGAAGGGGAGAGCCAAAATGAAGTTATTTAGTTGCTGGGCAGAAGCCCAGGACTCTCAAAATTAGGGATTCAGTTCCAGAAGTGGGACTGGACTTTATTTTTTAAGGTCCTGTAAACCCAGTAACCGATTCACCTCTGAGTTCCTGTTGGATCTTCAAAGGACATTATATATTGTAGAATCTCAGTGAATGTTTATGGTATGAATGAATGTTTGTCACAGGCTACACAGAAACTGTGGTGAGACGTGTTTTCTTTTCTTGGCAGCCTGGGGTTCACACAGAACCTCGCAGATTTCTTTCAGTGTGGCTGCTTCGGCGTGGTGAAGCCCTCTCCTATAGATTGGACGTCACAGTACACCATGGTCTTCCACCCAGCTAAGGAGAAAGTTCTCCGCTCAGTATGAAGCAGGGCAACCCGAAGCTCCGATTTGTTTGTGTTTGTGTTCACGCCCTGGTGTAAAAATGAAGATTTAGAGTTCACCTAAGCCCAAAGGAAAGCACAGGTGGTTTTTAAAGCCATTTGGTGAAAACAGAAGTTCGTGATAAAGGCATTATACTTTTTTAGATTTAGCAAGATCAGTCTTGGCAGACATCTAAAAAAAAATTTATATTTTTTACAAATACAAGTTACTTTTTTGGGGGGGATAATATTCACTAATGATGGATAAAATGTGGTATTTTCAGATACTTTATTGGCTGTTTCAAAATAGGACTGTTCTTTAAACTTGTAATTTTTGATAAATTATTTGTCTTTGTTTTTATCTATAAGTATGTTAAAAATATTTAAATAGATATACTGTTTTGCTTTCACACTTAATAAAAAAATGTTTTGTACTTGTTCTGTAGTTTCTGAGACTTAACACTTCTAGACTATTAAATTAAGAAAAGGGTACATATAAGACAAACTGATTCATGATTCCATTCATGAGTTGAGATCACTGTTAAGACCCAATAAGCAAGATTTAATTTAGTTATCCATCTTAATGAGAAAATTGAACATAAGAAGTCTTAAAGATTAAGTAATATTTTTCTTAGTATCCCTGAAAATTTTAGACAGTTGTGATTATAATTCCTAATTTCCCTTGTTCTGGAAGAAATGATAATTGAACTTTTAAGTGTTCAATAAGTATTTGAGACCACCTGTGGAATAAGTTTGTTGAATGAATGAAGGATTTTTAAGCAGGACATAATGAGTTGTATTTGAAGACCAATTCTCAACTGAGAGGAAGAGGAGGCAGATGGACTTTTTCAGGTTATATCTTCTCTTCCTGTCTTACTGACTCCTGCCCAGTAAGTATTTTCAACTTGTGGTCCAGAGACAATTCCCATTAGAATCACATACTGGGGTGGGGTGGGTATGTAGTGTCCAGGATCATGGGTTTCAAGTTTAAATTCCTCATCTCAGACCTTCTAAATCAGTGTCTGAGAAATGAGTTCTGGAATCCAAATTTTCTTCAGGTTCCCCAGGTAATTCTTACATGTACATGCTATAGTTTGAGAATTATTTTTACTTACGGAATCTTACCTCCACCATTATATTTTAGGCTTTTCTCAAAGGTACATGGTGTACAGTTTAAAAAAGAAAAGAGTTTGAGAATCTGTGTTTTATAGCTAGACACCTTAGATTTGAATCCTGGATCTACCAGCTACAAGCTAATTTTACTCTTTGGGCAAATGACTTAACTTCCTAGTACCTTGGTTTCCTCATTTGTATTATGTGGATAATAATAGTATATACCTCCAAATGTTGTTAAGAGGATTAAAAGCGTTGTTACATATAAAGTACTTAGACTTATAACTGGTACATAGTACGTATTTGATAAATACTGGCTATTCAGAAATCTTCAGAAAAGGAGAGCTAGGGAAGCTAATGGCAGGGAAATGTGCCAAATTCACCCTTCTATCCTCTTTGTGTTGTGTGTTCTGGGGCCGGGATTCTGAAAAAGACTATCTCCTTGCCAGCTGACTTTCTATTACATTCTGCCAGTAGAATGGAAGAAAGAGGGGAGGAAGGGAGTTACTCCATGGTACTTGCCAGCTGTTTCTCTCAGTGTTGTTCAAACAGTGGCCCTTCACCCTGCCAGTGACAGCTGGAGTCAGTGTCTAGCTTTTTCCCCAAAGCAGCTCCATTGTGCCCCCGTAGAAGCACCAGCAGTAGCCAGGCAGGGCTTTCTCCTCAGAGGTCTGGTTCCTAGTCCCTGGGAGACCTCTCCTCGAGGGATCCAAGTTAGGATAGCTCCATCTGATCGCTGTCTCCCCGCCCCAGCGGTGGTAGCTGCTTCCTGCAGTTATCTCTGTGTTAAGTCAGAGTGTTCTTTACATTTCCAAAAATATTAGCAGCTGTGTAGCCAACTCTCTCTTTCATTTTCCCTCTGTAAAAAATAAAAACCAGTGTGCTTTGTGTTTTTTGACTGGACCCTAACAGAGAGAGAATGTTAGAGATAAACTTAATAATGGTCCAGGCAAGAAGCAGTGAAGGCGTAGAAGCGATCCGACAGGCCCAGATTACTGATTGAATTGGGGGGAGAGGAGGAAGAATCAAAGATGACTGAGGTATTGAATCCAGTGAAGGAGAGGAGGAAGGAAAACAGTGTGGAGAGACTAGGTGATGAGTTTGGTGGTTGGGGGCTATTGTTTGAGGTGCTTGCAAGCTATCCAGTGGAAAAGTCTAGAAAGCAGCTGGGAAGAGTCCAGAGTCATCTGCACACATGGATGAGATAGTCACCAAAGAGAGGTAGAAAAATTAGATGAAAATCAAAAGGGGAGTTGCCTTCCTGAAATGAAAACATCAGTTCAGAAAAGAGACCAAAGGTGGAAAACAGTGCCAGCAGAAAGAAGTGTGAGGGTCCTGGCCGGCTGCCTCGGTTGGTTGGAGTGTCCTCCCATGCACCAAGTTTGTGGGTTTGAATCCCAGTCGGCACATACCTACGCTGTGAATTTGATCCCTGGTCAGGGCGTGAAAGGAAGACAAACCAATCAAAATGTTTCTCTCTCACATCGATGTTTCTCTTCTTTCCTCTCTCTCTAAAATAAATTTTAAAAAAAACGAACATATCCTCAGGTGAAGATTAGGGTGAGAGAGAAGAAAAGAGAGGAATGTGAGCTGAAGGAATAGGGATTTGGGGAACTGATGAAGAAGGAGGAGAGGAGAGGACTGGGAGAAGGTTGGGTAAGAGGATAATCAAGAGTGTAGTGTCGTGGAATTCAAGAAGAATTAATTTCAACAATGAAGCAGTCAGTGGTCAGGAGCAAAGGAGACGGAAGGAAACCAGTTGAAGAAAGACGAGAGTTTATGATTAGGCGGTGGGGGGAGGGGGTGCGAGGAGGGGACTCGGAAGCCAGATGCTGAGATTCTAAGGAATAAGTGGACTCTAGTCTTACATACAGTTTGGCTCTGAAAGGAGAGGAGAGAGTCATAGCTTGAGGGTGAATAGGACGGTTTTGTTTTCATTTTATTTTAAAGTTAATACAAACTCCATCATGTTATTTGGAACCAGAGGAATGTGACCATTAGGCTCTCTTGCCATAACTTCATTTCTTTTCCCAAATATCTGTATAGTCACATAGGAGATAACATATCTGAATCATTTTTACAAATATTGGGCAAAGTTTTGATTTCAGTGGGCTGGATGGACACGAAACAGTGAGAAGTGGAATATCTCCGATGTAATACATCCCATGTTTCAGGTGAGAGTTAGTCTAGGGAGTTAGTGCTATAATACACATCCCCTAAATCTCTAACACAACATAAGGTGTGTTTCTCCTTTTCTGTCAGACCATTTCGCTATTAGCAGGTGTTCTTCCATGCAGGGACCCAAGCTCCTTCCAGACCTGGTGGCTCCACCATTTCCTAGGGCCTCCGTGTCCACTGGGCCTTCTTCCTCCACAGATGTGGAGAGAATGGACACTCCCGGAGGTCTTGGAGGTCAGACCTCCACTGGCCAGCGGAGTCCGTGTCCCAGTCTGGTTGGGGAGCGTGGGAGACGGGTGGAGCCGTGCACCCAAAACAGGAGAAACAGGAAGACTATTGAACCGCATCAAGGTTCTTTGTTTCGTTTGTTCCTCTCCAAGCTCCTTCATGCTACTAGGTAATAAACTCTTCTTTGAAATTCTTGCAGAATTTGCATTTAGCCCTGCCTGCACTCTCTTCCACTTTGCTCCCTCAACAAATGTTTGTTAAACGCCTGCTCTTTGTTGAGCACAGTGAAGGCAAGTGTGCTGCGTTGTAACAAGGAAGCGGGGGGATTCACAATTTCAGTGCAACAAGCGCTATTTTATGACGTACTGGCCGTGAGAACACAAGAGGTGGGTTAATTCTCAGGTAGTTCAGCAAAGATTTTGCAGAGGAAATGGCATTAGACCTGTAATATGAGTTCACCAGAATAAAGAGTTGGGTGGGAGGGTCAAGATAGAAAGGGTTCCATCTTCCAGACATATTCAGGCAAAAAGAGTAGCATCGCCAAAAGCATGACGGCATGAGCGTACTTGGCGTATTTGGAAAGCTTCAAGTCTACAAGTGTAGGTGGAGCTCATATGGAAGAGATTGTCTAAAACTAAGTTAAAGAGATCAGTTCAAGACCAATTCATGAAAGTCCTTATATGACATGTTGTTAGGGGCCAAATTGTATCCCTTCCCCCAAATTTGTATGTTGGAGTCCTAACTCATAGGACCTCAGAATGTGTCCGTGTTTGGAAATGGGGTCTTCACAGAAGTCATTAGATTAAAATGACATCACTCAACTGCTCCCTAATTCAACATGATTGGTGTCCTTAGAAGAAGAAACTATTAGGACGCACAGACACACAGAAGACTACAGGAAGACCCAGGGAGAAGGCGGTCAACTACTAGCCAAGGAGCGAGGCCTCAGAAGAAACCAGCTCTGCCGCCACCTTGTTCTCAGACCTCTAGCTGCTGGAACTGCAAACATGTTGTTTCTGTTGTATAAGTCACCCAATCCACGGTACTTTGTTATGGAAGCCCTAGCAGACTAGTACACAAGTACCTACCAGAGATGAGACAAGAAGGGATGTGTTCTAGAGACATTTTGGAGTCAGAATCAGGGAGGCCTGGAGAGGGAGGCAAGGCAGGGTGAGGGAGAGAGCAAAGCCAAGGCTTCCTTCCCCAGAGAATAGAAATGTGCATCCTCAGGCTGTTGTGGTGGAACTCAGTGGCTGAATCACCCCAGTGAGTCTCTGGATAAGTAAAGCAGACACCTGCATTTTCTGTTCGAAAGCGAAATGGGACACAACCTTTGCTAGCCTTTTTTTTCTTTCTGAACCAGTCTGATAATGCCAATCCAATAAAGAAAACGATCAGGGGTGATTGCATTTTGAACGTCAAAAAATAAATAGACAAATAAGTAATAGAATCAGGGCAGGGCCTTGACTGTGAGAGCATCTAAGCAGCCCTGAATAAATGCTCGTTTTAAAGAAAGCGTGCTTGGGACCTGGAGCCTAGAAAAGCCCATGGTTTAATGGAAGGTTTCATAATTTTTATCAATACATTTTCATTTGGTTTGATTTACTTCAAACAATTCAGAATTGCATGTGGGAGAAAAGCTGTGATGGTAAAAAGTGGGGGCCAGAGAAAATACACATGCACTTGAGTTGTAGAGAATTTGCTGGGGAGGCAAACAGACATTCTTAATTGAATGCATTTCATTTGCCAGCCTGGCAATTTGATGTAAGGGAAATTTTAAGAAAATTGCTAAACCCTTGGGAATTTTTCCAGAATAAAAGAAAATCATCCTCCTCTCATTTATGACACGTCATCACCACACTTTAGTGCCTTTTCTGAGTTTTCACAAAATGTGTAATGTTGCAAAGCCTATGATAGGACCAAAGGATCTACTCTTCAGCAGTTTTGTTAGTTTTGATTTTCCTTTTTAAATTAGCTATCATGTTGTTTGTTTCCTCTGGGACACCGGTTTTTCTGTCTGCTCAGCTGACAGGTTCTGGAAGATTGCTTTCCTTTGTTTCTTCCTCCTCTCTTTCCCCAGTTGACACCAAAAATTATATTCTTTGCAGCTAGTTTTTCAAACTACCTCTCTATTTTTGAAAACTTCCGTGTCTGAAAGAAAAGACTCAGACATACAAGGTACTAACAAAGCATTTATTGCCTCTCCCATCCCAGGTATCGTGAATAATAAAACACTTGTTACAGATTAAACTCTTAATAATTTTCTTCCGAAGGTCTCTTCTAACTTTGGGTAAGGACTATGATCACTTTGGAAGAGAAATACTGTCCAGCTACCGACGAGAGCATGTTTGGGGACAGGTGTCCATCTGGGCAGGATCACTTGGAAAATGTTGTAGACTGATGAGAGATCTGAGAATTGGTACACTTTTCACTCTTTCTTTTCTGCTTGTTGTGTAAGACCTCCAAACCCAATACCTGTGGGGCCAAAATTTTTGGCGTAGCAAACTGTGAATGAAAACGAGAGGGGAGAGAGAATGGGTTGGTTAGCACCATTATTTCAGTTCCTTCTGTCTGGGTACAGTCCTTTCATCTGTGAGAAGCATCCTTTTGATAAATGTATTTATAAGATAAATTTGTAAGTAAATCAGACACTTTATTTTAGTATAAAAGTAGTTTACAGTCATACCTTGGTACCTGTCGGCTTCAAAACTTGTCAAACCCTGAACTCATCGCATTTTGACAAGAAAAAAGTTTTCAGCACTCGGCGCTTGCTTGGGACTTGTCACACTTGCTAGAATTAGTATGAGTTACAACGCCGCCCCACAATAGAAGATGCTTCATGGTTTGGTACTCGTCACAAGTTCCGGAGTGAATTAACGACAAGTATCAAGGCACCACTGTATACTTCTTTGCACCTCACTGTGTTCACAGACACTTTCTCATTTGAATTGACATAATCTGGCTCCTGATTGCCTGCCCAGCCTCATTCCCGACTGCTTCCTGCCTCTCCAGGCACATAGAACAATGTCTCGGTTTCAGGGCCTTTGCACTCACTCTTCAGGACGCCCCCTCCTGAACCCACAGTCATCCTTCAAGGCCCAGAGGAAGCTTGTCCTCTAAGAAGTCTTCCCCAACACCCCAAGCTGATCACTTGCCTCTGTATGCTACTGCCTTGTGTACCGTTGTGTACCGTCTGCTACTAGAGCCTTTTTTCACTTGGAAATGCAGTTATTGGTCTACATGTTGATCTTCCTGCTGCTTATAGCAACATTGTAGACGTTTCTGGCCTCTGGGTGCTGAGGATACTCTTGTGTCTTCTACTGCCAGGAGGAGGCAACCACTGTGTCTCACTCTTCATGGGAAAAGTTTTCGCAACCTACAGTCTTGGTTAGTCATGTCCTCCCTCTGCCCCCTGCCACCCCAAACCAGGGTTCCTCTCAACCCACTTGGAGATCTTGAGACACCATCATTGAGTGAGAGGGTGGGAGGACCCCACTGAGAAACAATAGGCCTCGGAGAGGCTCTGAGGTTGAGGACGCATCGCCTCTTCTCTTTTGTAGCATTGGGAAAGAGCTAAGGCTCTGCTACCTCCATGAGACAAAGGGACCACAGAGGCAGCTAGGGGCAGGGCTGTGAGGACCAGAAGGAAAACCTACTGCTCGGTTTTATCTCTATTAGTAAAGGGATGTGCAACATCAGCAACAGTAATGCCAGGAAGGGAAGAGAGAGAGAGCAATGGAAGGAGGGAGGAGGAAGGAAGGGAGGGAGGACGGATATGTCTTGAACTAGAGAGGCCGGACTGAGTTCATCCTCCCTAGGCACCCCTATCTGCCACTCAGGTGGACAGAGGCCTTTTGGGTTTTCAGAAGACAGTGTAATGCTGATGTCCAGGCCTGTGGTCTCTTCCAGAAGCAGAAGCAGAAGCAGAACACCACTTCCTCATCTTCTCTCCCCACACGCACCCAGCTGCCCCAAACCACATCGTCCCCCCACTTGCTCTGATGGAGACCAGAGCTGGGTCAGGCAGGATGCTTTGCTCCGCATCCTGAGAGCCCAAACAATGCCCAGGCTGAGCAGCTGTGCCTCCCGGCAGGCACAGGCCTCTCCACAGGGACACAACTTCTCCTCAGGACCCTCCTCAGGCAAAACACCTCCAGAGAAATTCCAGAACCACTCACCTTTGCAATAAAGTTCTCCATCTTTGTCAGTGACATTCGTGGACTCTAGACTCTTGCCACAGATGGCGCAGCGAAAACAGGTCTTGTGCCAAGGCTACAGGGCACAGAGGGCAGGAGAGTTACATAGCTGACAGGCTGGGCATATTCCACTTCTGGGGTCACGACCCTGACCCGCCGCATAAAAAGGAGTGCCATTGTCTTAACCTTCATGTGCCTAATCGGCCCTCAGAATAACTTGCTCAGGGAGCTGAAGAAAATGAGGCACTATGGACTTGGCCAGCAATTCTCAGAACCCCTAAAAATAAACTCATTGATGTGATTTCCATGTTTTCCTTCAGAACAGACTAGAAGACCAAGGAATAAACTGGAGAGGGGAACTTGGACTTGGGACACTGGGTAGCATTTATACTGACTATAAAGCTAAAGAAGAAAAAATGTGAGTAAGGCAATTATCCAGGTAGCTTATCCTCATTTTAATTCTATATTTCCAGTAGAAAAGAGTGCCTGGCTTGGATCATCTAGAAGGTCACCTGCCTTCTGCACATCTGCCTGTCTACCAGGCACAGCCCAGGGGTTCTCGTGTATTTTGGGGTGGTCACTGCCCTGGTATTTGAAGTCAGTCACCACTCTCCATGGCCCTCTGCCCCTCATTTGGTGTAAGTAGGGTTTGTGTTTTCATCAGGCGCAAATCCTTGGGGGAATGCCCTGGCATCAGGCCTGAAGCGGGAGCTTGTAGAGCAAGCGCGCATGACTGTCACAGACATTTGAGGACTCTCCCGATTGCCGCGACATTGGTGAGTGAGGATGCTTCTTACTGCTGTGAGGTGTTTGCTCTATCCATCGGTGGTGATGCCAGCAGCAGACTGAGTTATGTAGTGGTGACACTTTTCTGGAAGGCTCTCAGGACTGACACTTTTCTGAAAGGACTGTGGACTCTGATGGGCAGGAGCCTTGTGCATCTTTATCTCCAGAGCTTTTACTGGGTGCCTTAAGCTAGTGGGCTAATGCTTGTTGCATCAAATTCACCAGATCTAGTTTCCAGGGACACAGCCCCGGAAAGTGGGTGAGTATGGGTGGCTCAGCGCTAGAGAGAATGAAGGGTCTGGCTCCCGCCCCCAGTTCCTACTTCTCTCACTCACTCCTCCCAGCTGATCCAGTAAAGATAAGAAGCTCCCATTTGGCTCACGTAGAAGTCCTTACCTTGCCACCTCCCATCACCTTCTCAGCAGCATACACTGACTTGCCGCATCGAGGGCACTTCTCGGACTCTCCGAACTTCGCAGAGAACTTGGAAGGGTTGCTGGTGGAGGCTGAACGTGCTGGCTTTGGGGATCTGATGGAAATAGACAAATGAATGAAACCTACAGACCTCCTGGGCCGACAGTACTAGCTGTGTGACCTTAAGCAAGTTACTTAACCTCTCTGTGCCTCAGACTCCTCAGCTGGTAAGTGGGGCTAATCATGGTACCTTCCTCCCAGAGTTGTTAAGAGGGTTAATTGAGCTGACATGAGTACAGCATTTAGAGCAGTGCCTGCCTGGCATGTAGAAAGGTTTAAACCTTTACTTTCTACTGTAAAGCACCAATGCTCCATGTATGTTAGCTTATGTTATTGTCATGCTTGTTATCATTGATGTGACTGTTTATGTTTTCCTGTACTGTGTTGCAGGCCACTGGCCTGCTTTCCAAAATAAGTTGTGAAAATATTACAGGACAAGATGGGACCTTGACAGTGATACTAAACATATCACAGTCCAAAGAGCTGATGCATTCCTTGTCCCCATATGTGCAATGTCCAAGACAGAGGCACAGTAACAACCCCTGTGTTTCTACATTTTTTAGTGTTTTCTTGTCCATTTATTGCTTGAACCCCACCATAACCTCTAAAGCAGTCAGGGCTAGTTGGGGGAAAGTGAGGGTGGGAGGAGCAACTGCCCACAGTAGGCAGCTCGTAACCAGTGGAGCCAGGATGAAACCGAGGTCTCCAAACTGCCTCTCTTTGTGGAGCATCACAAGAGCCCTAACGTAGAAGAGTGAGCTTTGGGTACTGCATGGCAGAGACTGCGATTGGTATCATCTTTAAACAGAGGATCCAGCTGGGATTGAATAATAAGAAAAATTAAAATGACTAATCACACATCCTTGCACTTTTCCAAGCTCTACTGTGGGCTCCTCTCTCTGGGAGGGACTAGATGACTCTTCAGATGGTCTAACTGCTCTGTGGGGCAGGCCCTCCCGGGGACACTGCCTCAGTTGGGCCTTTCTGCCTAGTCCCACCGCAGCGCTGAGCCCGGACCCCAGCTGGCCAGGCAGCAGCTGTAGGTGAGAGGCTGTCAGTCTGTGCTCAGTTCTGGGCTGGATGTCAGCATGATCAAGACTGGTAGGACAGCCTGTTGAATGTAGGAGGTACAGTGTGCTATCCCAACTCCCCTAGGAAACCTCGGCACTGTATTGGCAACATGTAGCTGGGGAGACCCACAGAACAGTTATTATTGATTGTTTACTGTTGGGGCACACAGCCCATCCCCACAGAACCACTCCCTGTCCCCCCCTACATTAGTCATCTTAGAAGCCAAGGGAAGAAATCCTTTAGTGACAAGCACAAAGCAAATGGTCATTATTTCCCTGCCATATTTATGTGATTTACACAGAAAAGCTCAAAGGGAAGAGATGAGACTCCATAGTTTTGCAAAGGTCAGACAATGGAACATCTGTACTTTCTGAGCTTTCATCTGACATGCAAACCAAGGGCCATGGTGTAAAAGAAAGGCAGATAATTTAAAGAGAGACTTTGGAGGGGTGACACATTGTTAAAACTTGATCAGACCGAATATTCCCATTGTTGGCAGGTCAACAATAAAGTCCATTCTTCCACTTCCAGAAAATGTTGCCATGGGAACAGAATGAACTGTCCTGATAACTGGGGCTGTGCGGGGCTGGGAGAATCGGGGGCAGGAACTCACTCTTGGAACTGGAGGCCCAGGTGTTCGCCTGTGTCCGTGCTGAGGCAGCCAGCGCCTTGTCCAAACCCAATCCCCTTGGGGCCGTACTTGCGCCCATAGCAGACCTTACAATAGATCTCCGACTCGTGAGCTGCGACCGTGGTGCTGTCCAGAGCCTTCCTGCAGGCCACTGCCGAAGAAAGGAAGGTCAGGAGGTTGGGGTTACATTCCTCTCTACTTCCCTGCCCCTCCAATGCCATACTCAGGGTCTAGAGGCCCAGCAGTGGGGCCCTTGGGCAAGCACAACTTTGATTCCTGACCAGTGCCTCTGTCTGCCCTGTGTCGTAGATTCCAAGGCCATCCTCATTCCACAGATGAGGAAACTGGGGCAAAAGAAGGCAAGTAATGCGTTCAGTGGTACCCAACTAGAAAGAGGTGGAATTGGAACCAGATATGTGGTCTTGGACCAGCTACAAATATTGTCTCTGAATCAGAAGAGCCTGAATTCCTGAGTGACTCACCCTAAATGACACCAGGGAAATAAGTGTGTGAGTAGAGGGTAAGGGGCTGAGGCAGGAGAGGAATGTACTTGTTTCTCAATCATATCAGAATCAAGATTGAGCAGTTTCTCTGACTTTGAAGAACACTGCGCTATTCAAGGAGACAGTTACCACACAGCCTGATCCAGTTCTGGAAGCCAGGAGGTGGTGAGGAGGGTGACCTGCCTCAGAGACCCTTAGGCTTATATTGGCTCTAACCCCCCTGTCACCGTATGTTACCTAATGTAAAGTGTCCCCCATAATGTAAAGTGTATAAGACAAGCCCCCATTTTTCCAAAGAGAAGATTTATAGAAAGAGTTATTTTGCCAATTTGAAAGAAACACTTTTAAGGATGTAAATGAAAGTGTCAAATCCCTACTTATGGTATTTAACTTAATAATATAAATCATATATGGATTTGGAGATGTTATTTTTTTTCTTAATCACACACAAATTCAGGAAACAATTGTATCCAAATTCTTTCTCTGTATCTTCAGCATCACCAGAGTGTCTTGTTGAGACAGCTGGCCCAGCTCCAGAGCAGTTTGTCTCTACTTGTCACAGCTTGTTGGCACCTGAGTAGGAAGCTGTCACTTGGAAATTGTATCTCAACCAGAAGTTCCTATTAACATAATATCAGGGCAGCTATGATAAAATAGGTAGGATTTCTACAACTTAATAACTTGCTGAATTGCTTTGTAACAATAATCCTTCAAGGCTTATTCACAGCGATGCTCAGTGCTTATTATAGTGAGGTCATATCCCCGGGAATAAGAATACATGTGCATTCAATTTATTGGCTTTCTTCCTTTTTATTTTAACCAGTTCCATCAAGTGACCTCTATAAGCAATTCAGCATTGCATAAGTTTGTTTCAGGCTCATATGCCTTTCTCAAATGGTCTTTTCTCCTAAAAAAAAAAAAAAATAAAGTAATTGAATATGAGAGGGAGCTTAGACGATAAGGTTGCCTATGAGGTAGGACTGGCCTGAGGTTGGTGGCTGTGTGGCCGGGCAAACACGCATATGGAAGTTCATGAAACAGGTCAGTGTTACCGGGATTAAAAATTCTGTAAAGTTTTATAAAATAAGTGAATAATAAAGTAATTGAGAGATTTTATAACATGGGGGTCTATCGTCGTCGTCGGCAGCCGTCCGTCTCGAGAGACGATGGCGTAGCTTCTTGAGAGTCTATCTGCACCGCCGAGAATGGCTGTGCAGTCCGACTCGGGAGTGACAATCCCTGCCGCACTTGTTACAGGTGAAGGCAGATGGCTGTTGTTGCTGCTGTTGACGCTGCTTCCGCCTCGATCTTTTCTGGGCCGCCTCCTCGTTGCGTGCAGCCTCTGCGCGTGACGTACCTTGTCTGACCGCGAGCCTCCAGGCTAGGCGGTCGTCTGCTTGAACTTCCCATGTGTTGAGATTGATGGAGCATTGTGTCATGTCCTTTTTGCAGATGTCTTTGAACCGCAGTTTTGGGCGCCCTGTCATCCTCTGGCCTTCTGCTAGCTCGCCATAGAGGAGGTCTTTGGGAATACGGCCTGCATCCATTCTTTTGACATGGCCGAGCCACCTGAGGCGTCTCTCACTAAGAACTGCATGCAAACTGCTCATGTTGGATCGCCTCAGCACCTCGGTGTTGGGGACCTTATCCTGCCAGGCGACATGCAGGACGCGTCACAGGCACCTCATGTGGAAGCTGTTGAGTTTCCTTTCGTGCCTTGCGTAGGTGGTCCACGTCTCGCTGCCATAGAGAAGAGTGCTGAGTACGCAGGCTTGGTAGATGTGCAGTCTGGTTTTCTCAGTGAGGCTGGAATTGTTCCACGCTCGCCGGTTCAGTTTGGCCATAACTGTGGCTGCCCTGGCGATTCTCCGGTTGACCTCCAAGTCGACTGACAGAGAGCTCGAGATGGTGGACCCGAGGTAAGTGAAATCGTTGACAACCTCCAGGGTGTATCCGTCGATGGTGATGCATGGGGGAGTCCCCGTGCCTTGAGCCATAACGTTTGTCTTCGTCAGGCTGATGGCTAGTCCGAACTCCTTGCATGCGTGGGAAAGGCAAGTGACTAGCTGCTGGAGTCCCTCTTCGGAGTGTGATGTCAAGGCTGCATCATCGGCGAAGAGCATCTCACGGATGAGCACCTCTTTGACTTTGGTCTTGGCTCATAGACGGGCCAGGTTGTAGAGCTTGCCATCGGATCTGGTGTGAATGAAGACACCCTCGCTGCAGTCCTTAAAGGCGTATTGGAGGAGCATGGAGAAGAAGATTCCGAACAGCGTAGGTGCGAGGACGCAGCCCTGCTTTACTCCGCTGCTGACTGGGAAGGCCTCAGAGGTTGCGCCGTTGTAGGACACCGTGCTGTGCATGTTGTCGTGAAAGGACATGACCACAGCAAGCAGATGTGGTAGACAGACAATCTTCCGTAGCAAGCTGAAGAGTCCGCTTCGACTGACCAGATCAAACGCCTTCGTGAGGTCGATAAAGGCGAGGTAGAGTGGTTTATGCTGCTCGTGACACTTCTCCTGCAGCTGGCGTAGGGAGAAGATCATGTCCACTGTTGAGCGGCCAGCTCTGAAGCCACACTGGGACTCTGGGTAGACGCGGGAAGCAAGGGTCTGCAGGCGGGCAAGAGCGACCTGGGCGAATACTTTGCCGACGACGCTGAGGAGAGAGATGCCCCGGTAGTTGTTGCAGTCGCTGCGGTCTCCTTTGTTCTTGTACATGGTGATAATGTTGGCGTCTCTCATATCCTGGGGGATGTAACCCTCCTTCCAGCAGAGACAGAGTAGATGGTGGAGCAGCTGTAGCAGGACTGGATTCCCGCTCTTTAGGATTTCTGGAGGGATTCCGTCGCTTCCTGGTGCTTTCCCGCAAGCGAGGCGGTCGATGGCTTTGCCGAGCTCTGCCGCAGTAGGTGGGGTGTCTAGCTCCTCCATGACTGGTAGGTCTGGGATGGCGTTAAGAGCAGTGTCTGTTACGGTGTTCCTCATCGCGTACAGCTCGAGGTAGTGCTCGGTCCACCACCACATTTGCTGTTCCTGGTCAGTGATGACCTCACCTGTCTTGGACTTAAGGGGGGCGATCTTGGAGGGGATTGGGCCTGTTGCCTTCTTGATACCCTCATACATTCCTCGTGCGTTGCCTATATCGGTGACTTCCTGGATGCTTCTGCACAGGTTTAGCCAATAGGTGTTGGCACAGTGGCGGGCGGTCTTCTGGACTTTGTTCCTGGCAGCCCGTAGAGCTTGAAGTGTACTGGGAGTGGGCGTGGCCTTGTAAGCCAGTAGGGCCTTCCTCTTAGCCTCGATCATGGGTTCCATTTCTTCCCAGTGAGCCTCGTACCAGTCAGCGTTCTTCCGCTCTTTCTTCCCATAAGCAATAATGGCGGAGTTGTATATGGCATCGCGGAGACGTGACCAATTGGATTCGATAATGTCATCTGCCGCCATTCCCTCGCCGAGTGCATCTTCCATCCTGTTGATGAATTGCTGGGTCTTAACTGGGTTGCTGGCACAACTGGTGTTGATGCGTGGGCGACCCTTCATCTTGGAGTGGTGCAACCTCTTCGGCATTATGCGCACCTTGCTTACCACGAGGGCATGGTCCGTGTCGCAGTCTGCACTGTGGTAGCTGCGGGTGAGGAGGGTGCTGCCAATATCTGTTCTTCTGGTGATGACGAGGTCAAGCTGGTGCCAATGGTGGGAGCGGGGGTGCCTCCATGACACCTGGTGGATCTCTTTGCACTTGAAGAATGTGTTTGTCACGCACAGGCCGTGGTGACACAAAAGCTCAAGCAGTCCCTGACCATTCTCATTGATCTTTCCTCTCCCAAAGTTTCCAAGGCAGGTGGGCCAGGCCATGTGGTCGGCTCCTACTCTTGCGTTGAAGTCTCCAAGGAGATAAAGAGCGTTACTTCTGGGAATCTTGGATAACGCTTCGTCCAGTGCATGGTAGAACTGTTCTTTCTCTTCGGTGGTGGCGCAGAGGGTTGGGGCGTACGCTCTAAGAATGCTGACTGGGCCGAAAGTTGTTGACAATCGGAGGGTAAGTAATCTCTCTGTGCCTCCTGTGGGTGGCTCTATGGAGTTAACAAGCGTGTTCTTCACAGCGAACCCAACATCGTGCTGTCTTGGTTGGTCCGCAGACTTCCCTTGCCAGTAGAAGGTGTAGTTGGTTTCTCTGATAGTTCTGTTGTCGGCCAACCGGGTCTCCTGTAGAGCCGCAATGTCGATGTTTAGTCGTGCCAGTTCCCTGTCGATGACGGCGGTTTTCCTGGCATCATTGATCCACGGAAGGTCTGCAGTAAGTCCGGGACACATGGTCCTGATATTCCAGCTAGCGAGGCAAAGAGCTGGAGGCTTCTTTCTTGTTTTTTGCTTGGAATTGCCTGGTGCGAGTGTTTTGTGGCCCACTTTTCGAGAGACGCCTCTCTGATCCCCACGCACCCAGTGGGGCAGGCGAGCCATGGCGAGACGGCACCTAATTGGCTGGGGGCTGCCCAGCTTGAGGCGGGCGGTAGCTGTCCAGTGAGGTGCGATGACCTCTCCCACCGTCAGAGGAGACCCCTGGCGCTCGTTTCCTTCGCCAATCGGATGAGCTTATAACCGGTATCTGTCTCCTCCCGTGTTGAGTCGACATCTTGCGATGACGCTGGAGTGTCCTCTCCAGTGAAGCTACAAAGCCTGGGCAGGGTGATATGGAGGGCCAGCTGTTGCCCATGCAGCAGACCCCCCCTCTCTTCGCAGCTGAAGGATCCAAGGGGAAAGACAGAGTCAATACACCTTGGCTTCAGGTGCGCCGCAGGAGTTGCCGGTGTTGACTACAACGTCAAACCGCCTTAGGGACTCCGGCTCCGGATTTTCTGTCAGGGTTTACTCCCTTAGCCTTTCCCCTGAAGAGGTATGCCGCAAGGCAGCGGAGGTTTTTTGGAGTCAGAGTTTTCCTTCTCTGATGTGCCCTGACTGGAAGATCGAACCAGCGACACTTAGCTCGCAGGCTGACGCTCAATCCACTGAGCCAAACCAGCCAGGGTATATAAGGCCTTGAAAACAAGGGAAACCATTTTCATGAGGAATGATTTTAGGAGGGGAAATGCTTTATATTTAGACATACAAGGTATACACCTATCTCTGCCCTTCTTGTGGCTCTCAGTTACCAATCTTCAAAACGATCTTTCAAATATGTATTGATGTTCTAGATTCTGAGTTCCTTAAGGGAAAGATTTTTATCTTAATATCCCCAGAACATAGCATGGAGTCTGGCCCAAAATTAGTCCTCTGTAAACATTTGTCGAATGAATATATGGATGGATGAATGGATGAACGTATACATGTGTGAATGAAGACCAGTGGCTCATCCACGATTATACAGCAATAAGTTGCAGAGCCTGACTGGTCTCAGAGCCTTTGAATCCTATGCCAGTGCTCATTCCTGTCACTTCAGGACTGCTCATGCCCTGTCATGCTCTGGCCAGTCCCGTAGCCACTCCCAGGCTCTGACCAGCTCCCATACGCAGGCGCAGTAGGGCTGTGCTGCCCAATACTGTAAACACTTGCCTGCCACATGAAGCTCACAAAACACACACCATTTTCAAACACTTGATCCAAACAAAATAGGAATATAAAAATGTTTTGTTAATAATTTGTGTATTGATTACATATTAAAATTATAACTTTTATATATTAGGTTAAGTAAAATGTTTTTAAATTAACTTCATACATTTCTTTGTACCTTTAAAAAATATGGTTACTAGAAAATTTAAATTTGCATATGTGGCTTGCATTATATTTCTTTTGGGTGTGCTGGTAAGGAGGTAAAGATTTGTCTAGAAGTTAGGCAAACATGGCAGGGACAGGCTTAGGTAGACTGTGTCTCTGTGAACCCCACTTCCAGCAATTGTAGGGCCACCTATAGAGAGGCAAGTCTTGCAATGATAATGTAGAAAGTGTGCTCGTCTCTAGGATCTTTCTGTCTACCACTTTAGAAACTTAACAGTGCTCAGGTCCCCATCCCACCTACGAGTTCTAAGGAAAACATAGAAGGGTTAAAGGAATGCACCACCTAATGCTCAAACCCCTTCTGCCATGGCACCATTGAACAGGGGGTATCTTCCTGCTGACTGGGAAAGACAAGACGCCCCTTAAACCATGGAGAGCTTCACTACCATTTTCTGCCCCCACTCAGGTATCAAAGTTGATCAAAGGAGAATAAAGACCTAGAAGGCTGGGTTTCCAAACCAAGAATATCAGTTTTCTTCTTATACCCACCTGTGTGGCAGGTGTAACTATCTCCATTTTATAAATAGGGAAAGGGAGGCTTGATGGAGAAATGACCTGCCAAAGGTCTCACAGTCTATGGCAGAACAGAGACTCAAACCCTAGTCATTTTTACTCCAATTGCAGTGTTCTTGCCAACATTCGTCACTCCCATTCTTCATAAAGAACACTAGCTCTTTTTGGACAAAAGCCAGAGGGTTATGGGATAAACTCTCTTGAGCAATGACTTCTGGATAACCATAATAATAATAATGAATCTAATGGATATGTCCAGTGACTTAGAAACAATTACCCATTATTAAAACCCAAAGCATTAGTAAATCTGCCAACCCAATCACTCAGAACAGTGTTTCCCCTATTCTTTGATGATATTTATGTTGGCTGTGGGAGGTGAGGGGTAATGGAAACGCCTGCAGCAGATAAAATGTTACTGTTTCTGGCAGCTTAAGGATGGAGTGCCTCCTGCCCTAACAGATGGAGCTCAACCCTTGAAGTTCTGTTTGAAACCGTTTGGGGCAGTGTGATGCCTTGTGGTCGCCAGGCTAAGGCATGGAGGTGGGGTGGAGGGCTCTCTGGGGAGGGGCTCTGCCAAGTGTTGAGTAAAGCTAACCCTTAAGCCAGATCTACTGGAGGGAAGCAAAGAAGGCAAGTGGCCAAAATAGACTGTTCTCCCAAAACAGGGCTGGCTACTAAGAAACTCCAGAATGCACTCATGTCAAAGAGACTAGACTGGGAGTCTGAAGACAGAGGTTCTATTCTGGCTCCACTACAGATGCTTGCAACCTGAGCTCAAAGATGAGAAATAACTTGTCCGAAGTCACATGAGTTGGGCAGAGCCAGACTCCCAGGTGAACTACAGTGTCTTAAAATGGCCCCAGTTTTAACATTTGTGAATCTGCCAGGTGACGGTAAACATTCCTTTTGTTAAGTGACTGGTGCCCAGGCCCTGAACCTCTTCACTTTCTGACTCCTACACAGAACTGGCAGTATCTCCCTGTTTGACACAGGTTCTTTCTTTGGAAAAAGACAGTTGCAGCTGACTTCAGTGACAGCTGGCCAGTGGGAAAGACAACGAGAGCCAAATCCATCCTGGTTCCAGATAAGTAATGGCTGTCTTTCTCTGCCAAGTCACACTTTGTAAATGTTGCCACCAGGTTAAAGTTTTCACCACCGAGATCAGTGGTGGGCCAGCTCGTTCTGACTTTGAGCTTCAGGAAAATGGCCTCTGAGCTGGGCAAGGAGAGCACCCTCACTTGCTACGGTGGGACCCACCAATCCCCAGGTGATGCTGATGCTGCTGGTCCTGGAACCATACACTGAGGACCACTGACAGAGAGGCATCTGTGGCTAACTGTGAACTTTGAGATGCCCTCCAGATGCTAAGGGGCCTTCGTGGTGTTCACCCAACTCACTGCAATGGAAACAGGTCTTGTGGAAACTCCTTCCATTGCACTGGATTTCTTCCGCGTGGTAGACTGTCTTTTCGCAGGCTCCACATTTTGCTCCTCCACCCCAGTTTGGCATCTTGAAGACTTTCTGACCAAAGTCAAGTCTAAAAAGATATAAAGCAAATACCGCAATTTAGGCAACCTCAGAAGTGAACCAATTACTGGTAGTGCAGTGGTCTGAAGACTTGGATCCTGCCCCAGCTTGTTTGGCCAGTCATCCATTCATTCATTTATTCATTCATTCATTCAGCAAATACTATGTGCAAATTGCAAGTCATTGCATAAGGCCCTGAGCAAGTCACTTTACTACTTGGGTACTCAGTTTCCTCTTCTGTTAAATTTCAAAAGCACCTGCCCCTATGGACCTCACAGAGTTCTTGAAAAGGATAAATGAGCTAATTTTGTGTATATAAAATTATATACAAATATTAAGTATTATTATTTTTTCATATAAGGGTTTAAAAATTATTCCATCAGAGTGGCAATAACCTATTAAAATGGTCTTACATTCTTATTTAGTTCAGTGCTATTGATGCACCTCTGATCTTGCTAATAATATGGGAATTCTGGTTTGGTTGATCCGGAGAGAGGCAGGAAATTTTGCATTTCTAACAGACTCCAGGCAATGCTAATGCTACTAGTAGTGGACCACCCTTCAGGTAGCAAAGCCTTAGCTAATCTTCCTGATAAAAATATATAGTATATGAAATATCCAGTTCAGATTTATTCCTTCTATTTATTAATTCATTTTTAAGACATATCATTGCCCAGGCAATAAGCTATAGTGGCTCTACTCCAGATCAGTGGTCTGGAAACCTGCCTTCTGCTTTGGGGCCTACCCACAACTTGCTGTGTGCATCAGGGTGAACTCTGTGGCTTCTCTTACTTCTGCCTTCCCAGCTATACTACAAAGAGTCATTCTTGTCCTTGCTGCTTCCCAGTGCTGTTTAGAGGACTAAGTGACGTGATGTGCAGGAAGGCACTGGACAGAGCTCGTAGTGTCAGTTGTGATCACAGGAGCCGGGTGATGATGCTGTGTGTCTCCCCACCCCTTTGAGCACATTCTGCTGCAAGGAGCTGCTGATGCCCACAGCCCTGGCCCATCATTGTCTCCTCACTAGAGAGTTAAGTTCAAGAGATACTAGACAAGGAAGAGCATCAAAAAAACTTTTTCTTTCTGTGTCTGTGTATAAGTCTAAATCCAGTTTTCAGTTTCCCCAGAGCAAAACTAAAATGTCATCAATACTCAGTGAAATTTCTGCAATCCTACCAGCCCCAGGGGGCTCAATTTTCACTGGGATCATTTGGTTTCTAAGGAGTCTGGTGTGTCATCTTGTCATTGACACCAAGCACTATCAGGTCATTCCAAGTGGCTGCTTCTGACCTTCTCTTTCCCTTCTGGGAAGCTGTTCACCTTCTTAGAATAGTTGGCGATTACCACTAAGCCCTCCTGATCACTGCTCAGGACTGTGTATCCCAACCTCACAACAGAGACAGCTTTTGCTAAGAAACAGAAGGTAAATAGTGAACAGACCACTGAACCTGATACTAGGACCAAAGGGAACATCCCTTTCTGAATGTCTCTGCAATGAGCTTTTCCCATTTACAAAAGCAGTGTGAGATTAGCCAGGAACGTCCTATTCTTCCTCTCATAGAAGCAGGCTCTTTTAATTCAGTAAAATTTTAGAAAATAACTTTTTTTAAAGGAAACATCTAGTGCTTTTATTTCTGCAGTCAAGTTGTTTATTATATTAGGAACGAGTAATGGATTGATTTTGAGTTGAGATCCTTGAGATCAAGTCTTCATTCATTCATTCAGCCATTAATCCATTCATTCACCATGCATTTATTGCCTATCATATGTCAAGCACTGCACCAGGTACTGGTGAGGGATCAAGGGCAGGAAAACATAAAAATGAGTGATTTGTGTCCTCTAGAATTGAGAAGCCCACATTCTACCAAGGAAGATAGCCAGGAACCAGAATACTCTGCACCAGAGAAGAGTCCTGTGAGAAGTGCATGCGAACTCAAAGGAGGGAATGGCTACCCACATTTATATTGGAGATGAAAGCAGGGAGTTGTTGGAGGATCACAAAAGGTGGCACATCCAAAAGGGGTTTTGAAGGGTGACTGGGAGTTCACCAGATAGAGAAAAATGAGAAGAACCCTTTAGGCAGAGAAAAGAGCGTAGAGAAAGTCAGAGAGATCTTAATATTCCCTAAGGGGTTAAATTATTTATTTATTTTTACTCCATTAAAATTTCTGAAACACCAATTCAAATGAACATATGCTCCCCAATGTTATTCATAGTAGCACTGTTTACAATAGCCAAGTGCTGGAAACAGCTTAAGTGCCCATCAGTAAATGAGCGGATCAAAAAACTGTGGCACAGTTACACAATGGAATATACACAGCTGAAAGAAAGGAGGAATTCTTACCCTTCGCAACAAACAGCATGGATGGACCTGGAGAGTACTATGCTAAGTGAAATAAGCCAGGCAGTGAAAGACAAATACCATATAATCTCACCTATAAGCTGAGCCTAATGAACAAAAACAAACGAGCAAAATAGAACCAGTGACATCGAAATAAGAAACAAACTGACAGCGGCCAGAAGGGAGCGAGGAGGAGGATAACAGGGGAAAGAAAGGGAAAGGTCTAATCAAGGAACAAGCATAAAGGACCCATGGATATGAACAACAGGGTGGGAAGTGACTGTAGGAGTTGGGAGTGGATGGGGCAGTGAAGAGCAATGAGGGAAAATTGGGACAACTATAATTTTTGGAAGATTGATCAAACTCCTCATTTTAAAACAAGGCAAGGCATAAGTAAGCATTTAGGAGTATTTTCATAGCTAACTCCCTTTTCTAGGAGCTATCTTTCTCTGATTAAAGATATAGTCTCCGGAAAAGAGTAGAATCACCTAATTTTGCTTATGTTCATTTTGATCCAGAGTTTCAACATTATATAAAATAGAGAAGAAATGTAATATATATCTAGGAATGTGACAGTGACACTTGTGAAATTAATGATGTGGAAATTTTCAATAAAAACAACCCTAGGTCAAATTTCTCATTTCATATCTCCAGTGGAGATTTCATTGGCATGTCCTGCAAGTTAATGGGAGAGAGATATGCCTCTTGTGTGTGTGTGTGTGTGTGTGTGTATTCAACAGCTGCCTACACATGATACTTTTCAAACTGAGGATGAGGTTATAGATAGTAACTTCTTCACAAAGTAACATATCCTAGCACAGGTTTTTTTAAATGATCATAAATATTATAGATATATAAAATTTGAAATCCAAAATAGAAATCTGTAAGCATTCTGTTAAACAGGTGCTCTGTTCCGTTTCTAAAGATGGAATTGTAGCTGTGGAGGCCAAACACAGAAAAACATCTTTGAATTTTTCTTCCAATGCTCAAAGGCCAAAAGGCAGAGGGTATTGTAAAGCATCCTGAATTGAAAGACACAGGTTCTACTCTTAACCTTGTGACCTTGAACTTGGGTGAAAAGTAATGATACTACTATCTACTGCACTTTCTTCACAGGACCATTGTGAAAGTCATGGAAATACGATGACATTTAAAGCAGTACAGTTGCCCCCCACTTATCTGCTGGGGATGTGTTCTAAGACTCCTAGAGGATACCTGGAACCATGCATAGTAGTGAACCCTATATACACAGTTTCACTTAAAGAAAGCATTGTATGGCTATACATCCATGCCTTTTCACTTAAAGGAAGTGCTTTACGGCTTCTCTGTGGCATATCTAACTTGCCAGTACTACTACTCTTGCACTTTGGGGCTATTATCATGTAAAATAAGGGTGATTTGAACACAAGCACTGGGATAGCACAACAGTTGATCTGAGAACCAACTCTGCTCCTAAGTGGATAACTGGCAGACAGCATATACCACATGAATATGAGATTCACATCATGGGTGAGACCACGTGAGATTTCGTCACACTACTCAGAGCTGCACAATTTTATTGCACTAGTTAAAACACTGCAATTTAAAACTTATAAATTGTTTACTTCTAGGATTTTCCATTGAATAGTTTTGGACCAAGGTTGAGTACCCCTAATAGAAACCATGGAAAACAGAACCACAGGTAAGGGCAACTTTATTGAGAAGCTATTTAAAGGCAAGGCATCATTACCTCTTTTATACCAGGGTATTCAAACAGCACCAATTTGCCCAGTAAGTCGCTATGATTTGAAAGCACATTTAGGCCCTGGCTTACATACATAACCTTTTTAGTCTCCTACATTGCTTTGAAATTCCTGTGTCTCAACACTCTCCTAGCCAGACCCACAATATGAGTTTACCCTGGCAAGATACCAAGGGATGGGCCTTTTTTTTTTTTTTTTGCCAGCATTGCCTAGCACTGGGGAGGATCATTGAAGGTGGGACACCAAATATAAGCTGGGCTATCACTCAGCCCCATTTGTCCCCTAGGTCACAATCTCCATCACATTTTCTGGGCCAGTTTGGGAAATGGATGTATTATCACAAAGTTGTTACTGAGGATTGAAATGGAGGACAGGCTAAGATTTATGAGGATGAGAAAGAATGCAGGGCCCTGCTACATCGGCTCGGGAGACGGTGGACTCCAGATTTTTGGACACCCAGGTTCCAGTGAGAGACGGCTTGTACAGACTTCCTAACGAATAATGCTGTGGAAGAAATCCTACTGGGCAGTGTGCTACTGGAGGGGGTGAGGGTGGGGGTGGGAACAAAGCATTGGATGAAATGTGAACCAGAGTCCTAGTTCTGTCTTGTCTCTTTGAAGCTGTATGATCTGGGAAAGTTCTTCAAGCTCTCTGAACTTCAATATCCTCCCTAAAATGGGCATATTGGCCCCTCAGCCTTCGCTATTGCCGGCAGGATTATAGCAGCACAACTATACATCAAACCACTTTGTAAACTATAGAGTATTATAAAATGTAAGTGCTCATTAGTTCTGCAATAACTCTGAGTTGTCATGCATCAATGAGAATTTTTAAAAGAAAATCCAGCTGTGTATCTTAGGTACATTCTTTCTAATCCAACACTTTGTTTCTTTTATTTTTAAACTATGAGCTATGTAGTTGAAAGGTGATACTGTAGGGAAACATGGGTGGGTGGATAAAATGGGCATTGAGTGATTCAGTTTCTTCTTTGTCCATTAAAGTACCTGGGTAGAAACCTTAGGTTCTAACCAGGCAGAGACCTCAGCGAAAATGCCATTTTGAATTCAGTGTTGGTTCATTTAATCATCTTATTAGTAGCCTGATCATCCTATAGTGAGTTAAATTGCCTACACTGGCTGATACAAAGATTTTGGGTCATAGAAACTTATATCTGGAATCTAAGTGATAATTATTACTAATATAATAATATTATTGAAGCTAATGTGTGTCTGGATACCAGCCCTTGGCCCAGATATTGTGTCATATTTCATTTAATTTTCACAGCAATCCTTCAAGGCAGGTAATACTGTAAAATTTTCTTAGAGATGGGGAAATGCAGTCTGAGGGAAATTACCTTGCCCAAGGTAACATGGCTAATCAAAACTGGGGTCTCTCTGACCCCAAAGCTGTGTTCTTATGTTAAATACTACCTATTGTTAACTATGCATAAGTGGCTTTAATATAAACTATCTTTAGTACAGTCCTGCAGAACTAATTTTGTTATCCTCACCTTGCAGATAAATAAAACTGCGACTCAGAGCTTAAGTGACTTGTCTGAGGTCACACAGCTAGTAAGTGGCAGAGCTGCAATTCAAACCCTGGTTAAGCTGGTTCTATATCCCATGTCCCTGTTAACAACATGCTGGAGAGGGGACAAAGCTCAGCACCCACCAGCTGATGGGAATTGGGATCTGATCAACCCATCGTCTCTCAGTGGGACAGGGTACTCGTGGGTGGGAGTTACAGGGAGACTAAGTTCGATTCAGGAAAATAAAGGACTAAGAGTCAGTACTATTTAAACATGGAAAGGGCTTCTTTGGGGCTGAAGAGATGTTCTCTCACTATGGAGTTTACCTAGACTGGGTATGGGTGTCCAAGTGTTGCAACGTAATAAAGCCCCTTCAAGGGTCCTTCAAGCCCTGAGACAGATTTAGGGATCTGAACGGTGGCTGGAGCCTCACTTTGCTGAAATACTGTCCAATTGCATCCCCTCTCAAACACTGCTTTTTCTCTATTCTCCTAATCAAGGTAAGGAAGATGACTTTGCACAGTGAGAAAACATAGGTGTTGGAAAGAACCAAGCCAGAGTTTAAAAAAACACTATCTGTTGGACCTTGAGTGAGTTCCTCAAAATCTCTGAGCCCAGGGTCCTCATGCATGTAAAGATAAAATGAGAAGCCTTGTCTTAGAAGGTTGTTTTCAGGTTAAATAAGACAATAATAGCAAAGATGCTATGTATAGGTCCTTAATACATAGCAGGTGTTTAATAATTTGTGTTGCATTATTATTATTATTATTATTATTATTATTATTATTATATCTCTAGTTTTTAAATCTGTTTTCTTAAAGCAAGCAAATTTCTTCTTGCTTCAGCTCCATGGCCCTTCTGGTTCAAATTGTGAACCAAATCTGCTTCTCAGCCTTCAGAGTGTGCTCCAGCCAGGAACAGGTGCAGCCAAGCCGGGGAGAGAGTCAGCCCCCTTGGGGGCCCAGGGTGCCTTGTGCCAGGGACAGCATGTCAGGCAAGGTCCTAAGCCTGTGCCCTGGGACAGCCACTTCCTTGCTTTGGCAGCTCTGGTGCCTAATACCCGCTGACCTCTCTGGTGACCTGTGCTTTGAAATGAAGCAGCGAACCTGGACAGTCCCTCCCTGTGGCCCAGGGAGACAGTGCCCTTCAGCTCCCATGTGTAGGATGCTCAAGGTCAATAGCTTCCTCCTAAGCTTCTGAACAGATAGATATACAAAGTTCCCCTTGAAGAGGCCCTTTCACAAAGCCTGGGAAGCATAAGTCACTTCTTCCAAGCACAGAAATAAACCCAAGTGTTGGCTGGCATCCCTTTAAAACTTAGACATGGAAGACATGCCTGCTCATTACACTTAGGCTGTAGCATGCAGGTCATATTACATCTTTTCTGAAATTATCTCTGAAGTATAGCCAACGTTTGCTCTCAGAAACTCACTTGGTTCTGTTTTGACCTTTGTCATTTGTTTTTAAAGACCCTGTTGCACTGGCTCTGCCACTTTCTAGCTGTGTGACCCTGAGTAATCACTTCGCTTCCTTAAACTTGTGTTTCTTCTTTGAAGAATGACTTCTTGCAGGACTCTTTGTGACAGTTAAATAAGCTAATATTGTCCCCCACTCACAGTAAACAGGACAATGAACAACCAACAAATCATGATTAACCTTTTCCCATGATGAGAACTTTCTTGAGGCTCAGAAAAGTCTTCCATCCTCCATGGCCCTGAAGACAATCATTGCCTTCCTGCTCTTCTTCATGGCAGTGAATAACTGCACTTTTTCTCAGTGAAGGCATCACATTTCCCTTTGGCCATGAAGCCCCACCCTGGGTGCAGTATTCCCAGATATCTGAGCAGTACACTTGTAGCTGGAAATCTGCCTGCCTCCGGAGTTGGATTTCCTGTGTACTATATGCCTAGTCTGGGTCCATTTGTAAAACAAATCAATCATCTTCTAACTCCTCGTCAGCTTGTCACTTACTCTAACCTCTGGACTTCTATCGTCGAACTCGTACTTAGCAGCAAGTCCTCCTGTGGCCCATCAGGTCTGGCCCTGTGCCTCTTCTTTAAGGCCTCACAGAGGTATGTAGCTTTATTGAGCTTCGCAAAGTACTTTACTAGACCCTATCTCATTTGATTTTCACAAATCCCTTTGAGAAAGATGGCCTTTCCTTAATTTTACTGCTGAGAAAATGGAAACTCAGAGGAGTGATGTTCTGACCTGCCTCCCTTTCCTCTAATTCATGTGAGCCAAACCTGTCTGCCTGAGCTGGAGAGGAAACGAAGTTCTGTCCTCTCTGCCAACAGCCAGGGCCCATGTTAATAACCGAGTTGATCATAATGGAACCAAAGACAAGCCAGAAGAATTCTCCCTTTTTCTGGGTCATAAAGCAGTTTTACATGCATTGTGATGAATTGGATGTACCCAACACTGAGATTCAGCCCCAAAAGCAAGCTGAGGACACAGGCTCTCCCTATTTCCTTACCTTCCTGCTGTTCATGCCCACCCTTCCCTGCATTAGTGCTACTTCTACCTCCCCAGTTCCGACACCAGACATGGTCAATACAAGCTCATTAACTAGCACTGAACAGTACTGCAGAGAGATAAGGCTTCTCCTAACTGGTTCACCAACCATTCCCTCCTAGGGGAGCCACTGCCCCAGCTCAGGGATGGAAACAGAAATTGGAGACAGCAGCTTTGTTGTTTGGGTAGCACTTCCATGCCGACCATTGCTTGGAAACCCTTCTCATTGTCAGTCACACTCATGCCTGTCATTCACTGGAATTAGAAAGAAAGAAAGGAAGAAGGAAAGAAAGAGAAAGGAAGGAAGGAAGGAAGGAAGGAAGAAAAAAAGGAAGAAAAAAAGAAAAAGGAAGGAAGGGAAGGGAAGGAAAGGGAAGGGAAAGAAAGAAAGGGAAGGGAAAAGAAGGGAAGGGAAGAGAAAAGAAAAAATCCTTGATCGAATCACCTTCTCACCCCTGGCTAGGAATTGTCCTCCTACTAAATAAAGCTTTTAATGTATTTTCAACATAGCAGTGTCTTTTTCAGATACTCTTTTAGTTAATTTTAAAAAATTTAAAGCAAGCCTGTTGCTAAACACCCTTGGGGTATAAAATCTGTTTTAAACCCACAAGTGTCACTGTTACCTATATGCAAGACAGGGTATGGTGAAATACAAAAATCGCAGTCATTCACCTACTTTGATGTAGCACAATTCCTTATATTTTGACATTGGAAATCTAGCTTCTGCCGTATTATAACTATTACACCACCTTCTAATTGTATGGTACTTTACAGTTCAGAAAAATGTCACCACATCCATACTGATCCTTGCAGAGGAGACCAAGACCCTGAGGGTAGGAACATCTCAAAGTCACACATTCATTCATTATGTGGTTCTAGGACTAGAATTCAGGTTTTTGGACTAGAACAATAGGAAACATTATTCCACCAGGAAAATGGTGTTAGACGAAAAATAATACCTTACTCATTTCTCTGTCTGTGAGGTTCTCTTAAGCCCCCAAATGTTAATCGCCCCTTTTAGGAATTTTCTAAACAACTGTTAGGTCCACAGCAGAGTCCAGCATAACTGGAGTCTCCTCACACAGACCCAGAGTAGTTGCTAGTACTTGGGTCATGAAACACATTCTTACTCTATGGGACCTTTCACAGTCCCAACCAGCCACCAAACCAGCAGCCCACTCCCAGTCCAGACACTTGTTTTTCTCCACTTACCTGCCTGTGTGGTCTCTGTCAGCTCTACTGAGGAATTGGGGGGGCTATCGTCCTCTTTAAATATATGGGGGCCGTCACCAGCCTGGGCCCATAGAGGGAAGGGCAGGAGGGAGGCTGAAGGGAGAAGGGGAATGAGACATGAGTAACACAACTGCTATCAGAGGCTGAAAATAGCCTGTGACCAAAGCCCTGAGCTTTGTTCCCCCCATGCCAGCTGTGGGGCCCTGGGAGAACAATATCTTTTGGGCTCTGTTTTAATTGCCAATCACCTATGGCATCGAGGGATCAACTTGTAGAGTCTAAATTTCTGACCGAGTGGTTAGAACAGAAACAAGAGCAAAGAAGGATTTTATGTCTAAAATAATTTTTTCCAGACTCTTACTCCCCTGACCTTTCTGGAAATCAATGCAAGTTTCCTGAAAATGAATCATGAGCCATATCTGGGAGCCCTCTTGAACTCCAAGGCACAGATGAGTACACTCGTGAAGAGAACTCAGAGCTAAAAATAAGAGTGATGGGTGTCTGAAACGATACTTAGATAAGCTCTTCAAAGAAGCTTGGGAAAAAAGGTCAGTGATCATCAAGTTCCTGCCACTCCATGGCCCACCATGCTATCAAAAAAGTTTTCTCTCAAAAGTTATTTTAAGAGATTTTATTTATATATTTTTTGAGAGAGGGGAAGGGAGGGAGAGAGGGAGAGAAACATCAACATGTAGTAGCCTCTTGTACATCCGCAACTGGGGACCGACCTGGCCTGCAACCCAGGCATGTGCCCTGACTAAGAATCAAACCAGCAACTCTTTGGTTTGCAGACCGGCAATCAGTCCACTGAGCCACACCAGCCAGGGATCAAATGTTTCGAGTTACTTTGCTCATCAGCTTTTTCTACTTAAGAATGTAACATGACAGTGCGCCATATTTATGACCAGTCTTCATAAGTCTCTGTAAAACCACTTTTTCTTTGAAGGTCTAATTTCTTTTTGCCCGGTTGGCACATGTTCTGGCTTCGATCAAGCATCAAGGACTCATATGCATTATGGAATTTGATAGCTGACAGGAAGTTCAGAGATTTAATAGACTAATTCTTCATGCTATGGCTGAGGTAACTGAGGCACCTAATAAGCTCAAGGTCAAACAATGAGACATTGGCAGGTTTCAGATAGAAATTCTGGTCATTTGTCTCTCAGGTGAAGGTACTTTCCACTGGCGTTGACCTGAATGTTGAGGTTAGGTGTAGGTAGTACCTAACTGAGGAGTGTATAAAATCCAGCCTTCAAATCAGCCAAATTAGCCCTTTAGTTACCTGCTTCTACACACACAAATTGGTTGAGTGATAGAATATTTCACTGAAAAAGGTTTGTGTTAATTTCACAAATATGAACACAGCACAATCTATGAAATATCCTTGGTCTATGTTTTCATGCAAAAATCTATTCATCGTAGAAATAGGGAAATGGTGAGTACTCTAGAATGTTAAAGTTATAAGGGACTTTAGAAGTCTCCTAGAATAGCAGATTTCACATTTTGTGGGATGTTTTTTTAGAATGATAATATTTTTTCCATAGATAATATTAAATGGAACATAAATATATAAAGCAGATAAAAGAGGGAGCTCCCTGCCTTAAATAAATAGGTGGTCTAATAGTCCAATTCACATAGCCTTTCCCTGAATCCCCAAAATGGCTTCCAAATTACTTCTCTGGGACAAAATTTAAAAGTGATAAGTGTGTCCCACCACTTTCACTTTATAGATACAGATATTAAAGTCCAAAGAAGGGATCTGACTTGCTTAAGGGGAGATGCAATGTATATAGTAGAATTATTTCTGGAGCCAGAAAATCTGGGTTTGACTATAATGTCTCTGACTCTTAACAAAATGTTTTCTAATTATACAGTGTAGGAATGTATTTTTATTTTAAAAGACTAAACAATAAGGATGTGTTTAGGATAAAGTGTAAAAGTTTCCACTCACCATCCTACTCTCCTTCCCAGAGTTAATAACTGGCAGTATTTTGGGTTTTACTAAATTGAATCATCTTTTTAAAGGGGATTTAGTGCATTCACATTATTATGATTTTGGATATATATAGAATCATTCCTTTCATTTAATTTTGTTCTATTTTTATAATGTTTCTTTTTTCTTTTCTGGCCTTTTTATTCTGCCATGTTTTTCTCTTATGAATTGGAAATGATTCTCTTCTTCTACTTTAAAACTAATGCTACAATAAATATATATTTTTACTGATATCTAGATTTAATTGGTAGCTATATTCTGTTTCTTCCATACCATAGTATGAGAAACTTACAAGAACCTCAGCACATGTTCACCATCATCACGTTGCCCTCTTCCTTTATCTTGACCTTGGGATTACACACCTGCCCACCACCCCCCGTGTGCACATCATCAGGGATTTTAGTTTCACATTGTAAGTTATTTTGTTTATTATGCATCAGTGGCTATTTGAACTGCTTTCGCCTTCATTCAACTACTGTTCCTTCTATGTGTTTTGTATCTTACACTTTAAGTTTCCTGAGAGAGAGATTTAAAAAAGGGGGAGGGAGAGAATGAGAATGCGTTCTTGATGAATTCATTGAGTCTGTTGTCAATGAAATTTCTCACATAATTGAAAAGTTCTTTCTATTAGTTTGCTACAACTGCTGTAACATACACCATACACTAGATGGTTTAAACGACAAAAACTTATTTTCTCACAGTTCTGGAGGCTAGAAGTTTAAGATCAAGGTGTCAGCAGCGTTGTTTTTTTCTGAGGCCTTTCTCCTTGGCTTGCAAATGGCCATATTCTCCATGTGTTAACAGAAGATCTCTCCCTGTGTGCGTCTGTGTCCTAATCACCTCTTCTTATAAAGACGCCAGTCATGTTGGATTAGGGCCCACTCCCATGACCTTATCCTACTTTTAAAGGACTATCTTCAAATCCGGTCCCATTCTGAGGTACTAGGGGTTGGGATTTCAACCTATGAATTTAGGGGAGACACAATTCAGCCCACAACAGCCTTAATTTTGCCTACACCTGAATGCTAGTTCTATAGTCTCTAGAGTTGTTTTGTCCAATACGGCAGTCAGTAGTCACATGTAACTATTTACATTGGAATTATTTAAAATGAAATAAAATTTAAAATTCAGTTCCTCAGTCACAGTAGCCATATTCCAAGTTCTTAATATGCACCCTTGGCTGGTGCCTACACCTTGAACAGCAAATATATAACATGTTTCCATTATTGTAGAAGTTCTCCTGAACAGTACTGCTCTATATCCTTATCTGAAAAATGAAGCCAATCCCCTTGGATTCTATGAAGAATAGATAATATTGAACATGTGTTAGATACATGGCAGGGTAATCAATCAATACTCCCTGAATGTTGACTCAGCAGTGAGTGAATGGTAATATTAGAACTAGAACCCTCTCTTCCTGTCCCATTGTCTCCCCAGAATAACCATAAATGAGTAAGCCATGGAGAAACAGAGGGCGCCAAGAAAGTGAGGTGCGGCATTGATGGCAATCTTAACCACATGCCTCAAAACATTACTTTTACTCTCCAGATCAGAATACACATTATTCTATTTAATCTTCGTAAAAACTTTGTAAAGAAAGTATCATTAGAGCCATTGTCTGAATGAGAAATGAAATAAGTCCAGCTCAGGAAGGCTGAGTAACTTCTCCAAGGCCACACAGTGAGTCAACAGTGAGTTAATGACAATGTGACAATGTCAGGCCTCCAATGCACTGCTTTCTCTTCATTCCCCTAAAATAACTAAAAACTGGTAAGTCATTTGGAAACACAGATCACTAAAGTGACAAAAAAATTTAAACACAGATCAAACTCCAAACCCCTTCTACAACAGTGGTTCCCAAAATTGTTTGATCATGGTTCCCTGAGTAAACATTTTTGACCAATACACACACATACACACACACATGTAACATGTGTGTGCACATGATGTATTTATAAATCATAAAATTACTGTAATATTATATACATTATGAAACATACTCAAAACTATATACCAAAAATATAAAAATCAATGTAATAAAAGCTCTAATTCATTTTCTCCCCAGTACTATTCACATGCTCCCTCAGTTGCTAGTCCCCATGAACTCTGGAAACCACTACTGTACACCATACCAGACAAAGAAGGAATAGGCTGTTAAACACAGAGGCCTGGAAATCTCAGCTTCCATCTGCTCATCCAAGCCACTCTGAAAAGAAACATGATTGGATCTTGATGTATTCAGTATCAGTTGCATTCTTAGAGATACCAGGGCTTTTCAGTACTTCTCTGCACCAGTAGTGTGACTTTTGTCATTGGTTCCATTTCAAAGAGAGAATTAACTTAAAACTATTATTCAAAGGTTGCTCCTGGCCATGCGTCCCATCCATGAAAAGCAGAGACATGGGCAAAGCAACACTTAAGTGTAACAACATGGTTCTTTCTCCCGAGAGATAAAAATAAATATTGTCATCTTCACTGAAATGAAGTGAGACTTGAAGAACAAATAGTTGATTTACTCTCATCATCCAGATTTCTTATCGTTCTTGTTTTTATGACTATTCATCACTTGCTGATTATAGTGATAACAGCATTCTTTACATAATGCTTTCAGCTTAAAATTACTAACTACCATGTGGAAAAAAAAAAGTACTACCATGTGTTTCTCTCTCAGGTGCAATCTCTTTCTTCTCTTTCTCTGTCCCTCTATATATGTTTCTTTCTTTCTGTCAGTGGGAGGATATAGGTGTAATCATCTCCTTTTCAAATGAAGAACCTGACTTGAGAGGTTAGGTCATACAGCTAGTAAATGGTGAAGTTAAGCGTTGAACCAGGTCTCTGCTCCATAGCCAATGCTCTATGGGAAATTCTAAGGATCTGGTCAGCATTATGCAGTTGGGAGAGAGGACACTGTAGATCCCACACTGCAGGTCTGAACGCCTCCCCTGCCAAAGTACCAACTCAACTTCATCTTGCACTGAGAGATTAGCAGAGCTCTACACCAGCGGCCCCATGGGTTCAGTAGAGGCTGTTCCTATATTTGTTATTCAGCCAATACGAAGCCTCTAGGAGAAGCCTGAAGCAGTAAAAGCCCCTGATGTGTGCCAGGCCAGCAAATTGACAAATGGAAATCAACTCACAGAGGTTCAGAAGTGGATCAGTGAGATTGTGTTCTTAAAAGGTATTTTCATGGGTTGAAAGAGTCCATGACTGTTCACCTGTGTCAGCAACAGATACTTAAATAATTCTTGAAGTTTGGCCCTTCTCTTTAGCCCTGCTCCTCTTATTGCTCTGGTTCAAATGCGTGCCTAGACGTTTCCTGAAGCCTCCCATGAAGTTCTCCCTACCTCTCCCTATGTCTCACACTGCTACCAGAGTCCTCTTTTGAAACACAGATCTGATAATGGCACCCCTCAGCTTGAAGAGCACCGTTGACACTCCATTACTTTGAGATCATGTTAAAAATCTTTGGCATGACATTCAAGTTTCTTCATCTTGCCCCAAATTAACTTTCCAACTTTTCCTCCCACCGCCCTACCTTCCCTTATCCTATCTTTCAGCCTCTCCAGTTTAATCACTGTTCTCTAAAAATAGCAAGCAACTTCATGCCTCTCCACTTTGCTCATGATCCATCCTCTGCCTGGAATGTCCTTCGCCTCCTTCACCTGCCCCCTCTGGTGGAATCTTCTTCATCTTTCCATGAGCAGCTCAGGTGCTCCCTCTTCAGCACACACTCCACCCCCACTAGGATGTGCCACTCTGCGCCAGGTCCCCAAACGCTCCCCTCAGTCCTGTCATCACAAAGAACTTTGGCTGGTTGTTTACATGTTATGTACATGTCATGTACATGTCGTATTTTATCATGAGATGGTGGACTCCTAGGGAATATTGAGGACCTTGTTTACATTGTGTCCTTGGAGTTGGCACCTCGCAGGCATTTGAAAATTTGAGATTCAGTTTATTGCTATAACTGAGTGGTTTTGAGAGGTCTTGAAAGGACTCAATCCCTACCAGATCTGAAGTAAGCAGCAAGAAAGCACAAATTTAGCAAGAAGAAATTACTTATTTAAGCATATAGTCACTCCATATAAACTGTTAAAGTAAGAATCAGATGCATTTTTAGACTAGTTAGGAGACTTTTATTGGCTTTCCCAAAACCTCTGTGCTGTGTCTGAAGTGGAAAGATCACCGGTTGGAAGGGGCAGATAGAGGTTTTGAGTCTTAGCTCTGTTATTAACTTAGCTGCCTGCCCTTTGACAAGTCAGGTTCCCTTTCTAATTCTTTATTTATAAATGTTCATTCTGGGTAAAATAACTTTTAAGGTGTCTTCTAATTCTAAAATTTGATGATTCTTCTTTTCTAGTTAGAAAAACTAAGTCTTTAATTCCTTTTAGTGTGATGATGCCTTAGTAACAAGAGCAGACATTCTGTCTTGTCATAAAAACACTTTTGTCTTACTGTGGCCCCATTACATAAAATTCGGGTATTAGAAAGAGTACAAAACATTTTATGAAGTGAAAGATCTTGGTACAGGGAAAACAACAAACAAACAAACAAATAAAAAGAACTAACAAACAAAATAAAAACAACTAACAAAAAGCTCCTTACTACCAAAAAATCAGGGCTCTGTCCCTTTAAAGTTGAAAGGCTACATATTAAGCTAAGAAAAAGATCTCAGAAATAATAGTTGATCTGTAGGGTTCATAACAATGAAAGAGAGAATAAAGTGGTCAGGTCATTCATGAAGACAGTTTGGAGAGGAAGGAGAGATGCTCGGATGTTGAGCTTTAAACTCAGATCTTTAGGGGAGGCATTTCTTCAATATGTCACCGATACAAAGATTACTGGCAATCCTCAAGATGGTGAATGGACCTGTGTCACTGGCTCCTCCTGGGTACTGTGACAATTTCCTTCTGTATAGCAAGAAACCTGAAAGCATCCTCCCAATTTTTAAAAATTGGCTTTATTTTTTAGAGCAATTTTAGGTTCACAGCAAAATTGAGTGGAAGGTACAAAGAGGTTTCATAGACCTTCTGTCTCCACACACAAGGCTCCCCAGATATCAGTATCCTATCCCAGTGTGGTATATTCAATCAACGAGCCTACAGTGATAAATCATTATCATCCAAATTCCGTAGTTCACTCTCGGTGTTTTACAGTCTATGAGTTTTGATAAATGTATAATGATATGTCTCCATAATCATAGTATAATACAGAATAGTTTCAATGCCCTAAACATCTGTGCTCTATCTATTCAGCCCTCCTTCCCCCAACCTCTGGAAAACTGATCTTTTTTATTGTAGCCATAGTTTTGCCTTTTCCAGAATGTCATATAGTTGCAATCATACACTATATAGCCTTTTCTGACTGGCTTTTTTCACTTAGTAATATGCATCTGAGGTTCCTCATTTCTTTTCATAACTTGATAGTTTATTTCTTTTTAGTGCTGAATAATATTCCATTGTCTGGTTGTATCACAGTTTAGTTAGCCATCTAACTTAGCCATGAAGGACATCTTGGTTGCCTCTGCACTTAGGCAATTATGAGTTAAACTCTGATAAACAACTGTGTACAAGTTTTTGTGTGAATGTAAGTTTTCAACTTACATTGGGTAAATACCAAGGAGTGTGATTGCTGGGTTGAATGGTAATGGTATGTTTAGTTTTGTAAGAAACCACCAAATTGTCTTTCAAAGTGGCTGTACCATTTTGTATTCCCACCAGCAATGAATGAGAATTCCTGTTGTTCCACATTCTTGACAGCAAAATGTGTGGAATGGTATCTTGTTGTTTTAACTTTCAGTTCTTTAAGGATATATATATTGAATGTATTTTCATATGTTATTTGCTGCCTGTATATCTTCTTAGGTGAGCTGTCTATTCAGGTCCTATGCCCATTTTTAACTGAACTATTTATTTTTTTATTGTTGAGTTTTAAGAGTTCTTTGTGTATTATGGCAACAGTCCTTTATCAGATGTGCCGTTTACAAATAATTTCTCCCAGTCTGTGGTTTGCCTTCTCATTCTTTTGTCAGCATCTTTTGCAGAGCTGTTCTTCTCATTTTTAATAGACCCATTCAAGCAAAATTCTATTTTGGAATTGCTATGGCAGAATTTCACTTATCCAGAAATGTCTTTCTAGCATTTAGAAATAGGCTTTGTTTTGTTTGTATTTCCCTTGACCTAGGAATTAATAGAAATAGAAGTTAGAAAAATCATCTGTGGTCAAATCTGAGTTATAACTTGTAATGTGTGTTTCAAATACCTGTTGAGGTGATGTCTAGGGTTGGCAGACTTCAACCCAATTTCTTAAACCAATTTTTGCTACATCTGAAGTCATAGACCAAGGGATTCCAACTAATGTTCTATAAGCCCACAGGAGAACAAGTCTGTTACTTACTGAGAATACATACTGTGTTGTCAATGTCTGTCCACTGGAATGTGAACTAAGTAGATGGTAAGATGCTTGGTGAATGCAGAACAATTTCCTGAGAGGATTAGCTGGAATCTAAGAAAGGCCTCCTGTTTACTGGAAGATGGGAAGAACTTGCCTCATGAGTGTTTGAGAGAAAGTGGTCACATAATAAGTAGCTCTATTAACAGAATGCCATCATGCTGGAGGATGGCCAAGTGTATGGTATGACAACTATGGGTATTTTTATAAATGTGGATCCTTTTACAGATGCTAAAGATGGTACTGGTGGTTGTGCTATAGTTATTGTTGACTTGTTTGGTGATGTTCTAAGCATCTGAATTTCTTCTCGTGAGTTCTCCCAAAATGCTAGGATTTGAACATGTTGCAAAAACTCTCAGAAGCTGTAGAGCCAGTACAGTAAGACCACAAAACTTGATAATCATGAGAACCTGTAATATGTTTAGTTTACAAAGGAAGATTGTATTATGTATCCTCTCCTATATGTGTGAAGACGGATATCATAGGACTGATTTCAATAAACAAAATATTTTTATAGATTCTATGCTAATTAAAAATTAAATATTATGTTTTATTCTAGAAATTGGGAAGAAATATTGATAATGAAGATCATGTTCTAGGAAATGATGAATCTAAAAGCATGCATGTGAGGAATAGCCTGAGGAATCAGACCCACTTACTCAGAAAAATTGGTGATGGTGGGAATATGAAAGTGTCCAGCAAATCTCCAAATATATGAATTGTCATATATATAAGGAGGAAGAAAATTGGTTCCAAGAAAGGGAAAACCTAGGGCCAATGAGGGTAGGTGCTGTAGATAGGCTGATATTGTTTCAATGTACAAGAAACTCTGAGCTATCTAATAACATAGTGAATTTCTTTTCACTTTGTGGCAATAATATAAAATCACAGAATTTTTAGAACTCACTGTGGAAAAGAGTAGCCCAATGACTTATGGCTGCCTGAGGGCTGAGATGTTTAATATCTTGATAATCTGCAACCCATTCACAGCATTGGGAAGCTCTGTATTAATTAATAGGACCCGTGGTCTCTGAAAAGATTAATTCCTCTTCATAGGAAACCTTTGAGCAGAATTTGTAAACAACCCAGATAGGTTGTTATAATGGTAATAATTTTTTTAATTGATGTACTTTTTGTGTACAGTTTTATGAATGCTGAGAAATGCACGGACTCACATAACTACCACCACAATCAAGATACAGAACAATTCCATCATTTCCTCCAAGTTATTTTGTACTTATCCTTTGTAGTCAAATCCACCCCAAGCCCTAACCACTGTTTGTCACGGATCTGTACTCTAAATCTGTAATTTTGCCTTTTCTAGAATGTTATACAAATGGAATCACACAGTATCCAGGCTTCTGTATGAAGTTTCTTTCATTTAGCACAGTGCATTGAGATTCATCCACATTGCTGACGCATGGTTTGTTCCTAAGTTATGTCCCATTGCATAGATCTACCACAGTGTCCATCCATTCACCACTTGAAGAATATTGGAGGGACTTCTGGTTTCAATTCTGGCATGTGAGGAGCTTGGAGGTCATCACTCCATTTTAACAAGTAAAAAGCTAAACAAACTGAAAACCAAAAACCTTTCTAAGATCCAACAGAAAATTGAGATCACAGGTCAAATTGCTACTCCCCAAATTGGAGAGACAAACAAGTAGATATAGAGAATCAGGATTTAGGAGCAGAAACTGACAAGTATAAAACTCTGTGGGAACTAGTACTGGGCTTCTTTACACTGTACATGTTTAGCTACAGCCAGATGAGATATAACAAGGACATTAGAATAATCAGTCTAGGAGTTTAAAACAACTATGCTCAATATGCTAAAAACTTTAATGGAAAAAGTAGACAATATGCAATCATAGGTAATGTAAGCAGAGAAATGGAAATTCTAAAAGAGAATCAAGAAGAGGTGCTAGAAATAAAAGATACTGTAATAGAAACAAAGACTGACTTTGAGTGGTCCCTTAGTAGACTGGACACAACTGAGGAAAGAATTAGTGAGTATGAGGATGTGTCAATAGAAATTTCGAAAACTGAAAAGCAAAGAGAAATGAGGCTGAAAAAAGTAGAACAATACCAAGAACTGTGGGGCAACTACAAAACGTGACACGTATACATAATGAGAATACTAGAAGGAGAAGATAAAAGGAGGAGAAGAAATATTTGAAGCAATATTGACTGAGAATTTCCCAAAATTCATGTCAGACACCAAACCACAGACTAGGAAGCACTGAGAACACCAAGCAGGTATGTCTGCCCAACACATGTACCACTCAGGTGTTAATTGGTTACTTGGCAGTGATTTACAGTGTAGTTCAGTTCTCTAAGGCTTTGGGTCTGTTTTGTGCATGTGAGACTGTGTTCATACAGAATTAAGGGGTTTCCTTCTGTAGCTTTCTCATCCTTGGAATTACATGGACACTTTCTGGCTCCCAGGGTTTTTTTTTTCCAGCCCAGTGTTTGTTTCAGAATTTTAGCCCATGCGCTTTCCCATAACTCTGAGCACCTGGGGCACAGGGCAACTCAAAAGAAAAAAAGAGAGGGAGAGAGAAAAAAGGAATCCTTCCCACTCATCAAACCATTGAGATCCTGCCACCAAGTCCTGCAAACTGATGGCTTGCCTCAGGGTTTTAGGTGCCCGCTGCTGCTGTCTCTGTGAGACTGAAGCTTCAGGAGTAGGGCTGGCATTAAAGAGAAAAAAAAAAAAAAGAATAAAAACAGAAAACTTCAAGGTATTTCCCTAGGCTCTTCAGCTTCAGGGGTGTATTTTCCTGATCCTCTAGCTAGAGAAGGGGGTTTCTTTTACATACTTTGCTGTCTAAACCTGTAGCACAGTTCCAGGACTTGGCCTACTCTCAGATTAGAGTCAACATCTGAAAAAAAAAAAAAAAAGAAAGAAAGAAAGAAAAGAAAAAAAACAAACAAACAAAAATCAAGTGAGCTCACTGTCATAACAGTTGCTCAGGTTTTGACTTCTCAATCTGTTCGCTCCTGTTTACTTTTCAGTCCTCACCTAGTTGCTTTTGTGTTCTGTGCAGAGATTTGTTATAACTGATGGGAGAGATGGGCTGTGATGGGCTGTCTCTGTCTTGATCAGCACCAGAAGCTTTGTGGTGAGAGTTTAAATACTGGGTGATGTTTCTTTCAGATCATTATTCTCAAACTTAGCAACAAAATTGAATTAATGAGAAACTTAAAAAATACAGATTCCAGGGCCCCACCCTGGGCTCATCTTTGAGAACGGGAACCCAAGAATCTGTAGAAGATCCTTCTGGGTTTCACATATAGCCAACCTGGCCCTGGCTTGGGGGCCCAAAGTTAGGGTCCAAGCTGGAAGTTTGGGAATCCCTGTTTGAGATTATCTCCAAGGTCGTTTCTGACCTTGAGTTCTCCAGGTTCTATATTATTCAGAATATCCCATTCACAAAACTGCTTGTTAAGTGAGGTGCAGTCTATTCACTTCCTTTAAGTTTTTACCTGAAGCTCTAGATTGCATAGGTCTAGAGCAGACCAAAAAAAAATTATATATATATATACACACATATATATTTATATATGTGTGTATATATAGAACTGGTAGGAAAAATAATGTAACAGAGCAGAGCAATATATATGTTTACATATCAATATACATAATAAATTTATGTATTTATATTTAATATATTTATATGTAAAACATAGTTTATTGAATACATTAATATTTAATATAGTAAATTATTGATATATTTATATTAACAACTAATGTTTGTGTTTAACATATAAATTTATTAAATATAAATATATAACCATATAAATATAGTATTTATATATGTGTATATATAAATATATAATATGTATTAAATATATGTGTATATATATATATAACTGGTAGGAAAAGTCAAGATATTAAAACCAACAGGAGAATGAGTGGACTAACAACCTGTAAGATGAATTTTGTGGAAATTACAACTTCTTGCAATAATAACAGCAGTAGACTCTAAATCTGCTTTATGTGATGTTAGCCAGGAGGAATGCCATGTATGCTCAAGTCTGAGGATTAGTGGTTTCATTAAGAGCCTCCTTTCCTCCCCAGGATTAGCCCTTTCCATATATTTGACAAAATTCTTTTGGTTAAGTGCAATTTCTGCTTATGTACTAGGAATGACTAGTGAGTTTAAATTTATTTCCCCCCAAAATTTATTTCTAAGGGAACTCAGAAATTATTTGAGCTCACTTCTATAATGATGGAGGAAGAAGCCAGCCCTGAGAGGTTAAGTGCCTTATTTAGGGGGTTCAGAGGCAGGATGAGCAGCCAGACTTTGACCCACAGGCCATGCATTTTCTATCTGAACTGAGCCAGGGGGGATCTTGGATGCAGGGTCTCCTGGCCTGGTAACTGATCTGGATCAGGTACCTGTATTGGGTAGTGGCTGAGTTCCATACAATGCATTTATAAAGAGCACTTTGACCTAAAGATGTTTTAGCTCCTGGATTTGCAGCTCTAAAAATATTGCCAGCCAAAATGCCCCACAGCTTATAAAGTGCCATCTTGGTGGCACATCCTATTCTCTCGGCACTGGGAAGCAGATAGCTCTTGGTCCCCTCTGGAACTCCTCCCTCCCCAGTTCTTCTCTAAAGTGCCACATGGTATTGTATCGTCGTCGGCAGCCGTCCGTCTCGAGAGACGATGGTGTAGCTTCTTAAGAGTCTATCTGCACCGCCGAGAATGGCTGTGCAGTCCGACTCGGGAGTGACACGGTATCTGTCTCCTCCCATGTTGAATCGACATCTTGCGATGACGCTGAAGCTACAGAGCCTGGGCAGGGTGATATGGAGGGTCTGCTGTTGCCCATGCAGCAGACCCCCCCTCTCTTCGCAGCTGAAGGGTCCAAGGGAAAGATGGAGTCAATACAGCTTGGCTTCAGGTGCGCCGCAGGAGTTGCCGGTGTTGACTACAACGTCAAACCGCCTTAGGGACTCCGGCTCTGGATTTTCTGTCAGGGTTTACTCCCTTAGCCTTTCCCCTGAAGAGGTATGCCGCAAGGCAGCGGAGGTTTTTTGGAGTCAGAGTTTTCCTTCTTTGATGTACCCTGACTGGAAGATCGAACCAGTGACACTTAGCTCGCAGGCCGACGCTCAATCCACTGAGCTAAACCAGCCAGGGCCAATGGTATTGTATAGTCATGGTTTAATCAAGGAATCAGAACCCTGATGCGTTATGAAAGTTTGAAAGGCTGAGTTGGAGAATCAGAGCTGTCACCAACCAGTCTAAAAAGATAAGCCCTCTTCTTTTGGCTAACTCAAAAGCACAACCATACATAGTTTTTTTCTGGTGAAAGGTTGTTCTGGCTTAAACAACTTAACAGTATAAATCACTATAAGTAGCAAGCCTGAAACAGAAATAGCTGCCACACCTTGGGAGCAATGCTCCTGAAGCTCTGTTCTCATTAGTCTTGAACAATCTGGAATTAGCCCATTTCACCCCAGTCTGAAAACATGTGAGAGCTTTAGAGTGATGAAATTCTGGAGTGCGGTGTTCTGGAATCAGCAAAGGCTGGCCTTGCACACATACTGTGTGATAAGGCCATGCTCCTTATGCTTTTGGAAATTAGCATCCTCATTTGTAAAGTGGGGCCAATGGTAACCACCTCATAATATTATTTTGAAGTAGGTATAATGGCAGATATTCAATAAATATTATTCATATATCAAGTCTCACCCTTTACCCTAACATATCTAGGACATGTCATGTTTCTCAGAATGTCTCCATGTAGAAATGCTCTTATTGTCTTAAGTGTTGGATTTTGATAATGAACACAGGTATATAATTTATATTCAGTATTTCTGGCATGTCATGAGGTCCCAGTTCCCAGTATCAACAAGTTTGATTTGGGCAGACAGTGAGAAAGACCACTGACTGGCAAGGGAAACACCTAAGAGGAAGCTCATTGCTTTTACTCCACTGGAGAGAAGCAGAGCACTCCTTCAGTAGTTACACATTTATTGACTTGAAATGGTGTGCAAAAGCAAGGGTGGTGGCATCGGTTCCCGTGGAATCCTGCAGTTTTCCTGGGTCAGAAGACAGATTAACCATGAATGTAGAAGGCAGAGGGAAGTTGAAGCTGATCAAAAGTTGTAGCCAGAGAACCATAAAATCAGAACTTGAAAAGTATAGTATTCTGGAGCCATTCATTTTAGGAGGATATAGACCTACACATGTAATAGTCCCTAAGAGCATTATTGTATCACAGATGGCCTGAATTGTTTATTGAATTTGAATTTAACAAAACAATAGTAGTCATGCGTTTCTTAAGCATGAAGAAAAAGTTAAGTTATATTCAAAGTACTCTGTTTAAGAACCAGGGAGCTATGTTTATCATTTTAGAAAGATTTTAATCAATAGTAACTAAAATAAAAATGTTTTCATTCAGGATAAACTTCCAGAAGATTCATACACAGAGGATCTTTTATTATCCAAAGTAGGATAGATAATAGACATTCTTTCTCATAACACAGTGCTGAGCACATGATAATAATTGAATAAATATCTTAAAAATAGAACCCAGTATATACAGGGAAAATCAGACTCTGAGCCTAACTCATGGAACATAGAAGATTCTCTCGTAGCCTTTCAAAAATGCAATTAATTACGTGACTGTTGGAAGCCACTAATATATTCCCTACCAATATTTTTCTACAAAATGTTGACAATCATGACAAGTCTGCATTTAATTACTTATCTCATTGAGCTAGTACTTGATGTGAATGCACTCAAATAGGAAATGGAGATGTAAAACATCTTTCAAAGTTAAATAAAAGGTTGATACTTTTTTAAATGTACAATAATGACACTTTTCCTTCCAGCTTATCTCTTATTTTAGGACCTCAAGATTTGAAAACTACCAGGTGGTGATAAATACTGTAAAGAATCTCCAGTCAACCCATAGTCTTCCATAGTATTAAAAGGATTGCTCAGACAGATTATCTGCTTAAGTTTTGAAAATCTCTTTATCCTTTATCTGCAGGAATACTAATCACTTGAAAAGGACAAGGCTCAGGAAACTTGTTTTAAAGCTGTTTAATTTTTTTTTTTTTTTTTTTTTTTTGGCATCAAATTCTATTGCTCTAATTTCCTGGGTTCCTTGGGTCTCTTATTTCAACTATTTCCCTTTCACCTATTTTAAATGACTTTGCATTCATTTGAACATGGGTGACTTGCTTGCATTTTCTGGTGTGATAAGCATTTCTTGAGGCTTTTTCTATTCACTCTGGCTGGATTTCACCAAAACCAGGGGACAGAGAACTGACTGGTGTGGGAATTGGGACGCCTTGGCTCTGGGTTTCCCTCTGATTTGTAAGAGTCCTTTGGTTACTAGGCTCAGAAATGATTGTCGACTCCAAGCAAAGGAAACTTATTGGAAGGATAGCAAAGGCCTGCAGAATCGCTGAAGGGCTGAAAATCAGGTTTGAACATGGGCAGGTACAAAGGCCTTTCCAGAGTCTGGGAAGCAGGAACCCAAGCAACAAACTTGCAGCGGGACCAAAATGGTGAGGCCATTGCTAGGATGAAATGAAACATCAGATTCCAGGGAGGCTGGCCTAGCCTTGGTGACAAGGCCACCCTTGCTGTAACCTCCAGTTACAGCCCACTGGGCTCCATCCAGTAATTCCATAAGAGGGAATCAGAAGGCAATTCAAAAACAGAAATTGCATGCTGGGAAGATAACTGTGTCCGTTACTGTGCTATTTGGCATCTTTAAAGTTGCTTCCAGCTCTAAAAATGGGCAGTGCTTATCCCATGAAAGCCTTTGGGGTTACCACATCCCCATGATGTTTGCATCTATGAATGCCTATAAAACCAATGAACATTAATAAGACAGACTGGAAGAAGACAGGTATAAGCACTAGCATATTATTAGTTGTCCCGCTGGTGATAACTGTATCTCTATATAATAGTAGTTGCATCAGTTCTCTATTGCTGCATAACAGTATCACCACAAAATTAGCATCTTAAAACAACACAAATGTATTGTCTCACAGTTCCTAAAGGTCAGGTGTCCGGGGCCAGCTTAGCTGGGTTCTCTGCTTAAGATCTCATCAGGCTGCAATGAAGGTGTCAGGGTCGTGGTCTCATCTGAGGCTGGACTGGAGAAAGGACCACTTGCAGGCTCACTCAGGCTGTTGGCAGAATTCAGTTCCCTGTGGCTCTAGGTAGGACTGAGGATTTTAGTTTCTTGCTGCTTGTTGGCTGCAGGCCACCCTCAGTTCAGAGGCTGCATACAGTTCCTTCCTGTGTTGGGCTCCCCAACATGGCCACTTGGATTCCTCAAAGCTAGCTTCTAGCAAGGAAGAGACTCCAGCAAGACAGGCACTACAATCTTATGTAAGCACATAATTGTGTACATATAATCACACACATCCGATCACCGTTACTGTATCCTGTTGGTTAGAAGGAATTCATAGGCCCCACATATACTCAAGGGGAAGGGTCACACAGGGGCATAAATACCAGGAGGTGGGGGTTAGGAGCAAACCCATGAATCTGTCATGAGCTACAGAACTAAGGGGGACAATCCCCCAAGCTGCCTTGAAGTCTAACATTACCTCTTTCTGTGCATCTGATTTCGCTAAACCTTAGACCTGGGGAGGTATTTGAGGTGGAGACCTGATGAGGGGTCAGAACAAACCCCCACCTCCAATCTCTCTAGCTCAGCTACAGGGAGAGGGAGATGTAGGAGCTTAACCCCCTCTGAGCTACTGTGATTATCTTTCTAGTTGGTGTTTCCCTCGAAGTTGTCTGTGTACAATTGAATCTAGTGGCCTCCACTGAACTCTATCTTTTGTCCTTATTTACCATTTGGTATATTTTTGTCTTTATTGTATGGAAATTCTTTCATTTACTCACATGTCCATGTCTTCCTCAACTATACACAGGTAGAAAAAAGTAGGTTTACATTTGTGAGTACATGAAACAGAGTTTATTCTTGTATTATTATTTATTATTGTATTATTTATTTGTATTACAAGTGTAAACTTACTTTTGCCCAACCCTTGTATTAAAATAAGCACCTAAAGGCAGGACCCATTCACATGTCCTTCAAGTAGTGTAAAAGGCAGAGGTACTTTGGAATAGCTCATTTTGGTTCTCTAGTGCTGTGAAGGAAGAGGGGGGTAGGTCTCTAGGTTAATGTGAAACTCTCCTCTCTTAGTTGTACTTGGTTATGCAAACACAACATGTATATTTATGTATATTTGAAAGGGGTGACCTTACAAATGCCCAGATTACCCTGAAACAATGTGCTTGGTTCTATGAGAGCTGCTAGGCTTGCATCTGGAGGCAGGTGGGTAGTGGATAAAGAAGGCCCATAGACGTGGTTGAGTCCCTGCATATACTAGCAGTGTGACTCTGAACTTATTACTTTAACTTCTGAGAGCTTCAGTGACCTCATAGTCCTAGCTCATAGAGGTAATGCCTTTAAAATGAATATAACAGTGCCTAGCAAACAGTAAACATACAGGAAATAGATATGACGATGATCCTTTAAGACCCTGACCAGGGAGGGCACATGTCAATTCTCAAGGTGCAATTCATCCCGTAACAAAGAGGGGTCAAGGAAATGCACATTTAATACATTGTAGCTCGTGTCTTCTCTTGGAGCTCATGGGGTTTAGTGTAGTTTCTTGGGTGTAGGGGAAATCAGAAATCTTACTGCTCCTTTCCCATTCCTGGAGCTGAGCCATTCACAAAGTGTGGTGAGAGGCCTGTATCTATGGCCCCTCTTCTGTAGACAGCAAGAGGCCTGGGGTAGATGCTGGTGGTGCCAGGGCAGCCACCTAGCTCCTTTCATTTCTAATCTCCCAGAGCATGAAGGAAAGCACATGGAATTTAGCTGAGTGACCTTGGTCAAGCAACAGGGACTTGAAGCCATTTTCACTTCTGTAAAAATGGGCCATATGGAAGATCAAAAGGGAGGCAGAATTTAGGAACATTTTGTAAACTCTGCATATCTAAGGGAACCCAGGGTGTATTCTCCATACCAAGAATTTGCACTGGAGGTTAGTTAGATAAATTTTCATTCGCTCCCAATGATGCCCTAAGAGACCAAATGAAAACGTTAAATACATTTTAGAAATGTTTTAATTTTAACAATTTATGATTAAAAATACATTTTATAAATAATTTTTCCATAGACTTGATTGAGGATTGTTGCAAACTTTACAAAAAGACATTCTGCAACAAAAACAGATTAAAATTACAAAAAATATAGCTATAGCCCTCCTATTTAAAAATACATTATACATCACAGCTTTTTCTTTGTGCAAAGTTTAAGAGAAGGCTGTGTTAGGCACGTCACATATTCGAAGAGAAGTAAACTTTAATACAGTTACTTTGCATAATGGTATAGTATAGGCACAGTGAAATAAGTCATTTTTCCCCCCTAGAAGTTAATATACCTTAGTTCAACATTTTACTTTTATTTTTTAGGACTGACGGATGAATTTAGTTTAAAAAATATATATATGTGTGTGAGTGTGTGTGTATGTGTATATGTATGAAAACAATTGTTTGTTTTGAAATTAAGTAAACCCCCAACATATTTACAGTATTTTCAGAGAATGTATTCTCCAAACCAGCCTGAGTATATCTTCTATAGTAAGCAACTCTTTAGAAAACTAAATGAAGCCAAATTTGTCCATTAATGGACATCCTCTGTTGAGACTTCCAGTTTTCGCTGTGGGACAAAGAGAGCTCCTATTGAAGTTTTATTAGCACCATCAAAATCCACGCAGGATGAGCCCATCGATTTCATTGGTCCACCTGGGGTACGGAAGAAACTTTCGGCCACTAATTGCGACCCTTTGGGTGTTACTGGAACAGGCTGATGGGAAAGAGAGGAATGGAAAAAAAGAAGTCAAACCCACAAACAGGTATGCTCTAGCAGCCTTAGAAGACTGGACTGGAAGAACATGTCACATGGGGGAGCCCAGCACACTTAGAAATCGGCTAGGTAAGCCTGGATGAGTTTTACATTCTCAGCCATTGTTGAGGCAAGAAAAAAAAAGAACAACAAAAAACGCATGGGATCTCAATAATATGGACTCCTTGCACACTCTTCCCAGGTTTGGAAAGCGGGTAGGCCTTCAATCTCCTCACTCTCCCATCCTTTCCCTCTCCAAAGAGGAAAAGCAAAAGCAAGTCTCCCATGACACTGACATTTGGGACTTAATAACCCAAGGGAAAAAAATAAGTTAAATGAAAATACTCTCACCTGTGGAGCCCCCGTCACAGCAAGGGATTGTCCATTCAGTAGGTTCTGGCCCAGGACTGGAGAGTCATACCTGGTGGCCCGTCCTTGCTGACAGCCTGCATTTTCTGGTATGACACTAACAGCCTCTATTCTTGGAGACATGGGAACAGTTCCGGGTCCAGGGCTGGCAGCCACCTGCACACTGGGGGAGAGGAGTCCCAAGTGCTGCAGGGTGAAGTTTACAATGGCTGAGCTTGGGTTCTGGACGGGAATGGGGTGGCCCGAAGTGAGAGCCGGGCTGTTCCCCACAGGTACGGCTGCCACGGAAGTTGGTGAGACCATTAGCTTCAGAGGCGTTACATGAAAAGAGGGAAAATTAACAGCAGTGAGTTCAGATGATGTCACTGGAATAACACCTGGAATGAAAGGGAGGAAAATATCTTAAAAACATAGGCATTTGACTGAGAAGCTTAACTGAACTTCAGATAGACCCATGTTTGGTGTCTTACATCCACACTCACCTGCAATTGGGGAGCTGTAGATCCTGTGGTTTGGGGAATTCGTACCTGAGTTTTCTTTATTATGCAAAATGGACTCTGCCCCCAGGGATGAGCACTGGGTGAGAGGGATTAGGTATCCTGATGGGAACAAGGTCTAGAAAACAAGGAGGAAGGACTAATTTTACAAACAAATACTGGAAAATGGCATGTGCCTTCCAGGACTAATATATCGGTCTCATTAGACTAATGCCTCCAAACTATACAGGCTATAGGCAGGTACCTTCCCTCCCATTCCAACACTTGTCCTGAATAGTACAAACCATGTGTTTCTTAATGCCCTTTGTGGCCTTAAAAAATGTCCAAAACTACTATTGAGTCTGCTTAGAGTAGGAGTCACCCAGCAGACCCCCTTCACACTGACATCCTAAGTCCTGCTATCAGACTGCTTGGTATGAAGTGGTGTTGTCAGAACCAAGTTAATGCAGTTGCATGTCATAATGGCACTGCTGTGTGACTATTGATGGTTCTGGAATTATATAGAATGGTAGTTCCCAAAGAGTATTCGGAGGGACCCTAGTTTCATGGGATGCTAGCAGGCGCTGCTTGAATCATGCTCAAATATGCTTGGGAATTCAACAAAGGAAAATGGTGTTTTAATCAGAGAATTTCTGAGGGTCTTTAATAATGGCATACATTGTAAATCTTCAAGGGGGATATCCAGCATGTAGCACTTCCCAGGCTACCTCGCATCTAGATTTCTGGTAGTATCAGAATTCAAGGAAAACATTTTAAGAAATGTTGATTTAGAGAAGGGGGTTGCCAAACCATGGGCCAAAATGTAGCCTTCTGTCTGTTTTTGTAAATAAAACTGACCTGGAACACAGCCATGCCCATTCATTTATGTATTGTCTATAGCTGCTTTCCCATTTGTTTTTTCAATGGCAGAATTGAATAGGTACAACAAAGACCATATGGTCCACAAAGCCCACAAATTTTACTATCTGATCCTTTACAGAAAGATGTTTACTGACCCGATTTAGAACAAAGAAGTTATACAACCATAGATTTGTTTCTAATACTTCAGGTTCTAATGATACCAAGCAAACATAGTAATACAAACTAAAGGGCATGGCACCAGAATTCAAAAACTACAGATAAAAAAAGAGAACTGATTAATTCATATTAGTAGACCCAACTATCATAGAGCAAAAACTTCAGGCAATAAAGTTATACACCAAATGGAAATGGCCAGGATGTTAGGTCGTGTGTATCTTTCCTCCGCCTGCTAGATCATTGTATTTTACCAAATAGAGAAAGCCATGTGTGGCTGAACTGTCTGAACCGTCTGCTTCATGCCAGCAGGACTGGCAAAGGCTAAAAGCAGCTCTTGTAATCCGGGAGTCCTCCTTTTATCTTCCTCCAGATCTTTCTTGTGGACATTGTTAAAACAACAGTCTACACTTTGATCTAGTTGTTAATAAGGTCCTGTCTGTTCCTTGGTAACCATTAAATTCAGAAATTCAGAATCCACAATGCTGAAAGTGTACCACAAACTTTAAATTTTGTGTCTCAGATGCTTTGCACTGTTCATAATCTTTACTGGTGGGTTCCTTGAAAGCTGCAGGAATAGAAATTTATAACGGGTGAATTTAGGGATTTTGCAAATCCTCCTTGCTATTGTTAATCCTATTTCCTCATGGTACAAGTTACTCTGGTTACTGGTTTAATTCAATTCTTCAGCAAAACCTGTAGTACTCTAATAATAATTATTTTAAAATTTTCTACAAATTACATTCATCACAACATCTTCTAACCTATAATGCCAATTCCCCGCCCCCCTTTTTTTAAAATTGAGAACTGTTAAATTAGCAGGATGAATGAATTTAACGTATTTCAACTTGCATGTTATCTAATCTAGGCTACATTAGCCCTCTTACCCTCTCTTCCACATCTTATTTTGTCTTCACTATAGCTCTTATTATTCACTACCTGATCTGTTTGTCTGATTTGTACACTGTCTTCTCTCCACCCTCATACCTGTGGCTTCGCAGTAAATGTTTGTTGAATGAATTGACATACAAATTTACATATTTCCTTTGTTCTGTTCAGTTCATGCTAAAAAGAAGTGGGCAGACTGAAGTCACAGAGATGAAAAAAGGAGGGGGACATGGAAAATATATTCACTGAAAACCCTAATCCTCAATATGAGCAATAGCAGACCGTTATTAAATTACCTCATTGGCCCAAAGACATTATGAACCTCTCAGAAAATCCAATAATCCAATCAGACTAAAGCCTCATAATTTCCCCCCTAGCATGGGTATTAAATGCAAAATGATACTATACTTAGATATTTTGAATGGTTACCAGGAGGCCATCCTAAGGGAAGACTTGACAAACTCTAAAGCCTCCTTAATAACAACAGTTACAGACAATACCCTTCCTCTTATATGCTACCTTAAAAGAATCACAACCCCTTTGCGTACATCATCATGTAGTAAGTTCACCTAGCCTCATAAAAAACGATGATATGGCCCTGGGGCAAGTACTCAAAGGCAGCCATCACCAAAGGCAGGTGCTGGGTTTGACTTGGTCCAGAGCACAGTGCTTTACACCCAGCAGATGATCAGGAAAAACTGGTGGAACAAATTCTTCACAGAGGTGGGAAAACAAGATGTAGAGAAATAAAATAACTGAGTTAACAGCACGGACAAAATAAGAGATGAACTTCTGCTTCCACATTCAGTGGTGGTCATTTGGTGATCATGTCTTTCATGTATAATTGTCCTAAGCGAGGAAAAGGAGATAATGTAGGTAAAAGTGCCTAATCCTTCTGACATCTGGTGTGTGGGTAGGCAGCCAATAAATGTTAATTCCTTCTTGATAAACGCCACTTAGGAAAAAAAAAAAAAGAGATCTGGAACATCACACTCCCTAGAAACCAAATGTGTCATGTCAAATACACCTACAATTTGCCAGGATAAGGTTTTGCTATTTCACAAAATAGAAATTTTGGGTTACATTTTGGAAAGTAAAAAGAGGAGAAACAAGTTATCTTCTAGGCAACAGATGCCAGTTACATGACATCAAACGAGTATTAGGTAATGACTCAGAAAGCCAGGGTCACCGGAACCCTACGTATCCATGCATTCATTTGGGGTTACATCTACTTGTAAATTATTTAAGACTGTCATGACAGGTGTGTGCATTCCAGTATGTGGTGGAGAAATGGACTTAAGGACAACCACCTGTGGTGCTTTAAAAAGAGAGCAAATAATCCCTTCCTCCAAAGGTTAAATTTGTCCCTGCCGTCATCCCAGGCAGGGGAATTAGCTGTCTGGGGGCCTTGTTTGAATTAAGGATGCTAAAAAACAGTTCCTTGTCTCTGGAGGGACTGCTCTTTGCTGTGGTGAATTTCATAAGCCACCAAATCCTCCTCTAATCAATTGCGGAGTCCCTAAAGTTTTGTCCAGTACAAGGGTATACTTACTGTGGAGACATTTTCATGTCCTTTTAAGTCCTCTTTAAATTTCTTTTTGGAACCACTGTCCTCGGCCACGCTTGCCCTCTTTGAGCCTCTTTCTCCAGCAGGCTCCCTGTCTCGGTGCTGTGCACCCTGTCTCTCCGGCACTGGCAACAGGCTTCCAGGCCCGGCGGAGGCGCTGGGTTTGGCGGCATCGTTGGCTACTTTCTCGGTGCTGGCATCTGGGCAGTCATCTGATCTTGTAGCTTTAGAAGAGGGGGTAGGGCAGACTGTTGGGCTCAGGCCTTGGGGTGGCGCCATGGTTTGGGCTTGGGCAGGCTGCAGGTAGATGGCATAGGATGGGCCTGAAGGAGCTTGAGGTAGGATCACAGGCACTGCCGATGGCAACGGGCTGGGGATCAGAGGGACCACCCCGAGGGGCTGGATGAGGGCTGGTGTGGTCAGCTCCAGCTCAGCAGTCACTGGGGAGTCCAGGGGGGCCACTGGTCTGCAGTGCCCAGATCTTGCCAGCTGTAATTTTGTTTTCTTTCTGGGTTCACTAAAAGATAAGATTTAAAACATCATATTTTCTAAAATGTTCTAAAAGAAACATTTTCTCTAAAATGTTCTACCACTTTATATAATCCAGACTGAAGCTCTGCTTTTATGAAACTAGCAGATAGCCTCTATAATAATTGCATATGAGTTAAAGAAAAGATTGTCTCACCAGTATCCAAGGATAGTGTCTGTTCTTACATAAAATAAGTAATCGTAATGATGCAACTAGAAGTAATTCATCCTGTTACTAAAGAGCATTGCCAACCTACCTTGATTGCTCTTCTAACTGCATTTTGCAAATAGCGGCGAGCTGAGCCATTTTATTTGGGACGGGTGCAGAATTCTGAGAGCTCTCAGCTGGAAAAATAGAAAGAAAGGAGAGGCTGGTCAAAGCAAAAAGAATAAATGCTCATGAAGATGACACATCGCAGAAGCCCAAGGAACAGAAAACAAGCCTCTCCCCCGAAATCACACAGCAATTAAACGAAAAACCACACAAACTACTTTTTATCCTTTAATTCATACCCAACTTAGGCTTAAACTGGGGTTAGGCATATGGATATGGAAACGATTCTCTAACAAGTCCCATGGGAAGCAAGCAAGCTTAAAAAACAAACAAACAAACAAACACAAATAAAAAGGAATTCTTCCGAGCAGAGCCCCGAACACACCTTTGTTGGTCTTGATAGGGCTACTGGGAGCCGAATTTATCTTTCTCCGATCACTTTCTATGCTCTTGACCAGTTTGATAAGAGATGGGTGTCGAGTAAAGTTTGGCTTCCCATGTGTGGAAAAGAGGTTTTTGGCACAGTTCTCTTTTGAAGACTGCCTTATTTCCAGGTCTGAGGGGGAGGAAGGAATGGTGGGGCTGAGCCCTGAATGACAAAAGGGCAGGGTGTTAAAACATGGGAGATTCGTCTTCCTTTTGGGATGGCAAGTCAAAGCATAGTTCTAAAATGATTTTAGGATCTAAGTGGCCACCGTTGCAGAGCACCAATTATGTGCCAGGTACTGTTTTAAGGCTTGTATCTATGCAAAACCTTGTTTATCCTATTAAATGAATTCTGAGACAAAATGTCACATTTAGCATTTCTAAAACCCATTGTAACTTATAACCAGTGGTGTGATACAGTGTAATTGTTAGTGTTTTTTTTTTTTCTTATTGATATATAAAAAAATTGTGCATCTTATGATCAGTGGAGTCTTAATCTGATGAAATATGGTGATCCTCACTGATATGAACTGAATATTGTTTTCTTCTCCAAAATTAATATGTTGAAACCTAATGCCTCAATATAATACCAGGAAGTGGGCCTTTGGGAGGTGACAGATTAGACCCCACAGAGTTCCTCTTCTACCACGTGAGGCTACCACAAAACAAGACTGTCTAGAATGCAGGTGCTCACCAGACACTGAACATACAGGTGCCTTGCTCTTGGAAGTCCCAGACTCCAAAACTGAGAAACAAGTTTCTGTTGTTTATAAGCCGGTCTATGGCATTCTGTTACAGCAGCCTGAACACACTAAGAAACTCTTAACACCTCCACTAGGGAGGTATTTCTCAGGAAATGCATCCCCATTTCAAAGACATTATTAACCAACGGAATGACAGGCTCTCAGCGAGCAGAATGTGAGCCTAGGATAGGAACTCCATCAGTGTGGCCCCAGCGCCTGCACTCCAAATCCCTGCGCCAAAGAACCTCTCTCTGAGATTACATCCCAAACCACAATAACCCCACAAAGGCTGCATGGTTCTTGCTATTTCGCAGGTGAGGAAACCCAGCCTCAGAGAAGTCATGTGCCCAAGGCCACACAGCTCATAAGCGGCAGAGCTAAGACTGGAAGCCAAGTCTCCCTCTCCCTCCATGGCCCATGTTTTTGCCACTTGCCAACAGTTCCGTGTGGGAGCTTTGGTGGAATGCAAAATGTCAGAATCCCAAAGTTGAGACGGGGACTAGAATATTGATACTGGAATGAATTCACTTCATATTCTCAATGTGCATAGGCTCTGTTATGGTCACGAAGAAGCATAATAATGACAGCAATAGTATCTTAATGTTTTGTGATGCTTTCAACTTTTTCAAATCCTTTCACATACAGATTCTACCTCCTGGACACTGTGGGAGGTGGTTATGGACCTTGGTTTGTTGATGGAGCCAGCAGCCAAACTTTCCGTATCGGCACTCATCTTTGTCTTTTCAATCACTGATGTATGTTCACGTGGGAGTGTGGGTAGGAAGGGGGAGGGAGACAATCTCTAAATACACGTTAATTCAAAACAATGAAGCAAAGAACTTAAGAAACCACATACCGCTGGGATTAGGACTGATTTCTGGGCCTGTCCATTTAAAAGCTGGTTTTCGACCTCTTTCTTCAGTCACATGAACTTTCTTGATAAGATCCAGGCTACTCAGGACATTAGCGATATCATATAACCTCCTAATTTTTGCTGGGGGAAGAAAAGCTTAATACCAGTTAATGGAATAATGAAACATCAAAGGGCTCTGTTTCATAAGGATTTCATATATTCAAAGAGCCATCCTAACCATCAATGTCAGAAAGAAAAAATGTGACTCTCAAGAGTTATACTAGTGATACTCCTTTAATTAAAACAAACAAACATAGTTTTAAATGTTGAAAAGACTCAGTTACTGCTGGTGCTACATTGTGAAACAACTAAAGCACACGTTGAAAAAGGAAAAATGACTTAATGAGATAACCCTGTCAGGAACTACATTATAGATTTTTTGACAAGAAGTCACCATTGCTAGGCATCTTCTAATGAGGATTCAGGAGAATTTTATTAACAAAAGAAAGAAAGCATCAATGATAAATGTATTGCTTTCCTGTTTGTGATATTTTATAACAATGAGGTTGATTTACTATCATAAGCATGGGAAGTTCCATAGACCATTGAAATTTGTGAATTATTATATTGTCCTTATGTAATATGCAAAGCACAGATTTATTAATCCTACGGAACTTAGCTATCTTAAGTAGTTTAGTTAGAAAGTCTGCTTTTACTTCCAGCTTGACAGTACGAAATTATAAATTGAGCCCCTTCTTCACAGCCATGCCTGACAGTTCTAAATTCCCTAGGGATTCAGCAAATTACACAAGGGCAATTCCTGGACAGGTTTCCACGGCTGTGTCTAACCAGGGAAATGGAGAGCTGAAAACTGTCTAGTGACTCAGAAAAGCAGGCAGCCCATCAGTGTTATCAGGACGTGTTTTCTGAAATTGTAGATCTCCCAAGCCAATAGCCAGCATTATTGTTTTTCTCTCTACTTAGTTTTGTCTTGATTGAGACACTATCAACTTGGGGATGTCTGAATATATTGTCATAGGACTGGTAAAACTCTTAAGGATGGGAAGAGGTCTGTGTGACAGCACCCAGGTATTCCCACAGCCTCTACTGTTGCTTGGGGTGGCTCTTCCTCACCATACAGCTAGGTCCCCAAAGCATCCCACGTCCAGGCTAGCCTCATTTCCTATTTGGAGGTTTGCTGATGCCTCCAGGAGAGATGCTGTGAGCAGACCCTTCCCCATATACTGAGCACTTCTTCCCACACCCTCTCTCTACCTATGTCTCTCCGTGGAGGCTCCTATAAAATCTGTTTTAGAAGAGAGGGCAGAATTCTGCACCAGGAATCCAATCTATAATCCCATTCCAACTTCGAGCAAATACTCTGGCTAAAACCATTCTTTCAAACTGGCAAACCAACTGTGCTGCAGGTACTTCTGGGGACAATTTTAGAAAAGTTATTTGTACTCTCTCATGTGAGAGAGAGTGGAAAGAGCGGAGACCAGGGTACCAGTCCTATTTTACAATTTACTGCTCATTTAGACTTCAGGCAACTACAGATTGTGTATTAGTGAAATAAGAACAATGTTACGGTATCAAATGAGGTAACTTTTAAGGAACTGTTTGTAGGTCAATGTGTCAGACAAATAAGAGTAGTTACATACATATGTTTGAATCCTACCCATTTGTTAAAGCAGTATGATCATGGCTTCTGGGGAGAAGTGAAGATACAAAAGCATAATTAGAGAAGATTTGTTTATATAGCAAATGTATTTAGAAATCAGTTTGTAATTGAGATTCTGTTGTTTAAGAATAGATCCAGCCCTGGCTGGTGTGGCTTAGTGGATTGAGCTCCAGCCTGTGAACCAAAGGGTCACTGGTTTGATTCCCAGTCAGAGCACATGCCTGGGTTGTGGGCCAGGTCCCTAGTTGGGGGCGTGTAAGAAGCAACTGATCATTGTATCTCGTGCACATTGATGTTTCTTTCCCTCTCTTTCTTTCTCACTCCCCACCCCCTAAAAAAAAAAAATAAAGAAAATAAATAAATAAAAATCTTTAAAAAAAATAAAAAGAATAGGCCCAAAAGTCCATGGAGTCATGACACTTACTTTTAAACTTGCTCTTATCCAAATCTTCCACATGGTCCTCCCCAATTAAAATCTTGGCAGCAATTTCTAGGCTTACTATTTGAGGCGTTGACACCAAAAACAACATCACGAATTTCTGGCTCATCACTCTTAAAGACTTGTCTTTGCGGCTGTTTACAGAAGCTTTGAAGAAGGATGAGGATTAAAGAATTAAAATTCATGAAGGGACAGGTGACTTCTAAAGTAACAAGGCTAAAAATACTACCACCTGATCATACAGTTGACAACTGCAGCATTTGAACGTTAAAGGCAGCAGTAGCTTTAGAGCAGTGTTTCCTAAGGAACCTTTTCTTTAGACCTCAGCTTTCAATACATCTCTCACCTGCCCGAAATTCTACTCCAGGGAGTTCAACAAAACACATGTCTGGGTGTCCATTTTGGTCAGCATTTGCTTTGACGATATGATCATCTATACTGTAGCTCTTACTGAAGTCAAACTCTTGTTCATATTCTCTCTTCTTGATCATCATAATCTGCTCCGCGTATTTGTTTTCCTCCCCGATGCTTTTCAAAGTCCCGAGGGTTTTGTTGAGATTATGTCGCCCGTGCCAAGTATACCTGTTTTTGGCGAGGCGGCTCACCATGTGTAAACTCTCTAGGACGTTCACGATGTCATAAATGCGTCGACGCTCAACATCTACAAAGAATGAGCAACTGTATGTTACTAGATCAGATTTTGTAATGTGTATAGAATTGAATAACTTTTTCCCCTATGGCTTATTTGTCAGTAGGTTCTGGATGATACAACTTTGCTTACATTCAACAAAGGTAAAGGTGAAAAAGACATGCTCCTGTGCTCAAAGGATACAAATTAATTAATATGAATTAGAGGTGCCATTTATTGAGGGCCTACTATGTGCCATACAGCTTTTAAAAATGTCTAGCCTAAACTTGTGAGGTAGGTATTTTCTGCAGACTTTAATGATGAGGACATAGAGGCTCAGGCTGGCTAACTGGCTTGCCCCAGGGCACAGAGCCAGTAAGTGGCAAAATCAAGTCTTTAATACTCTAAATGCCACACTTTACAACCTGTTTCTTATGTTACTCCCCAACACACACACACACACACACACACACACACACACACACACACACACACACACAGCTGTCATATGATGGGTACCGGGTGCTGAGATTTCTTGCTGTTCCTGGAACCTACCAGACATGCCTTTGCCCAAAGGCTTTGTGCTCTGTTAATCCTTCTGCTTGGAATCTCTCTCCCAGATGTCCTCATGGCTCTCCACCTCGATTCTTTCAAGTCCTTGTTCAGATGTCATCTTCTGAAACTGAGGCTTGACCTGACCACTTCATTTAAAATCGCATAGCACACCTCCAGCAGTCCTGATTCATTCTCCTTTACCCTGGTCTACATTTTCTCTTTTTCCATAGTATGTATTATCTTCTCACATACATTATAATTACTTATTACTTATTATGTTCTTTGAATATTATCTAATGTCCCCCTAGAATGTAGATTCTACAGGACAGGCATTTTTCCTTTTTGTTCACTTATGTTATCACAAACTGCTACAACACTGCCTGGCACATAGTAGGTGATCAATAGATACCTGCTGAATTACAAAGTACATCCTGCAATGAAGTGTATGTGAATAGATGAATCTCAATTGCATATTTTTTAAATATGAAGTTAAGCTGACATTTATAAACATGTATTAGAAGGGCAAAACTTTATGGCATAATAGCTATCTATTAAAATATCCTGCATTTCTCTTCAGTTTCAGATGGTGATATTTTCATGACTGCAAAGGTACCCCAAATTTGCCAGAGACCTCTTTTTATTTATAACCAGATTTGACTCTATAAAGAGAGGACTAAAAGGGGGCAGGGGAACACAGTCATTTTGCCAAACACTCAGAAAACGCATTGGTCCTCAGAATAGTGCTGGGTGGCTAGGGAGTGCTCACGCCTTGCTCCCACACAGAAGCTGATGGTCATCATAAACTATGAAGATACCATTCCATACACTGGGTCTTCAACCCCAGAGCCAAGAGCGAAGTTCTAAGCTGTAGCTGTTATGAAACAAGTCATAAAACAACGTTGCCTTCCTTTAAAGCTGCAGAGCTTTGGAAATGCGGTCAGAAGCAATCCCCATTGTGATTTTTTTTTTTTGCTTGTTTAAGAGTCACTGAAATTGGAAACTATACACCTTTATTCTTAAATTAATAGGGCTTCCAAGATTTATAATTCTCTGTGGCCTTCTTTGTGTCATTACGAACACTGGCTAGATGAGTGTGGGTCTGAAGGAGTAGGTCCAGGAAGTCACTTTAACTATAAACCATTTCAGTAAGCTGTTTGCATACTTACTAAGTTCCTCAGCTACTTCATCCAGACAGATGTCATTATTCACGGCAGGGTTGGGATAGTTAGGATAGCGTGCTAAGAATTTATGACACAACAATCCTAAACTTTTCTCTTTCCGACTTGGTTGGGATTTCTCGTATTCGTCTCCTGATAAGTGTTCCTACAAAGGAAGAAGTAAATAATGTCTTATTCTGACATAGTCTGACAGACTTATTAGGGGGCCTCTCCACTATGGCTAACACTGGTATGAGAGCTTCACTTCAACAGCTGCTAAACAGGGGTGGGGGGAAAGCTGGGGAGCCAGTATACACTGCTTGGCAGATCTAAAAGGGAAGCTTGAACTGAAAGGAAGTCAAAGGTTCAGAATTCCATGCTATATTGGATGGGGTCCAAACCTTTCTGTTGCTTTATATTGCTGGCATTTCTGCAATAGCTACTCTTTTCCTGCCCCCAAACCCTCCAGTCCTTTGCAAACCTACGTGTAAACAATCTTTGGGCTCTGGTAATCCATTTCTGTCGTCAAACAGCCCCCTTTTCTGATCTCTGTTGCGGATCTCAGGGCTCACAGCACTGATGAGCATTTTCAGGTTGGCTGTTGGTGTCCAGGGTTCTCCCTGGGAGGTTTCCTTGGGCTTGGTGGGTGTGGTTAAAGGGCCAAAGTCAGGCTGGATCTCTGTCAACACTAGATTTGCTGCAGTGGGTTCATTCAGAGGTGTTTTCATCTGTCCCCTTTTATGTGGCTCAGAAAAGAGATTTTCCTAGTTTAAAATAATAATTAAATTTACTGTAAAACAGGATTTAACAGACAGCTTTGACTCTAGAAATTATACAATAAATTCAATATTGCTAAGGAAAAGAATGCCTAATGAGATTGTAGAGTTGATTATTTTAGTCATTATATCAATACTTGTCCATTCTAAAAATTAAATTTCCCATTTAATTTCTGTAGCAAAGCACGGACTTAATTTTTTCATCTTCTGTTCCAAGGATTAAAAAAAAATTCAAAACATGTATTTTTATGTTGAAATAATTTTAGGTTTAGAGAAAAGTTGCAAAGATAGCATAGAGAGTTTCCATATACCTTTCACTTAGCTTCCCCTAACAGAAGTGATACTTTTAAATGATCCCAAACTTTTAGGAATTACCTTCACTCATGAAACTAGCAAGTAAAGGACTCCATAGCAGAAACCATGTCCCATTCATCTGTGTATACATCTAGCACAATGGCTTGCATGCAGTAGGTGCTCAATAAAACATCATTGATATAGAAGTCAGAGAGCCCTGGAGGTGAGGTTGAGGGCTAGAATGTGGTCAAATTTGTTGGCAAAATCCAGAGTGCCAAAGAGTAGGATTTCTGACCAGAAAGCGCTGCCCTTTGAATACCTACCCCTTCACTTTATAGATGGAGAAGTAAAATTAGTTATTCAAAGTCATAAAGCTACTTCCTGGCAGCAGGACGGATTGCCACTGAGACGTAAGAGGGTAAATTGACAGTAGTTCCTAAATAAGATAATGAAGACCAGTTTTTTTCTACTTTTGGCCACTGGGGACTTCACACATCTTTCCAGTCTATTTTAAAGAAAATGCTTGGAATGACAAGTGAAAGAATACAGAGACATACTAATTCCTCAATGACTTTAGAAACAAAGATGAATGGGACTATTTTGTATGCCTGACTCCTTAGGATTTATCAAGTGCTTTTCCATTTGAATTTTCACCAAATTCTACAGTCCTATTCTGCAGAAGAGGACAGCCAGGCTGAGAGGTGGCACAGGACTTCAACCCTCAATCCAACTACGGTGCTCTTACATGGAAGTCAGTGTGAGTTATCCAGTGGGAAACTCTCCTGAGCATGTGCACCTGAGAGGTGCTGACCCAAGAATGGGGTCTTTCTCAAGGCTGCTGTCCTTTACCTCAGGCTAGCAAAGTAACAGCAATTCTCTTATTTCACTAATATATAAAACTTTTAGGAAATCTGCATATTTTTTGTTAACCTAGCAGTAATTGGAACACCAGTCAAGACGCCCCCCACTGACAATTTTTTTGTGATTTTACAAAAATGTTTTTCTCTCAGTGTTCACAGCCCCCACTGTTAAAGAAGCTGGTGATTTGGTAGAAAATTATCTTAAAAAGAAATCCAATCTCAAATCATGTCGAATGCACTTTCTGAATTCCTTTTGTTCAAGAATTCTCAGAAATACCATAATGATATTAACAAATTTTATTATCCTTAAAAAATAACTTTTCTTTCTGCTTACTTCTTTGAGACTTCCACCAAATCTCTTATTAAAAACTAGAAAGATTAACTCTGGGCAACTCTCTCCCTCTTGAAAAGTTAAATTTCCCTTCCTTCTGGGTGTTTACAGAGGCTAACTAGAAGGGGATGTGGCATTAATAACATATGACATATTGAAAAATTATGAGTTAAATCAGGATGATACTGCATTTAAAACTGCGAGGATGAATACTGAAGTTAAAAAGTTACCTTTTCGTTCTCCATCCTGTGAATTTCTCATACATTTAGAGTTCCTTAAAAAAAAATCTAAAGTTCCTCCCAAGATCCTGATGGTTCAAGTAGTCCAATCAATTCTATTAAAAAGTTTAATATCCTTAAGAAAAAAAGGAAACAGAAAAATTAAAGAAAAATAAAAGCAGGAGATCCGTTGAAAATTCGTTCATGGACACCACAGGCTACGGAAACAAAGACTAACGAAATCGGACAAACTGCATTTACATTTTATTCCGGACCAGAGATATCCCCGATGGGCAGGAAACACATCAAACGCCAGTAAATTCCTTCAGCAAACCGATCCGCTGCTATGAGACGTCAAGCAACCCACAAATTTCCAGTGACAGCCCTTTCTCACCTTGAGAGACGTCAGGCCATTCTCGGGACCCCACCGAACGGACTGCAGTAAGCACAAGCAACCACCTAAGTCACAGATCAGGGCTTGACACTGAGCCCGCGAGCCCAGCTTCCGGCTAAACTGACCCGACCCTAAGTATCTGGATAAAAGTCTGCATTTTGATGCCTGAATTTCTTCCGACACACACCTGCATGGGGCTCAGCAGTAAAGTCTTGGGAAATAGTTTGATAGGAAACTTCCATATTAAGTTCTTAAACTCCAAACGTACTCTGGGAATTTAAAGAACGCGTTATGATTCAGACTTTTAATAAAGACTTCCTAAAGTTGCAAAGCGCTATGTATTCGCTATTCGGTTAGCCAATTCATGCCACAATGTTGGACCCCACCCTGGAAGAATGACTGCCTTTGCCCAGTAAAGCAACCAGGTAAAGTCCGGCAGGCGCCATACGCTCCGCGCGCAGCACATTTTCCCCTCCGCCTGGTCAATTGCCCCTCCCCCCAGGCCCAGTCAGCGCGCCGCGCTCCAGGATGTTTCCGGACAGCGTCCTCGCGGTTTCCAGGGCAACGAATCCCGACCAATCAGAGAGCGTCTTCAGGCCTGCGATTGGTTGGCGGTGCCAGGGCGGGCACGGGCCTTCCGCCTTCGATTTAAAAATTTGGCGCGGAAAGCCTGACCATGGCCGGCACCGCCCCTTAGCTGCGCGGGGCTAGAGCGCGGGCAAACCCGTGCCCGGAACTACTGCATCCTCGCTCCTCCCCCTCGCTTGCCCCCTCCCTTCTGCGCGGGAGCTCAGCTCCTCCCTCCACGGCCCCCGGCGGAGCGAGAGGCGGGAAACGGCCGCGGCTGCCGCAGCCCTCCCGAGCTCTCTCCCAGTGGTGGGTCAGTTGGGCGCCGCTTCCCTCTGCGTCCCGCTGACCTGTCAGTTCACCTCACGGCTGGAGCGGGCGGAATCTGAGCGGGAACTTCTTGGCACCTCTTCCCCGCTCAGGTTCCGGAGCCCGCGAGTCGAGCCTTCAGTCGGTCCTTACGCCGCGCCGAGGTGGGTGCTAGAGGGAAACGCCGGGTCCCGGACTGGCGGGCCGGCGGGAGGGCAAACGGAGCGTGACCGTCCAGGAGCAGTCAAGGCCCCGATTTGAAATTAACCCGCTCCCCGCGCGAGCCGATCCCGCGGCCAGGGCGGGCCGCTCCCCTCCCCCACGCCCACTCTTCCCGGCCCCGGGCATCGCGCGCCAATCCGAGCCTCCAGACCTGAACCCGCCGCGAATCACGGAGTAGGCACCGCCCTCAGGTCCCGCCTCTACGATGGTGTTGGGGGGAAAAGTTCAGCAACTACCCCCCTTTTTAAATTTGCAAGCACCCCCTCCTCTTGCTCAAATTTGGGGAATGAAGTCTGGCCCTCCCGGGGCGCGCGAGCTGGCACGCGGGCGCTCTGCGATCCCCTGCCCAGCCCCAAATCCACTCACCTGCTCTACAGATCCCATGCCAGAATTATTCCCTCTTCTATCTCTGGCATGAATTACTGTGCTGTCCACTATCTACCCCATGGCTTCTAGAAGAAATTGGTGTTTGGAGGGAGAGGCTTGGCCAGCTGGTGTCCAAATTCGATGGGCGCGGGGTCTTGTCCGAGATATGAGAACTCAGGTGTGTGGACAGGATTAAGGTTGAACACCCTCCAAGCTGGGTGTCCACCGTTCTCCTGGTCTCCCACTTGCTCCTCCCGTTTCCCTCCCTGTCGTCTTCCCTCGCTTTCCCTCTTTTTCCTGTTTCCGAGTCTCGGGCAGCTTCAGCATCAAACATAGTTCTAGACTAATACTACGATTGGGAGACGTTGTAGCCCAACGCGCTTCGTTTTTACAGACGGGGAAACCGCTGCCTGGCTGGCAGCGCTACCTTACCTGTACCTGGATGGTTTTCGTCCTCGTTGGCTTGCTCCTCTGTTATCTGCCTTAAAGCGTTTGCTCTTTTCTGAGGATCTGTGTCGGAGTTGCCGGACCGCATATATTGCCCAACTGCACCTAGAACAGGGCGTCCATCTATCGACTGTTTGGTTTGAGCGCTTCCTCCTCTTTTGTAATCTCGCGTCTCTAAACTACACTAAACCCAGGGCTACGGATACCCTAATCCCGTCTCATACTTATGTGTCAATGAATCACCCCGGGCTGACTTGCTGCGCGGGACTTTATATTCCCGGATGCGATATAAGGGCTGGGATGGTGTGATACTGAGGCTGCGGTCGCTGTGCTGCAGCGACCGGCCGTAGGCTCAGGGACCCGGGTGACAAGCAGTGACTCCCGCCGGCGAAACTTAATTTCAGGGAGCGCAGGGTGACCGCAGCTAACGGTGGTGGCTCTGTTCTCCTCGCTGCCAGCCGGTGCGCGCTGTCCCGCCTTCAAGGCAAGTGTTGCTCAAGGAAGTGCTTGGACCTGAAAGCTGGCCCTTGGTGTGATGTCTATAACTCAGATTTAAAATAAAGTGAGCGTCACAGGGCAGGGCCCCACCACCGACAGCACTGAACAGCAGTTCTTACTGAGCCCCCCATACACTTTTTCTGCAGCAAGGTTCAGTTATGACTACATCAACACAAGGTGGGTAGTTGGTGCTTCTGCTTTAGCCACTATATGTTTCACAGATTGTGGTGTCGCCCCTCCTCCCTCCTGCACCTATAGGAGTGCTCCTGTTCAGCTCTGCCCCACCTACTTTAAGTTTTTACAGCCCAGGGGTCCTCTTTAAAGGGACTCTTTTTAGAAGCAGCTGAGCTGTTCAGAGGTGGTGACTAATGGGCTCACATCTGTGATCTATGGGGCCATTCATACCCCAGGTGTCTGAGTGCCAAATGCTTGTAGGGCAGATAATACAAGGAGCAGCCATCTCTGGTGACAGTGCTCAGATGGCATCAGCACAGGTGTTAACCATGGGTTATGATCCAGAAAGAGAAGCAGAGCATTTTAAAGTAACAAACCCAAGGTCTCAGGCAGCACTGGGATTTGAAGATAAGTGTTATTCCTAAGTGGTTTTATTGAAAGCCATGTTTTTCATTGTGCTGATCCTTACTTCCTTTGCAGGATAGTTGTGCCCATTTTATGGAGAAGAAAAAACTGAGGCACAAAAGATTTCAGTGATGGCCAAGTTGGCTATAGAGTATCATAATCCAGGTCTACCTGTCCCCAGTTCATATCCCCTTCCACTGCCTCTGAAAGTTCCTAGAAAAGCAGTGTTGGTGACATCTTAGACCAGCTCTTAATCATCTAAACCCTCTCCCAACATAACAAAATATAGAAAAATTGTGATATGTAATTCTCATTTTAATAACAATTGTCATGTTTTGTTGAAGCATGTGAAATTATAATCCGACTCCCTATTACGAAAAGTGGCTCTACTAAATGAAGTGACATAGTTTTGAAATCTTAACTCTTTCAGGTAAAGAAAATGAAAACAACGAACAAGCTGAACAGTTCCACTCAACGCTTATTTAGTGTGTTGATTTGAAATTCAGCATGAGTATAAGAGAAAGATAGAAATCTATTGAAAACTTTTATGTTTCCTATCCAGCCAAGAAAGAAGCATGAAGGGACGGGTTGAAAATCTTTTTTTCTTACTGTCTCATCAAACATGTTTTTCAGTTATTAGTTATATAATCCAAGGGAATATTCGTGTGTTAGTTTCTGGTCTTTTGTTATCATGCTGTGTAATGTGTGTGTCATCGAAGCTAGATCAGTTTTATAACTCTTTGCTGCCACCCTTATGGCTTGTACACATTGGAGGGCTGAGATGTTACATAACACATTCAGCACTAAACAGTGAAAAAGATATCAGAGGTAAAGGAGAAAATGGGCATCATCTGACGTGTCTAGACTTGAAGGTAACTTTCAGGATTTTAAAATCGGGTCCATTTTCATCATCTCCAGAGCCTCACACGGGGTGTGTGAAAAGACCAGGCCCTTCTCCCAGTGACTGACAGGGTAGCCGAAGGGCTAGGGAAGGAGTTGCTCTAGCTAGTGAGCTCCTAGACCTTTTCTTCTTGCTCTCTTGCCTCCTCCTTTCACCTAAGTGCTTATGTCTATTTCCTGACTCAGTGGGGCAATGTGGGATTGTACTGTTTCTGCAGCACATGTAGGCACAGTCACCACAAAACAGCTGTCTACAGCTTTAAATTGCACAAATCCCCATGTGCTAGGTTAGATCATGGCTGCTCACAACTGTATCTAGGCCCTCCCCAGTCCTTTTACCTAGTCAATTAGTCTGCTCACAAATGAATTGTGCTGGGTCCAATTCAGGTGGTTTAAAGAGGGTGAATGTGACAAGGGATGCAGTAGATGGGAGTGCCTGGGAGCTGGCTCATGTGGACCTTGGAGCTGGGTTGATCAGAGCCTGCTGATGGCTGCAGCTGGACTGTGTGTCAAGTCCCTCCAACTCTCCTGTGACTTCCTGTGGGGACTCCACTCAACTGATGAGCCCTGGATGGGTATTTGCAACCCTGGACTCAGCTGCAGCAGTTACAGTTGCTGCCATTTATTGAATAGTTACTGTATCTAATACCCCTGGCTGGTTTGGCTCAGTGGATTGAGCGTCGGCCTGCGAGCTAAGTGTCGCTGGTTCGATCTTCCAGTCAGGGCACATCAGAGAAGGAAAACTCTGACTCCAAAAAACCTCCGCTGCCTTGCGGCATACCTCTTCAGGGGAAAGGGTAAGGGAGTAAACCCCGACAGAAAATCCGGAGCCGGAGTCCCTAAGGCGGTTTGACGTTGTAGTCAACACCGGCAACTCCTGCGGCGCACCTGAAGCCAAGCTGTATTGACTCCGTCTTTCCCTTGGACCCTTCAGCTGCGAAGAGAGGGGGGGTCTGCTGCATGGGCAACAGCAGACCCTCCATATCACCCTGCCTAGGCTCTGTAGCTTCAGCTTCACTGGAGAGGACACTCCAGCGTCATCGCAAGATGTCGATTCAACACGGGAGGAGACAGATACCGTGTCACTCCCGAGTCGGACTGCACAACCATTTTCGGCGGTGCAGATAGACTCTTAAGAAGCTACACCATCGTCTCTCGAGACGGACGGCTGCCAACGACGATGATGCTCCAACCAATTGAGCCACCTGGTCAGGGCTCTACATGTACTTTTTAAATAGTGCTAAGGTTTGTTACAAATTCAATATTTAAAGTAAAAATCTATAATTGCTTTCAAGTTAGTTTGAATAATATGAAACGACATTACTTTTTTATTAGAAAGGGAAAAATATTTGTTAATCAGATTTTTTAGATGCTGGTTATCTTGGCACCATTGTGAGAATAATGTCATATCTGTGTCACATCAAAGATGGTTGCTTCTTAGAAAAACTTAGGGTCTAGAAACAGAAAGGCATCTTCTCGTCAATTATCTTTCTTCACAGAAGATAAGATGTGGATAAAAGTTAGGATTTTGGAGTGAAATAGACCTTGGGCCAAAGCACACATCATTACAGCTGTGTGACCTTAGGCAAATTATGTAACCTCTCTGAGCTTTACTTTTTCCTCCTCACTAAAATGAGGATCAAAATACCCACCTTGAAAGGTTGTTTTGAGAATTAGGTGAGATAAATGGATGTATAGTACTTAGCATAATGTTAGCATATTATTGTAAGTGCTCAGTAATAGTTATCATTATATATTATTATAATCCAGATGAATCAATATTCATTTTTAAATTTTTTTCTGGTTTTAATCACTGTGGAGAAGGAAATTCTGAGTAGCCAGATTGTTTGGCCAGGACATTGTTCCTCCTGACCCACTGAGTCTTAATCCTCCACCTCTTTCTCCTGCCTCCTGCCACCCCTGCTGCAGGTGTGGCTGTGCTCAATACTCAGCTGTGGGAGAAGATGTCTAGTGTCTTTGGAAGCCTTACAACCAGAGGAAAAATAGTCTAAGATAGCTTACTCTTATCTCTCAGTAGAATTAGTAAGCACATCATAATTTAAGGTTTCTCTGTCTTGTTTATTGGCTCTAGTTTGGCCGACAGTAATTTTTCTGGCAATAAGACCTTAGCAATACACATTGCCTCCCCTGCTCTTTGTTCTTTAGTCTCTGCTCCTAGCACACACGCATCTTAATTGCTTTAAGCACAGGCCTGGACAAAGAATTGGATTCTGTTAATACTTGCCAACTGGCTTAGAATTCAAGGACACCGGCTTTAGCCTTGGCTGTGGCACCTGTTAGATCTGCGATCTAGGGTAAACCACTTACCTCTCTGAGCCTCAGTTTAACCTTCTGTGAAAAGCTGCTAAGGTCTGTGACATAAAGACTTCACTGATGGTGTGGACCAACTGAGGCAACGGATGCCACACCAAAAAAAAAAAAAAAAAAAGTTTGAAAACATTGTTATTCAATTATAAGGAAATATTCTTAATTAATATGATCAAATCTATTCCCAGCTTATTGGTTTCCACAGTAGAAACTGTCATGTGCTGTGTGATCTTAGACAAGTTGTTCAACTCATCTGAGCTGCAGTTGTCTGCCCTGTGATATGGGGGAGCCAATTTGATTACTTGAACTTTCCAACGTTGTTTAATTTTATGCAACACTGAGCTTCCCTTGGAAAATGGGAAATAGCACAAGTTTTGAAGTTTGACAGACTGGAGTCAATCCCCCACTTCCCAGTGTGCTATCTTGTCTTTCTGGACCCATAAAGGTTTGTCTTAGAGGATTTTCGTATTGAAAATTAAAAGCAGTTTGGCGGAAGGGTAACTGTTCCTGCAATAAGACATTAGCTGTGAGCAGAACTCTGCAGTGATGGCAAATGGATCAGGCCAATATTCAGGTCTATAATTTCCAAACTCCAGTGGCCCATTTGATTTGCTTTTACAGGTTGCATTTTTGTAGCCTAAATAACAGTGCTGCAAAAAGCTGGGATGGTTTATCGGTCTCCCTGCCGCTGGTTCTGCTGCTCTCAAGGTGTGGTTTAGGCATTTCAGACAGGCCTGCCCCGCCCCGCCCCCGCCCCCGTCCCCGTCCCGACCCCCGCCCCTGGCTGTGTCAACAAGCCTGTGAAGTTCACACACACTAGCTGACTGGTCAGCAGGCCCTCAGATGATCTCCACCACCTTAGTCGCAGGAAATCCTGAAAGGCCCGTTTAAAGTTGGCAATGCGTAACACGTGAGAAGGAAAATGATGAGGTCCTTGATGAAAATACGGGAGAAATGTACCCAAATCCATGGTCCAGTTCCATCAGTAGGATCTGGGATTGTTTCTCGTGGCTTTCTCCTGGCTCAGATCAATACAGTGAGCTGTTCGGTCTTTAATTGTACTCAACCAGTGCCACCCAGTGCTTTGGTGGGGCTTAACATAGTGGCTATATGTTAGAGATGCTGGTGCTTCTGGAAGATTGGGAAAGAATTTATGAATCATCAAAACATGAATAAACCGTGTTCCGGAGAATGTGAGTGCAGATATTTATTTATTTTTTCAGTACTTTCTATTTGGGGGCATTGGTGTTTTTGTTTTTGTTTTTTCCCCCCAGCATTTACTGAGAGCTTCCTATGAAGCAGGCATTTTGCAAGTGCTTTACATTATTTCCACTGTTCTCGCACTTAATCTCCACCACTTCCCTGAGAAGTATGTTGTTTTTATTCCTGTTATGCAAATGAGGAAAGCTCTGGGAGCTTAAAACTGGCTGAGGGTAACACAGCTGTCAAATCGCATAGCAGGGGCCTCTCGCTGTCAGGTGCTCAAGCTCCTGTTCAGAATTTCTACTCTGTGCTGTGTTCTGGTAGGGCTTTGTTTGGATAATGTGTTGGGTACTGAGGAATCAGAGTCTTCGGTTGACTAGCAAGCCACTGCACATCCTCTTTGTCACTGAGTCCTGTCAGTTTGTCCTTCCAAAGTCCCTTGCATTTCTTTTCATTCCTACCCTTGTACTGCACACTTGGACCATTGCGGTAGCCTCCCTGCTCACAGTCTTTTCCTCTTCCCCCCTTTCCGCTTACCTTGCCAGATTCATCTTCCTTTAAAACTGCTTTGCCCTAAAACGTTTCATTCAGAATGGACTCTCTCTGACTCACAGGATAAAGTCAGTGCTCAGGGCTTGATGTCAAGACCCCCTCCACTCCCCGCCCGTCCCCACACCAACCATGATTGACCTCAGCGCTGCTTTCTGTCCTTACTCGTCACTTCCCACAATCATTTAATGTTGCCTTGGATTTTCTTACTTCAGCATCTTTGCCCATGAGGCATCTCTGCCTAGAATGTTACACATCTTTGCACCCAGCCTCCCCCTCATTAAAATTACATCCTGAAGCGGCCTGTCTTCAATGGAGCCTTCTCTAGTTGCTTTGCACGAATGATGCCCCTTGAGCATTTCGTAACACTTAAACAGTACGTCTCACATGTTGCTTTACTGCAGTTATTTGTGTCAGCATTTCCTCCCTAAAACTAGTGTGAGGATGGAACCTGTGTGTTGTGTGTGTGTGCGCGCAGCCCCCACCATGGTCATTCTCATTAGCTTAGTACTGTGCACATAGTGGACCCTTGCTTGAGCAATGAATAGACTAATAAACATGGAAAACCAAATAGCAATAAATAAGTCTCATTGAGTGTTTTATCATGTGCCAGGGCAGTTCTCTACAATGGCTTTTGTAAGTAATAATTTCTTTAATCCTTGCATCCACTCCAAGAGGTGATATTATTGTCCCCATGACAGAGGTGAGGAAATCAGGGCACAGCGAGCTGAACTAACTTGTCAAAGAATTAGCGATGGACCCAGGATCCAAGCAGCCTGCCTCCAGAACTGAGGTTCTCACTGTGGCTACCTCTCCAGGACTCTTTACCTTTCCATGGAAGGCTAATAGGTGACCTCAAATAAGAGCTATTTCATGGGCTTATAGATTTATCATTTGCAGCGGGTTCAGGAGAGCTCAATATTTCTTCTCTAAGCCAGAACACAAAACCTTGCCCACTTTAGCATGTGCTCTGGGCAAATTGGTGAGCCAATATAACCAGCCCCAGCTGCTAGGGTTTCCCAGGTGATATGTACTGTAAAAATAAAGCATGTTTTCCATGTCCTATGAAATTAATTTCATTACACAGTAGTCAAGACTATGGGCCTGGGATGCCTATAACAGTCCATTTTATACATGAGATGATTACTTAGTTAATAATCTTAATTGGCCTAGTGTATAAACCCTATGTTTATCACTCCCATCTCATAATTAACTTTCATATATTCCTTAACTTTACAACTCAATCTATGTACCAGAGTAACTGAAAACCCATATTTAGCAAACATTCGCATGTGTAGCAATTAGACTCTCATGTTGTGTGATCAACATCCTTTGCTAATTGCATAATTCCTTTTTATTTTTATTTTTTGTCTACATGGTTTGCTGCTGGTTATGAGCAATATCAGGCTGAGGCACCTGAAGTCACAGAACCAAAGACATTCTAGAGCTGGAGGAATTGCCTTCCTTATTTACAGGTCAAGAAATGAAGGCCCAAGAAAGTAAAGGGACTCACCTATCCAAATGGTTCATTATTAAGAGTTTCCTGAAGACATGAAAGGATGAATACATCTGCAAAGAACATCTCCCAAACCATTCCATTGTAAAAATTTCATGAGTAATTCAAACCAATCTTGACAATTAGTATGGAGCTTGAGTCTAGACTCAAGATTAGGCTAGGCCTAAAAGAAATCAGGTTATGGGCAAGGAAGAACCTTAGGGTGTTCCAAAGTTGTAACCCTTAGCAGCTGTTCTCCAGCTTTGGGCTGCTTATTGCCAGCAGATGTTTCATTATAAGGAAGGCTGCCAAAACTTCCCTTCCTTCTGCCTCTTTTTGTAAAATTCTTTATTCTATAAAGCTAGTTAGAAAAGAGTGGAAGCTTCATCCAGGAATTAGGGATTAGCAAAGAGAGAATCAGGATATTAAGAACTGAATAGGAACTCGAAGATCTGTTCTACTCAGCTTGTTTTATAATGAAGCCCAGAGGACACATCTAAAGCCACAAAGTTGGTTGGTCCTGGGACTTGAATCTGTCTTTACTCGCAGTCCTGGTTTTACTCATTATAGCACTCTGCCACTGAAGAGGCCAAGAAGACAAGGTGTATTTTGACTCCTTGCACTTCCTCCCTCGGCACCGTTACATAATGCCTGAAAGTACTAAACCAGGGGTGTAGGGGTACAGAGGCTCAGACCTTGACCTTGGCCGGGATGAAAGAGCTAGGGAAGGGCTAGAGAAGGTACCTGCTCCCCTTTGTGGAGATTTTGAACTCAGAGAGGTCTTAAGAACCTGTCACAGTACTGGGCCATGGTAGGAACACTGCTGATACTTGCCGAATAAATGTGTGCACTGGCTAGGGGATGAGGGTAGACTGGTTAGGTTAGACAGGTAAGAGCAGGCCAGCTGTTGAGAGAGCTGTCACAATGGACTTCATCTGCCCAGGAAAAAAAGACCTGGTCATTCATGTGGAAGCATTAAGAATCATCAGGGCTGGGAGATACAGTCCAGTGGTATGCTCAGAAAGAAGAGGACAATGGCTGTTGGCCTCTGCCACAACTCCTGAACTGGGAAACTTCCCTACAGCTGCTGACAGTGTTAGGAATGCCCTGCTCTCTGAGCCCATAGAAGCCAGGCAGACCTCTACAATGGCACTGGCCACCCTCTGTCAGATATGCCCTCTATCTCCTGGCTCCTGACACAGTGTCTAGGGAACAGGAGATGCTCAGTAAATGTATATCAAATGAATGAACGGGGGGGGGGGGGGGGGGGGGTTGTACGCTGTTGAAATGTGTGGCTGTCATCAAGGCAGTGGGGAGAGAATACATGGAATGGCCAAAGTAGTATTAAAATATTTTAATTGCTTGTATAGATGCATCGGAACAATAAGATTAAATTTATCTAGTGCAAATGTAAACACAAAGCCTACATTTAGTTTCAAAAAATTGATTGCCCAAAGAGTGATCAAGGGTTATACAGTAGTCCCTCTCTAGATCGCGGTTCACTTACCATGGCTTCACTGTATCGCGGGATTTTAAAAACATATTTAATTATTTATTGTGGATTTTTCGCTATATCGTAGGATTTTGCGGTACTGAACACATATGTTGTTAAAGGTTTAAGAGTGTAGAATAAACATAAGTTTCCTTCTTTGCGGGGGGGGGGGGATCTAGAATGGAATACCCATAATAAGTGAGAGAATACTGTAGTCCATATTTTTAAAAAAGCCAGGAGGGGTAGGTGTCTGGGCTCAATGTGAAGTAAGATTGTGATGTAGCTGCTATAACGCATTGGATTCCATAAGTAGAAGCCAGGTCCAGATCAATGCAGGTGACACTCCCTGTCATTTTTGAGCTTACTCAGGTCACAACTGGGACATGATGTTCATTTGGCGTTCTATTAATAGGCACACCTTAACTTGGGCCCAATGCTTTAGTTTACAAAGTGTTTTCCCAGGCATTATCTTGTTACAGTGCCCTGATAAGATGGTTCATATACTGGCAAGGACAAGCTGCCTCACTTAAGGTCACTTAAGCTGGCAAGTGGCAGAGTCCAGCCTTCTGACCCCTAGTCCGTATTCTTTCTGCTGCATCATGTCTTCTTTATGTGGACCAGACCCTCTGCTGTGCAGCAACGGGAAAAAAAAATAGCAAGGCCAGCACGACTCTTGTCAAGTGCTGCCAACAGCAGACACGCTCAGATGGGCACCTCACCATCAGGCAGCCTGACAGTGATGCCTCGGAAACCACTTTTCCTAGCTTGGGGGGGTGGGGCAAAGGGAGGGCTTTGACAGGCCAGCTCACACCTGTAAGCACAGTGACCCTGGTCTGCTTCAAAACTGACAACAGAAAAACATCAAACATCACCTCACCTCCGGTGAGCCCAGGAAAGGACAAATCTCCAAGGTCAGCTCCTCAGATCCCATGGAAAGGACCTGGAAGCTGGGCTGTAAAGGAAGAAGAGGAAAGGGGAAAAGCTAACATCTCTCATCTGGCTCAAGACATTTCACATTTGTTGGAGTTTCCTGTTCTTAACACAGTACTTGTTCCTGCAGCCTCACTGCTCAACCTGGTCACCGCTGGACTCCTCTACTGCCTGGTGTTTGGTTGTCATAATAATCCCTCACATGCATCTGGTCTCCCTCAGTGGTTATTTTATCCACTTTCCTAAAAAAAAGTCTGTGAAGAAAAGAAAAAAAAAACTGTATGTTCACTTACAGATGGAATCTGAAAAAGTCAAATACATAGAAGCAGAGAGTAAAATGGTGGTTACCAGGGGCAGGGAGGTGGGGGAAATGGGGGGATGTCGGTCAAAGGGTACAAAATTGCAATTATGTTAGGATGGATAAGTCTAGAGATCTAATGTACGGCATGGTGGCTATCCTGGATAACGCTTTATTGAATACTGGAAATATGCTAAGAGTAGAATGCAGGTGTTTTTTATCATAGAGGAGAAAATATATAAATTAGCTTGACCAGTAATATCACATACACACAAGTGCAAAGGACTGTCCAGAAAGTATCCAGCCACGTGATATGAAAACTAGAGACATTTATTGAAGAAGATACAGGATACAAGAAACATTGTACATAGGACAATGACACCTCAGTCTCCCTCAATGTAGGCACCTCGGGACTTCACACAGTTCTCCCAATTGCCATCAGCTGTCCTATTGTATTTTTCTGAATCTCATCGATGGTCTGAAATCTCTTCCCTTTCAAAGGTGATTTTAGTTTTGGGAAAAGCCAGAAGTTGCAGGGCACCAAATCGGGGCTGAATCATCTGGGTGATTTGATGTTTCAACGAAAAACTCTGCACTAGACATGATGCATGAGCGGGCACATTGTTGTGATCAAGTTGCCAGTCACCAGTTGCCCATAGCTGTGGCCTTCTCAATCATCCGAATAGTTTCCATGGAGGAATGTTCAAGCTTAAGGCAAAATTTGATGCAGATTCATTGCTGTACTCACCCAGTCATTTTGAATGTGACAGCCACACAGTACACATGCTCACTCAGTGGTGTCTACCATCTGCACTGATGACTACAGTGAAGTTGTCATTGCTCATGCATGTGCATTCCAGTCCACTCTCCTTGGCTACCAGGCTACATCAAAGTCACACAAACTGTTCTTGTTATATTAACAATGGCTGGATTTTCTTCCAGACAGACTATATATATTAAAAACAACAAAGACAAAATAGAGATGGGTAGGGCAGATTATTTCCTCATTTCACAACGACACAAGAATGTCCTTCCATCCTTTTGTCTACTTATCTGTCTATCCTTTATTCATTTAATGACTTTTTATTAACCTACCTATTTTCTAGGATCTGTGTAATTCACTAGGGAAGCAGAAATGTCTGGGAAACTCTTGAAAGAGACACAAACTTGTAAAGGAGGTATCGTATTTGAACCTTACGTAGGAATGCCATGCCCCTATATAGGGTGGTGGGATGTCATTGCAGACCATGACCAGTAGGTGGCGATCTAGACACCCTTCCCCATCCCAGGAGGCTCAGCCCTTTTCAGCCTTCCATGCCAGGCTTTAATTTTATATTCATTACCGTACTTCAAATCAAATTTTAAGTCATATCATTGAAAGGCTGTATTTAATTTGATTTTAATTCCATTTATTTGCCTTTAATTGTACCATGCTCTTCTAAAAGTGGTCAAATTAAATCTAGTTGTATCAGGGCTTTCGGGGTAAGTGAAAGACATGTCTAGGAAATTCAGACTCCTAAATAAATTAGCTTCTCCAGTGGTTGGTACTAGGTCCTGGATTCTTTTCTTAGGAAATTCTCATGAAAAGTTAATGCTATTGGGAAAAGATCTGGAAGGTTACACTTCAAGATGTTAGTAATGATATCTCCCAGGGGTGGGAATACAGATTTTTTTTAAAATCCTTATTTGTACTTTGTTCATTTTTTACAATGAACATGTGTTAATTTTATTGTTTGGTTTTTAGTTTTTCACTCAGGTATAACCTACAAGTGGAAAGTATACAAATCTTAAGTAAACAGCTTGGGTTTATATATATAATTATACACATGTGTTACCCAGATTAAGATATATATTACCAAAACCCAAAACAGTTTCCTCATGTCCCTTTCTAGTAACCCCCCCCCCACTGTCCCCTAGGAACCACTATTCTATCACCATAGATTACTTTTGCCTAGTTTTGAACTTCATATAAATGGAATGAAACAGGAATTGTTTGTACCTGGACTCTTGTTCAATATTATTTTTTAAGTTGATGTGTATAAATACAGAAAAATGACCAATCTGTTCTATTGTTCTGCGTAGCGGAAGTCTGTTCTTTTTCACTGGTGTACAGCATTTCGTTATGAATATATTGCAGGTATATATATTTATAATTGATAAAATTACTAAAAATGATTAAATAGAGACATGGAAACTGCCTCCTTGCCGGAGGCCCAGTAGACGGTTCAACTGCAAGATAAGCCTCAGAGTACATGGCTCTAGACAGCCATGCAGGCACTGGTCGGGGCACAGAAGCACAGGGTCTTGGAGAGAGCACAAGGGGTTAACTACTTGTTGGACATTGGATGAGGCAAGTTCTGGCTCTCCCACTGGTGAGTGCCCTCAGGGTAAGTCCTTAAGTCACTCATCCTCAGTTTCCTTGTCTGTAAAATGTGTAGTGCTACCAGATTGAAAGGGAAAACCCCCAGAACATCCAGTGGAATTTGAATTTCAGGTAACAATGTGACAGAAACAAGTCAGAGATGGGGTGAGGGGCAGGAGACAAGTCTGCGTGCGAGAAGGGGCTTTGACTTCCTGGCCGTCCCCAGAACTATGGGTTCAGCACAAACTAGAGAAGAGCTTAGTCCTTGGTGGGAACTTTCTCCCTGGGGACAGAGTCTTGTAACTGTGAGGGAAGGGAAGCCTATGCCTGGCTTTGTGATCCTGCCTGTCCCCAAATCCAAGTGGAGGAGATGATCTCTCCTTGCTGCTGTTCTCAGCCTGAAACACACAATGGTTCTTACCAGTTAAGCCCCTACTGTGGGGCTCAGATGGATCTTCTTCACCTGAAATAGGACCAATTCAAAAGGCCCCTGTGAAATCAAGGCTAGATTTGTATCACCTGTCCCTTTCAATGTGCGTGAGCATTTTAGCTTCTTAATAGATACAGCTTATCTTCACTGTTTGCGGTTTCTGTATTTGCAGGTTCACCTTCTTGCTAAAATGTATTTGTAGCCCCCAAATCAATACTCACTGGGCTCTCAGGTCATCACTGACATGTGCAGAGTGGAAACTTTGAGTCACCTGTCATGTTGCCTCTACGTGCCTCTCTTCCCTTGTAGAATTAAGTCCTCTCCTTCACCCCCCCCCCTCTGATCCTGTGTCAATCAAGCTGACAGTGGCGAACGCATTCTCATGACATAATCCGTACCCTTTGGCAAGGTCAGACATCACTTTGCTGTTTGACACTTGCAGACTGAATGCCCTGATTACATTTCTGGCTCAGTAATAAGTGATAAGCGTGGTATTAAGGTTTAGACTTCTTGCTTTCCCTCCAAGTCATGGCTGTTCTGTGGTCACAAGACTCCCCGTCGAATATAAAATGAACTTTATTTGCTCATGTCGCTGCCTTCCAAACAGCAGTTCTGGGAGAATGGCCTCCTTAGCTCCATAGCTGTCACCTAGCTTGTCCCAGGGCCTTGGCTTGTCAGAGAAAGCAGGATTTTGTGCAGTATCAACAGTCCTCTTTTGCTCTGTCTTTCTTATTGTCCGGTTAATGCATTTGCCGTGTGGCTGGTGTCAGCTTTCTCTGCCTACCAATTTCTGGGCAAATTTAGTGCAAAAATTGAGTCTTTGTGGGGATGGGTGGAGTGGGTGACCTGAACCATTCTAAAAAACAAGGCCACGTTCAAGCCTCAGCTACATCCATGTGCTCCTTGTCAGGTAACTTTCTCCTTTGCAAACACTCTACCTGCTGGGACCATCTGAGCAGCTGCCCAAGCCAGCCCACAGGATTGATTCCTCTTCCTCCATCAGTGGAAACTGTCTTCTCTCCTTTTTAACATGGTTCTTCTTAATGACCATGTTGAGTATACTTTGGTCTTTGACCGAAATACTTCCTTACTATCATTCATTTAATAGGCAAGTGCCATGTGTTGTTCTCGATGCTGTGGAGGTAGCAGTGAACAAGATCAAGTTCCCACCCTCATGGTGCTGATGTTCTGGGGGATGCGGGGTGCACAAGTGTGCATGCTTGGGTAGTAAGCACGTTTGCTCACTAGTAGACAAATAAGAATCAGAATGTGGTGTCTGTCATGTAGCTGGTGACCTTCTCATCTTTCAAGGTCTAGGCTAGGAGCCAATCCTTGAAGACTTCCCTGGCCTGCACTGCTGCTTCAATCCTTTGTCCTTGTCCTGTATATAGGTCTGACCATAGCTCTTGACATGCTTCATCATAGTGTATTTCTCTACAGGCTTGCTTCTTGCTTCTTATGTGATTGTGAGCTTCTTGAGATCAGAGACCAAGTCATATCTTTATTTTCCCAGCATTAGGAAGAGGGTATGGCACAGTAGGAGTTTAATAAATGTTTGTTGAATGAATGAATGAGTGAATGAGTGAATGAATGGAGCACTGTGTGGATGCTCCCTCTGTGTGTCTGGGTAAACTGTTTGCCAGCTTATTCTCTTAGCACTTTTAGCCCAATCTGAATGTTATCTGTCAAATTAATTCTGACTTGCAAACATACTAGAAAAGCACAGTATGATGAATGTCACTTACTCAGCCAAACCCCATTACAGAAGGTCAGGGAACCCCCAAATGTAGCAAACTCCAAACCCAAATGAGGGCAAGCAAGCCTCCTGCTTGCAACCTAAACAGAACCCGAGTATCTGTCATCTATTGGAATTTCCAATTGAAATAACGTTGTCTCCTCCCTGCCCTCCATGCTAAATTTCACTTGGTAAGCTACTTACAGCAGGAATCAAACCTATATTTAATTCTAGAACAAAATAAGGACATTGAAAATACTTTCCACCCTGCTTAAGCCAAGACTTCATTTCGTTGGCGTCCTGCTCTCCTGAGAGTCTGGTTATCTTGCCAGCTCAATGATGCCTCTTTTGACGAATTACTGTCCCTGCAGAGCTGGGTAAGACTCTCCCTCATTTTCAGAGGGCAAACCTAAAACCAACCGCCCTTGCCCCTGGCACTAGTTTTGGTGTCACCAGGTGAGAGTGGCTAACGCCTCATGTCTCAAACTTGCACAACCATAGGGAGTTGCGTTGCCTCCAAGGCACATTCAGCGCCACCGTCTCAGTCTGTCCCAACAGGGACCCTTTGAGCTGGGGGCCAGGATGTTATCTCCATTTGAAAGATGCAGAAATGGAGGCCGACAGAGAATAAATGACTCCCCCGTTCACACACACACCCTTGCCCGAGAGGTACAGACAGGATTCACACTTTATTTTTTGGAGTGCTCCAAATAAATCTCTCATATATCTGTGACTCCGCTTCACCCCCTGCATGATGGCCACTTGAAACCTCGAGCAGCCAGCCTGCTGCTCACTGGCATTCACAGAATTTGGTTCCCCAAACAATTACATCTTCCCCAAGTGAATTTGTACTTCAAATGAAAGAAAACTTCAGTGGGGGGCTATTTTGTCCATCAATTCCCCACTTTCCCTCCTTTCCACTGGTGCGGGCGCAGGAGCAAGAGCTATGGGAAAGAGGCTGGTCTGCAAAGTGCTGCAGCGGCAGAACTGCGATTCATGCCTGTTACCCTGGGAACCCCTCTCTGGCAGAGGTCCAGCCAGTGAGGCCAGGTCCCACCCTCACCCACCCCTGCACTTGCACTTGCTGCTGGCTTTCCCTGCAGGTGTCCTGTGGACCAGGGACAATGGAGAATTGTCTATTACTCTGGCAGAAGGTTGGACTCACCTTCAGTGGGTTGCTTTTTTGAGAAAGCGGACTGCAAATGAAGCCTTATGCTTGGGTGTCACAAGCCCCTGAGTGGGTGCTTTACCCCCAGGGGAGGAGGCAGATGAGTCACGGAAGCCCCAGGCTGGTGGCAGCTGCATTCACTGGAAGCCCTCACAGTGTGTATGGCTGAGAGGCATTCCTGTGAGCTGAGAGGAGGGCCAGAGACGTGGAAGGCTGTCTACACCCAAGCTCCTCCCTGGAAAACCTGCAGGTACCTGGAAGTGACAGAAAGTCACAGTATGATGGAGCTGGAAAGGCCATTAGCCCATTTCCTCCTGATGTCCCTGAGTATCCACTGGTGGTCTGAGAGATGATATTGGGAGTAACGTGGGAAAATACTGAGTTTTAAATTTAATAGTCATGCTTTGTAACGTATTCTGTTTATGGCAAGTCAATAGGTTTTCAGATGATGGCCATGATACAAAGTTTAAAAAAAATAAATTGACATAAAAAAGTGAATTGGTTTAAGCCTGGCTGCTGTGACTCAGTGGATTGAGTGTCAGCCTGCGAACCAAGTGTTGCTGGTTCGATTCCCAGTCAGGGCACATGACTAGGTTGCACGACAGTCCCCAGTTGGGGGTGCGAGTGAGAAGCAACCACAAAGTGAGGTTTCTCTCCCTCTCTTTCTCCTTTCCCCTCTCTCTAAAAATAAATAAATAAACAAACAAATATATATATATTTTTAAAAAGTGAATTGGTTTAAAGACAGATATTAACACAAGTAGCAAACTCTAATAGTTAAGGGGGTGGCCTCTGAAGCCAGCTTGTCCGAGTGGCATTTCCAGCTGTGGCACGTGGGCAAATACTTCACTGTGCTGCAGGTTCCTCACCTGTAAAATAGGGGCTGCTTTGTAGGGCTGTTAAGAAGGTTAAATGAGTTAATACCTAAAGCACTTGGAATATTTCCCAGCTCATACTAAGCCCAATATAGGAAACTTAAATAAAATTAAGGGAATTGAAGGTGGAAGGGGTGTTTAGGGCCAAAGTCACGGGGATGGTTCCCGTTCAACTAAAGGTTGTAAGAAGTCTTGATTTCTGCAGCCCTTCTGGAGGGAACCAGCGGCCCAGAGTGCAGAAGGGATGTGTCCAAAGTTCTAAGCTGACCTGGCATGGTCGCCTGGCTTGCTGTCTACTGTCAGGCTGCAGGAGTGGCCACTCCCTGGGAGAAAGGCGGTTTGTCCCATGGGCCACTCCGCAAAATGGCAAACAGTCTTCAAGAGAGGCATGGACATGTCCCCAGAGGAGGCCTAGTCAACCTGACCCCTTGGATGGCTGCAGTCCCCCATAGCTCTCTGAGCACTGACCACAGCTTTAAAGCAATTCTATGTGAGTAAGTGCCTATAAGCCAGAGTCAGGTCTGTCTACTTCACTGATGGAGCTTCAGGGCCTGGCCCAGAGCCTGGCCCAGAGAGGCTTCTAAACAAATGTTTGATGACTGACTGAATGAATGTATAAACAGGTAAATTTCCATCATTGCTGTTGCACAGATCAGCTGATCAACTGACCAGAGGATGAAAGTGTGCTCAAGGCCCTCTTGACCATATATGTATGTGTATGTATTTGTGTATCTGTCTGTCCGTGAGGCTGTTGAGGCAGGTGTCTGGAGGTGGTCCCCCAGCACACTTGATCTTAGCCAAAAGGCCAAGAAGTGATGGGAGGTCCCTCTGTACCGTGCTGGGTGTGCCAGACAGTAAGCAATGCCCTACACACGTCATACGTGTTCCCTGTGACCTTTGGGATATCGAAGGTCAGAATTTCCTAGAGTGCTGAGAAACATGTCAGGGAAGTTTGAAGGCAGGAATGAAGGTGAGGGAGCTCTGGAGCTCTGGTTGGCTAGGCCAGGCTTCAGCTAGAGCCTCCCCTTGCTTTTAATTAATTAGAAAATTTCATATTAGAGTCCTTAGTACTCAGAATATATCCAGAGCTCTCACAACTGTCTTCTAGAAGCCACAGGAACTGGCTGCCCCTTATCTTTTCTCTGACACTCTGCATCCCCTCCAGGGCCTACAACATTGGCATTTGTTCCATTTGTTTGGTTTTTTGGCCGTTTTATGACATTCCAGCATGCTTGGGCCTCAGGGCATTTGCACGTACTGTTATCTCTGCCTGGAGGGCCTTTCCCCCAGGCATTGTGCAGTTCATCTCAAAGGTCATCACCTAAGCTGAGGCTCTCTGTGACCTTGCCCCCTTGTCCTGCATTATTTGTCTTCATATCATGTATTTCTATCTGTCTACAGGGCGTTTTGTTCATTGCTGTCTGCTCAGTGCCTTGCACAATGATTGTTGTATATTCGGTACAAACTGAATATTTGTTGAATTAATTAATGCATCTTGAAGATTTTACCTTTCTGTGCCACATTCACAGGAGCAGTGATCCTGGCTTATGCCACTAGTGCCTGCAAGGCCTCAGAACTGGCACCTTTTTATGTTCACTGGGACCTTAGGAGAGAGGAGGCCTGTTTGGCAAGAGGCAGCCTCATCTCCAAAAGCCTCCACCCAAACCAATCTGGGAAGCAGATTCCAGCTGGGCAGGGGCAATGTGGGGAGTACCCTGAGGCTGGACTGTGGACCCCTGGCCCAGGGCAGGTGAGGGTGGGCAGGGCTGTGAAAGGTTGAGACTGAGAAAGGCTGGCATCAGGATCAGAGCTGCAGGGTCAGAGAGAGGGTCTGGGGCTTGTGTGTGGCCAAGAGGGGAAGCAGCTGTGAGGATCCAAATGGAAGGGAATCTGGGTAGTTGGCATGTTTGGAATGATAATGGGGTGATAGTCATATGGCTCCTTATAGGCATTGGTACCTGAGGGCTTTCCAGCTAGCCCTGGCTGGGCCTGAAGGCAGAAACAATGGTAACAACAACATTGAAATATGTCAAGGACCTTCATTTCTATTATTACAACCATGTGCAGTACATTCACTTATTCAGTTAACAAAGACTAAATTAAGAACCGAGAATTGTTGTTGTTGCCTTAATAACATACAGCAAATCTGTACTTTTACAAGGGTAACACGCCTTCAACTAAATAAATTACTTATTTGCTAAAATACATCATTTGCTTTATCATCAGTGCCAAGACTAGTGCTTGTCACATAGTCGACAGATGCTTAATATTTTTGAATTGCTGGAAGAGGTAAATCAGTTTCACCATTTAACAAACAAGGAAGTGGTCTAGAAAAATCAGATTTGGAAGTCTGGCCCCAGGATGCTTCCATTCTTGAGACTCTGGTCTAAAGCAGAGGTTCTGAGACTATGGGGTATCACAGACTGGGAAATTTCTGAACTAAAAATTCCAAAAAATATTAGAGGGAAGTGGTCAAAAGTTGCCAGCTTTTCATTTTTCCAAGTAAGGAGAGGGAGAGTGATGTTGCCAATGACCGTTACGGCGCAAAGGGACATTTAACACTCCAACTGGGGGAAGGATGATCCGAGAATTTTAAACACTTAGGGTACACTTTTGGCTGTGGAAAGCCACTATGTTTTTCTTAGATTTCTCATTTCTGAGGGTTGCTGAAAACGTCATCCATCAACAGTGAAGGTACAAATCGGGGCTCAGGTGGCCATTGGGAGCCTCTGGCCTGAAGGAACCAGTCATTTAAGTTCCTGCCTCTCTCTTTGTCTCGCTCTCTGGTTCTTCTCTAGACGTCACCCTTTCTCATCTGCTTTGTACAGATACACAGAGGTGCATTTCAAAGCTCCAAAGAGAAGCGTGCCATGTATCAGAATTGGATTTCAGATGAAGAAGAAAGGCAACTTCTCCTATTCCAAATACCAAATCCGTAATTCTGAAAAGAAAAGGAAGAGGGGCTTGGGGGGAATGAAGAATCTCTCCCACCTCCCCACCGACCCTCTTTATTATATTCTCAGTATTTGGTTATGATTCCTATTAATCACGTGTAATAAACCTTCCAGTTATTAAATTATACAGACATGCATTCTCTCAGCCAAACAATAATTATTTACTAAAATAAATTAACATATAGAAAAGCCTCAGTTTTATGAAGGCTGAAACTTAGCATAATGAGTTTATCAGGTTTATAAGAAGCCCAGACAGGCTTTTTTGGGGTGAAATAAATACACTAATTACAGCGAAGCTCATCCATGTTGGCATCATGCCATTTACTATTTTTTAATAAACATAGCTCAAGTTATTTATGTTTTTGATATATTTCAGTGAGGCGCCCCTTCACAATTAACAGCTGTGGTAGGGGTGGGGGTGGAATGGGGAGAACATGTTCTTACCAGCCTCCTCTTCCAGGTTCCTAAAGTTGCTCATTTGGGGCCTTCTTTGTGATTTAATAGGCCTGCCAATCAGCAGGCCCAGTGTTGACAATATACTTGTCATTGGATCTCCAGGACACCAGCCTTAGCAGGGAGGGGAGCCAGTCAAGGGGAAACAATTATACAAATATAAACTCTCAGGAGCCCCTGCCAAAACCTGGCGAGAGGATAAAGGTCTGTCTTCCATCCCTTTCTCCACCGGGCAACAGGCCCTCTTGCAACATGTCTTCCAGAGGAATCCCCAGGTTATTAAGCATTTTTCAAGATGGCCCCATGGACACATTTGGGAAATAGGATTTATCGGTCATTATGCCTGAAAACTCATTTTTCATGGTACCCACTGAGCCACTCAGTCTCCTAAATTATTTTAGCTAATGATGTAGGTCCTGTATCATGTTTACCAAGAGATCATTCATACATTCATTCAACAAGCAGATGTTGTATAATCCAGTACTGGGACCTACAGTGTACCTTGTTCATTCATTTAAAAATATATATGAGGCATTGACTGTGTGTCAGGCACCAGGGGAGCGCAGTGAACAAGGAAGAGGTTCCTGCTGTCCTGGCACTTGCCTTCAGAGTGGGTGGGTGGAGGAGTGTGGCAGCCAGGACCCCTGGTAGTCACAACCTTGTATAATTCCCAACTCTGGAGTGTGGGCTGGACCTAGTCACTCACTTCTAAGAAAGCGAATACAGCCAAAGTGATGGGACGTCTCTTCTGATTAGGTTGCAAAAGAGAGCGACTCGAACTTGCTCACCCTCTCTTGCCCTCTTGCTCACTCCAATGAAGCCAGCCGCCCCCTTGTGAGAGGCTCTGTGGAGAGACCTGCGTGGCAAGGAACTGAGGGCGGCCTCTGACTAACAGCTCCTGAGAAACCGAGGCCTCAAGCCAACATGCCAGCAACCACATGAGTGAGCCAGGAAGCTGATTCTCCCTGTCGGGCCGCGAGGTCATGGCAGTCCCCGCCAACACACTGATCGCAGCCCGTGAGACTCCGAGCGGGAGAATCAGCTGGGTGCTCCTGAGTTCCTGACCCACTGAAATCATGAGATAGTCACTGTTTTTAAGCCACTAAGTTTTGTGACAATTTATTAAGGATAATAATATGGGGAGGAGATTGTAACCTAATAAGTGCAGGAGGGAAACAGCTGGGGATGAAGCCGTGCAGAACACTGATGAAGAGTGGCAGGTGACTGAGGAGAATTGGTACCTCAGGGCACAACAGATTCTAAAGGCCCTCTGGTCCGGTTCCCTAGGTGAAGCTTCAGCGTACGCTGCATGTTCCTTCCAAGGGGCATCCAGCTTGGGTCAAATATCTCCACTGATAGGAAAGTCACATCTTTGGGTGTGAGAAATATTCGCTGCTGGGTCAAAATCTGCATCCTTTTGGTTTATCTCCCTGGTCCCGGTTCTTCCCTGTTGGGCTACACATCTGCTCTGGCTATTTGAGCCCCTGTCTCCTAGACAATTGTCCAGACCTTCCCTGTTTGCCTTCTGATTCCTTGATCTGGCTTTTCTTTCCTTCCCGGACTCCTGGCTTCATCTCTTTTCATACTGCTTTTGGCCTTTATGATTTTGACTTCCTTTCAAACTCCCCTTCTTATAGCACTTGTGTCTCTCTCCGCAGTCTGTGCTTGCTCCTGTGGTCTTGCTGTCACTGTTGCTTTAGTTAGAATTGCTGCAACCCTGGAGTTGGTTGACTGACCCCAAGTATGTCACGTAGCAAGTCCTTCTGTTAGCTGAAAGTGGCTTATCTCCTGGCTCAACAAGCCCAGCTCCTTAGCTCTCCAGCTGCTCCCCAGTGACTCCCTCCTCTTCTCCTCCTCCACCAGCCTCAATTATCACCTCTGCAGACAACTCTCTAGAGGATGACTCCTGTCTTGCCAGCTACCTGCTGGACATTTTCCTCTGAGGATTCTTGCAGTCTCTCAAGCTCAGCATGCCTTTCTTTCTTCCTGTCCTACAACAACTATTCCCTGAGCACTCACATTGGGCCTGTGGCCCTTCCAGTCAGCATCTCCTCTCCTCTACTAGCTGCTGGGCCAAAGCCCCCTTTGCCTCTGTTGTCCCCAGCTATAAACGCAGGGACATCCTGGACTCTCTCTTTCATACCACCTTCCATACCAAATCTATCATCTAGTCTGCCAATTTTTAATTCCCAGGCCCCATCTTTTGTGTGACTAGAAAAGCATAGATGTGATTATAAGTGGTTTTTCTTTTTTCCTGGCAGAATTTCTTTTTATGTTTTTTAATAACTTTCAATTACAGTTTATATTCGATATTATTCTGTATTTGTTTCAAATGTACAGCATAGTGATTAGACAATTGTGTACTTTACAGAGTGGTCCTCCGATATTTCAAGCACCCATCACAGGGCCTCTTTCCTGTGCTCCTTCCTTTTGCCACCCTTGAGGCCCAGGTTCTCATCAACTCACCCCTGGCCTCCAGAGATCTTATTACATGGGGCAGTGCTGGGCACTGGGATTGCATTGATAGGCAAAGCAGACCTGGCATCTCCTCATGGAACTTACAGTTTAGTGGACTCATCCATTTACTCAAATATTTATTGAGCACCTACCATGCTGACTCTGTCTAGTTGACCAAGTTCTTCCAGCTTAGTTGTACTGAGGGAGCCAGTTTCCAATCAATGGCTTGACAGTTGCTTTGAGAATTGGTAGCAGTAAGTGAGGAGGATTGTCTAGAAAGTGAGGCACACTTTCATCCTCCACCTCGAGGAACTTGATGCTGAGTGTTTCTGGACTGATCCCTTATCTGGACATCTGATGGACTATCAGAAGCCCTGTAGTGATACCTCAGGAAAGGCCAGGACTGGGAAAGCTGTCCCCAGGGGCTGCCTCTACATTCTTCAGATACTGTGGGTTCCCTTATCCCAGCCCCTCTTCTTCCCATGAACCTGCAGCTAATCCACTTCAAACACCCATGTAGCCTGGTCATTGGGGATGGGCGTGTTCTGGCTGCTGAGTAGGGAGCTGAGATAAGCAGGCAGGTTTGGAGTGGTCTGTGTCCAGACAGCTACCTCCGGGACCCCAGGCAAGGACCCCAGGCAGAAGGAAAAAGGGGGGCAGTGGAGAATGACCTGGTGCTACTGCAGGTTGTGGGATGGGAGTGTACATGCCACATAGGCCAAGTAAGGTAACACAGTATCAGGATTTATTTAGAATAGGCAGATTTTAGGGATCCCAGAGCCTTTACCACTAGCTTGTTGGTGTAATTGGGCTAGTGATTTAATTGTTCCAAGTGGCATGTATTTCCCCATCTTAACTGGCTGGCACTCAGGGGATTATTGGACATTTTTAGGAGTTAATGTGAGGGCATGCCTGGTCATGGGAGGTCAATAAATGGGAGCTTTTTAAAAATTGTTATGCTTAGGCTGGTGTTGAAGTTAGGGTTAGACAGAAAGAAGCAGAACATGGGAAGGAGCCAGCGGGGGTGTCACGCAATGGAAGGAAGGCTTTTCGCTCCTCAGTCTGCTGACTGAGGCTCGAGGCTGGGGCCTCAGTTCCTCTCCATGTGGATCTCACCATGAACTCTCTCTGCATGGACTAGCTTGGGCTTCCCCATAACATGGTGGCACCCCAACTCACAGAGCGAGAGGGTCTAGAAAAGAGAGAGAGAATCAGAAGTCACATTGGCTTTTATGACTTAGCTCAGAAGATGGGCGGGGTCAGTTCTGCTGTGTCACAGAGGCCCATCTGGACCCTAAGGGAGGGGGAACAGACTTGACTTTTTGTGGAGGAGCCACAAGGTTTCGAAAGGAGATGTATGGTCAGGAATATTACTGGGGCTGGCTGATTTTGGAAGATACAGTCTGTCAGATGAAGAAACCTGAAGAAACACATCCTGAAATGGTGAGTCCATGAGGGCTGACCTTGTCCTAGTCGCCGTAGTGCTCCCGACGCACATAGTGTTTGTTGAATCAAATGAATAAATACAGAATGTCCAAGTCAAGCTGTTTGGAGGGTTTTATTATTATTCTTTCACTTTGCTATTTACTACTTTCTCCTTTACCTCTGCAACTGAAATGTTCCATTTCAGGGTTTTTCTGCTTCAAGGTTTATTTCTTCCATTAGCGATTCAACAGGATGATATTTTATTATGGCACTTGCTTCATACCTCGCACAGGTCTCTGGCAGAAAATCCTTGAAAGCTCCGAAAGCATGTCTGCAAACTTCCATCAGAGCCTTCAGCTCTTAGGACAACATCACCCTGTGCTTTGCTCAACCATGCTAAGAGCCTGGGGACTTCCCCCCATTGGGATTTCTATGGACTGCATGGAGGTGACAGGGGATCCTGAAACCATAGTCTTGGGACTTTTCTTGGAAGTAGGGCTTGAATTATATAAGGGTAGTATGCTCAGACTGGGTGGTGAGCTTTTGCCCATATATCTGCTTTTTGCTTGCCCTTCTCTCTCTGTCCTCCCTCCCTCCCTCTCTCTCACTCTCTTCCTCCTTTTTTCCTCCCTCCTTTCCTCCTTCTTCCTTCCTTCCTTCCTTGTTTCCTTGCTTCCTTCCTTCCTTCCTTCCTCCTCCCTCTCTCTCTCTTTTTTTTTTTTTCCCTCTCTTGTTCCCTCCTTTCTTTCTTTGCAGTTCTGGTTTTATTTATAGCTCAGTACTCCCCCAGCTGATCTCGAATTCTGTGAAAAGTCACAAGTCCGTTTCTATCTTGTGGTACAGTGAGCTGCTAATGAGGGTTGCTGCAAAGAACTCTGACCTGGTACCCTAGCCTGATGGTAGAAACCTGCCATGGAGCATGAAGAGGACTGGATTAAGACCTGCGCTTCACCTCTCAGCCTCGCTTCATTCTCCTCATCTGTAAAATGGGGAGAGAGCACCACCTCCTTCCCCAACAAGGCCTGTTGTGAGGGCTGCGGGAGACCCTGGAGAGGAGAGAGTTTTGCAAACTATAAAGGACTGTGTAAAACTCTGAGGTTATTCCTTTGAGTCAGTGCTTCTATCTGCACACTGATGTGGAGGGTGGAGATAATTCATGCAATAGTGGCTGTAAGTGATTGACATCAGGTCTGCCTGTCTGTCCTCCCAGGAGGGAAAGGGTGGGTTTTGGTTGGGGGGTGGGAGGAGAAGAGGGGCAGGAAGAGGGTTGGTTGATTCCAGAGCAGAGCACAAGGCACTGCCTGAGGAGGACTGGAGGCGAGAAGGGAGTGCGGCCCAGCAGCAGCACTGGGTTTTTGTGGGAAGGTGGCAGCTGAGTGCCGGGGCAAAAGGGAGTGGGCGGGCTGTCATCCCAGTCCTGCCTGAGAGCTCTCAGGGAGCTGCCCACCTCCCCAGAGGAGAAAGGGAAGGTAAAGGGCAAGCAAACAGTGTCCCCTGCTCCTCCTCCCCAAAGAAGACAAAAGCAAGCAGATATGGCTCAGCAAACAAACCCTGTGCACAACGCTGGTGACCCCAGTTAACATTTCGGTGGAATTATTTATTTCACTGGAGCGTTTCCCTATTAACCTGGGAGGCACAGCGCTGGTGCCATTTGTAGAATCATCAGGGGACCAAGCTGACAACTGGGGCCCAGATAACTGCATCTTGCGTGTTTACAGAACCCCTGGCTGGCTTTAAATCATCCAAGGGTCACGTCCAGAGAGCAATGCGGTGGAGCTGAGTTAGGAAATCTATGCTTTTCTTTATGAAAAGTGAAGTAAAATTTCAAAAGTTTTAAGTCATACAGTATGTTCAATATAAAGAAATTTTGGAATTCAGATGGTCAGAAAAAATAAAAACACTCAAGAGAATTGAAAAAGCACCTTGATCATACAGAAAATTTTATCTGTACATATATATCCACAAAGGTAGAAAATATTTTGAACCTAGTAAGTATGGCTCATGCTTTATAAAGTGTAACTGGCTTCCAACACCCCCACCCCCATACTCCCATCAATAAACTCTCTTTGACATACACTTTGAAGAGTAATGATTCATTTTTATAGGTGTACCATGATTCATTTTTACCAATTCCTATTTTAGGACATTTAGATCATTTTCCTCTTTCTATTAGAATCAACAACATGATGACCATGCCTATGTCTTCATACATTCCCTATTATTTCTTTAGTATGTATTTCTGAAAATATAACACACTTACTAAAGCTATTTAAAACAGCTTTGAAAAGTCTGCAAAAACTGTCTTATAAAAAGTTTATACTTCATGCAATAGCAGCAGTGTCTGGGGATGTGAATTCATCATCAATGCTTCATGTTTTTAATGTGACAAACACTGTAAAGGTTTTAGAGCTATTATTTCAATTGCTCCTCTTATCTTAAGAGAGAGCATTATTATCCCCATTTTACAGATGGCAAAACTGAAGACCATAGGGACAGAGTGACCTGCTCATGATTGCACCACAGGAAGTGACCGAGCTGGGATTCAAACCCAGCTCAGAATGGCTCCAAAGCCCCTGCTCAGATTCTTATAGTATGACCTTGACTCCCACTGGCACATTCATGGGAACTGCTGTCTAAAGAAGCACTTGATTTTTATTTTATTTTATTTTATTTTTTTGAGTAGCAAGCTAACTGTTCCTGTTCCCTTTGGCTGCTGTTTTCATGGGCTGAAGAGGTTCTGAATGACTAAGAACAGTTTTTGATTAATGAGATTTTTGTTGCCAAGAAATTAATTTTGTCCTCCCGCCCCTCCCTTCTTGCTCAAAAAGCACACAAGAAAATGATTTTAGCAGTGGGGATAATTACAGAAAATGTGGTGTTAGCTCAAACAGAATGCAAATATTTTAGATTTTGTATTGTTCTCCAGGACTGCCAGAGTGGAAAGTCAAGAGGGAAGGAAGCCTCAGCCCACCTTCGGAGACAGCCGGCATCGACGTGGGAACCTCATAGTCGCTTGCTGCACTTGCCCCGGTCAATCTCAAAGAGAAGCAATCTCAAGATTTGAGCCTGGATTTTAGGGGGAGTGTGGGAGCCCATTGGAATCACTGGGAAGACTCACGCAGATAAGAAAGGCCCAGCAAAGGCACAGGTGAAATCAAGGCCCTCCTTTTTCCGGCACTTTCCTTGCCTGGTAGTCATAGATTCTCTCTGACACAGGCACATATACAGCCCGTCACAGATTCAACCTGAATGACTGCAGGGGTTGCTTGCTACAAGGCAGGGAAGAGAGCATCTCTGCAGGGGGGCACCCTCAGACCAGCCGTTCAGACTGGAATGGAGAGACTGGAGGACTCCACTGTTAATTCCCCTCAGTTGGACTTGTCATATGTTTTCTAGATTTATTCCTTCATTTTGCTTTAACACCTCCTAATAGCTTTCTAAGAAAGGATTCATGGAAATTCATGGTCTCCATTTTTGCAAGTCTCAGTATTCCATTATTCTGCTGTCATCACGATGGATAATTTGGTTATAGAATTCTGGGCTGAGAACTAGAATCTCAATGGCATTTCTGCTACCACATTGCTACTCAAAGTGTGGTCCAGGGACCACTGCCATCCATATGTGAGGAGGTTAAGTACAGAAATTGAAAGTAAGTGTATCCAAACTTTTATACTAATTTCATTGTGTCACTTTTATGTCTGTTGAAGCAGATAATAAAATTTGGGCTTTTATATGTCTTTTTTGAACTTTATTTTTCCTAGTAATTCTTTGTACTCTATTTTATGAAAGTTGCAGTCAGTGATAGGCTGAAAACGAAGTACAGCCCTTCACATACTTTGAGAAGCACTGTTCTGGAATACTCTGTTCTTGAGAAGTCCTTTGTCAGTCTGATCTCAGTATTTTGTAAGCAGCCTGTTTTTTCTCTGAAGATTTTAGGGTTTTGTCTTTATTCCTAGGGTTCAGAATTTCACTATGAGAAGTCTGAGTGACAGCACTCACTGTGCTTGGCCCACAAGGGGTCCTTCAACCTGGAGACTCATTCATTCAAGTAACTTTCTTCCTCTTTTGCTCTGTTCTATTTTTCTGGGATTCTTGTTAGATGGATATTGGGCCTCCTACTTCATATATAGAATCTTTTATTTTGTCCCCATATTGTCAGTCTCTTTTTGTTTTACTTTTTCTAAGATTCTTTAACTTTATCTTCTAAGTATTTTATCTGCTTATGTAGGCTATCATTTATCATTCATATATAATCATAATTTTAATTTCAAAAGTCCTTTCTTATTATTCGATGACCTCTTTTTCATAATATTCTTTTTCTTTTTTTTGTAGGTAAGTGTCAGAGTTTTTTTTAAAAAGATTTTATTCATTTTACCTTTTTTTTTAGAGAGAGGGGAAGGGAAGGAGAAAGAGAAGGAGAGAGACATCAATGTATGGTTGCCTCTTGCGCAACTGGGCACCCGGCCCACAACCCACGCATGTGCCCTGAATGGGAATTGAACTGGTGACGCTTTGGTTCACAGGCCAGTGCTCAATCCACTGAGCCACACCAGCCAGGGCAACCTTTTTTTTTTTTTTTTTTTAGGAAACTGATTAGATGTACTTTTCTTTGCTAAGTCCTCTTCCAGCATTACACCGTTATCAAACAGAGTTCCTCCACCTGGCTCTACCAGAGCCAAAGAGTAACCACCAAGAAATACAGGGAGAAATATTGGCTATTTTATTATGAATGGCTCCAGCTAGGAAAACAGAAAGCTAATGCTCAAAAGCCCAAACTCCCTTACGGCATATAGGTTACAGATTATCTAGGGCAAAATCACAAGACACTATGGGTTATGGGCTTGAATTTATGATGGGAGCTGATTGGTTGGAGGTGAGGTAAGGGTATTAAATCATTTCTTTTCTGGCGTCCCTCTGTCTGGTTTCATGGGAAAGTAACCAGGGAGTCGTTCCACCTTAGGGCTCAGGAGCTGAAACATAACTTAGGTCAAGATGTAATCTTCAACCTGCCTGAGGCCTAGACCTTGTGATCATTAGTCAGGTGCAAGCTACTGTCTTTTGCTGCCTCAGGGGCTGCTGATTATCTAGGGGAAGGTTAGGTCTCTGGGGTGAGTGGAGGTGGGGGGCAAGAAAGAAAGAGAGACAGAGAGATGATTTCTAGACCCAGGATTTAAAGCTGAATTTAATTAAAGTCATAAGGACCCTCTGATTCAATGTTTTCTTTATTCTACAGATTGAGTTTAGCCTGTCTTTATATTGACGACTCTTGTCAAAGATCTTGGTTGTCCATTCCTATCCAATAATAAGGCAAAATTAAAGGGCTGATGGGCAGTTCTGTGTATGAATACGGGTATGGGGCCTGTCAATTGGAAGACTTCATTCTTGAGTGCTCGGTTGGGAGGCTAGCACTGGGAGAAACCCAAGTACCAGCACACAACAGTCTTTTCCTTGAGACTGTTCTGATTCTCCAGAGAAGACTTTCCTGACCTCCTCCCTGGGAAGGGTGGTTCAGGGTATGGGGGATGAGTGGGTCCAGCGGCTGGTGCTCTGCATATCTGGTGAAAGGACTAGGGGTCCCAGTGTTCAGATACAGACAGGCTGCAGCTCTGCACTGCCGCTGCCCTTCTCCATGGCAGTTTTGACCAAGTCTTGAGCTCCTCCAAGGTTCCATAGGGCAAACTGGTGATTTTTTTTGCCTTATTCTCTTCTGTAAACATTTAATTTGTGCCTTTCTGTGCCTGCTACATCATCCATCACTCTTCCACTAATTTTTCCTCTTCCAAAATTTGTTAAAATCTCTAGTCCATTCATGTCTCCTTTTCCATTCTCTTTGCCTCTGTTCAGTGGACTATTTTACACTAGAAGACTACATCCTGTAATTTTAAGAATTAACTTGTGCAATCTATTTTGGACTCCATTTTGTGATGCATAGGTTGATAGTCATGCCTTCCATGTCTTCATACAGACTTACCGGTGAGAGTTTTAAACAAGATAAGATCAAGGAGAGAGCCCAGTAGCATATCCCTAAGGCCTCTACTGATGTAGATAGACACTGTGTCTGTCTTGTTCATATGTTGAATCTATCTCTAGCACAAGAGTTGTTTTATGATATAAACATTTGTTGAATGTAACCCATTGTCTAAAAGAAAGAAATGAGGCTGATTCTGTGAAATTTCTTCCTAGCAACCCATGCTGGTCATACAGCTTATCACTTCCCTCTGGCTCATGACATGTTATTATTTAATGGTCTCTTACAAGACTTTTTAGGGAATGATATTCAATTCATGGGTTGTGGCTTTTGAAATATGCCTGGTTACCTTTTCTGGAAAGAACGTTGCCTTGTCTGGCTCCTCTCCTGATCTCACAGACCCAAGTTCATTATAACACTGGTACTGAAGATGCTTCCTACCCTGGATTTATTGGTGAGCGTGGCCCATCTCATTTAAAATAGCTTACTTAATACCTTCACCTTGTTTGCCTGTCTTCTCAACCTCCCTCCCTCCTGGCAACCATCCAAATGTTTTCTGTATCTATGATTCTGTTTCTTTAGTAGCCAAAGAATATGACCCACGGTTATGGACAACAGTGTGAGGATTGACTGAGGTAGTAGGGGGTGCTGGGTGGAGGGGTCAGAGGGGGAAAAATTGGAACAACTGTAATAGAATAACAATAAAATGTAATTTAAATTAAAAAATAAAACAGCTTAAGACTGTCTTACTAGTTCTCCACCTTTTGCTTCAATGTCTTCCTAAACATGTATATGCTATGCTTTCTAGCTTAACTATTATTGTCATTGACAGAGCTAAAGGAGTTAAGTACTCTTTCTTTCTTCCTTTCCTTTCCTTCATTCCTTATTTCCTTTTTCCTTCCTTTCTCTTTTTTCCTTCCTTCCTTCCTTTCTTTCTCTCTTTCTTTCTTTCTCTCTCTCTCTTTCTCTCTCTCTTTCTTTCTCTCTCTCTCTTTCTCTCTCTCTCTCTTTCTCTCTCTCTCTTTCTCTTTCTCTCTCTCTCTTCCTTCCTTCCTTCCTTCCTCCCTTCCTTCCTTCCTCTCTCTCTCTCTTTCTCTCTCTCTCTCTCTTCTCTCTCTCTCTCTCTCTCTCTCTCTCTCTCTCTCTCTCTCTCTCTCTCTCTCTTTCTTTCTTTCTTTCTCTCTTTCTTCATTTGTGAACATGGCCCTGAAGTGCTCAGCTTGTTGCTTGCTTAATCATCTTAGTCTACTCATGGACTTTCAGAAAGGGAGATAGAAAATATTTGACCAGGCACCTAAAATCTTATGACTGCATTAATTTATTTTACTTTCAGCTGCCTTCCAATGTCTCCAATGAAAAAAAAAAAGTATATTTTCCTTGGTAGGGGAAACTGTTTCATCTCAGTGTTTCTAGAACACCTCCAGGATTAGCCACAGTTGATGGAAGCAGGGGAACTGAGGAAGGTCTAGAACCTGAGAATGTCCATGGAGGTTACAGTGGGAGCCAGGACAGCTGAACCATAGCAAAGTAAGGTTAAGCGGAGGCCCTGTGTCCTGGAAGGCCCTGCCTGCTGCAACACTGAATCATCTCTTTATCTGATCTCAAACCATACTCTCCTTGTTTATTATATTCCTCAAACCTGCTAAATCTGACCTGCCACCAGGCTCTCCATGTTTGTGTTTTCTCTACCTCTGCCTGCTCTTTGCTCAGAACTTTGCATTTGAGCTCTTTCTCTTCATTCTGATGTGAGCTCAAAATTATCTCCCCCAGGAGGTCTCCTCTGACCTCCTCATCCAAATTGGGCTTTCCCCTCTCCCACCAAGTAACTCGTTACCTTTATTTGTTATCTTTGTATCACTCATCATTACCAGAATGTTTCTTGTTTGTTTATTTGTTTACTTGCTTAGTATGCCCTCCTCTATCTCCTCCTCTGTCAAATGTAGACTCTGGGGGCTCCATTTGCTTCCCTATTTCTGATTCGCAATGCTTCAGCCAGAGCCTGGCCCACTAAAGGAATGTAACACACATTTATTGAATAAATGAATGAGAACAGCTCTGCCAACTTTATGGTTCTCCGAGGGTAATTCTTGACTATCGTAGACACACCCTGAGGATCCTCAGTATGTATTCTAGAGCAAGGGTTTGAAAACTGTGGTCCATGGATCTAATCCACCCCTCCACTTGTTTTTATAGATAGTATTTTATTGAAACAAGGCCATACTTATTCCTTTCTATTTTATCTATGGCTGCTTTCACCTACAACAGCAGAATTGAGTAGTTGAGACAGAGACTACATGGTCTGCAAAGCTGAACATTTTTACTACCTGGCCCTTTAGAGAAAAGTTTGCTGACTGCTCTTCTACAGGGAAAACTCCCCGCCTTACGTCAGATCTTTTTTCATGTGAGTTGATGTTATGATGGCAAAAGGCTTTGTTTCTTCCCAGATCAGGGGCCTCTTTCATCAGTGTTTTTAGATATAGGACTAAATCTTCCTGTTCATGAAATTGTTGGCCTTGGCAACCCTCTTAATTCAGGTGGAAAACTACTTTGACCTGAATTATCCAGAGAACAGAGATCAGTGTGTTTTCTCTAATTGTTAATTATCCGGATGACACATGGTATGAGCCACTCTGCCTGCCTGTCTTTTCATCTAGACGAAGGGTTTAGCAACCCCTTGATGGCATGAAAGATAGACTTCAGCTGTAAGATTTTATTATTTTTATTATTTCCCTTTGCTTAGATCTCTATAAGAATCATGATGTTTCCAAGGCAACATATGGCTTGGGGAAATTGGAGAGAATAGTCTTGATGCAAAGGGATAACATCACAGCAACCACAACAATGCTATTCAGCACGCAAACGTCGGGTGTTCAGAGGGACCAAGTCATCCTGATTAGAACTGAGGCAGCATGAGTTTCAAAGTGGAATCATCATGCTCACGTTCAATAATTTGCAAACCTTTTTTAGAGTGCAGTGGAAAGGGGAATATGCTTAAAACAATGCTGGAATTTGGCTCCCAGGCTTGTTTGGGTGTGGGGATGATTGTTAGGGAGCGTTTTCTGACCTTGCCAGGATGAAGTAGATGCTTTTGAATCCTTTTCCTATTGTACATGTGTATTGGCAACACGAGGGTCCTTTTCTTATCCATCCAAATACTAGGAACTGTTCAAATTGACAGATCATTTTCCCTGAGATGACACTCATTTCTTTAGAAATAAATCTTAAAAATTTGTATTATTAAAAATTATTTTATTGTAGAAAAACCAGAACATACAAAAAATCAAACCACCCACTCTGAGATACCAATTGTTAATATTTTATTATAAATCCCTCCAGCTCCCTGTCTCTAATAATAATATCTAATATGTTCTAAGAAGTTGCCAAGTAAGTGGCAAGTACCAAACTCTTCACACAGAGAAGGAAAACTCTGACTCCAAAAAACCTCCGCTGCCTTGCGGCATACCTCTTCAGAGGAAAGGCTAAGGGAGTAAACCCCGACAGAAAATCCGGAGCCGGAGTCCCTAAGGCGGTTTGACGTTGTAGTCAACACCGGCAACTCCTGCGGCGCACCTGAAGCCAAGCTGTATTGACTCCGTCTTTCCCTTGGATCCTTCAGCTGCGAAGAGAGGGGGGGTCTGCTGCATGGGCAACAGCAGACCCTCCATATCACCCTGCCCAGGCTCTGTAGCTTCAGCTCCACTGGAGAGGACACTCCAGCATCATCGCAAGATGTCGATTCAACACGGGAGGAGACAGATACCGTGTCACTCCCGAGTTGGACTGCACAGCCATTTTCGGCGGTGCAGATAAGACTCTTAAGAAGCTACACCATCGTCTCTCGAGACGGACGGCTGCCGACGACGACGACGACCAAACTCTTCACAGCAATGATCTAATTCAGCACTCACAGAACCCAAGGAGGAAAATACTAAAATAATTTTAATTTTATAGATGCAAAAATCAAAATGTAGGGAAGTTAAGTAGCTTGCTTCTCTTTATGGACTAAAAAATTATATATATTTATCTCAAACATGGAAAAATACTACACACACTATTCTGTAAACTGATTTCTTTTTAACTGAATAGTATGTCACAAAAATGTTAACACTCTGATGGAGTCAGAATAGTGTGGTGTCAACATCATGTGACCTGAACTCCGACTGTCTCGTTTCAAATACTGATGCTATCAATTACTGCTATATGATCTTGGACAAATTATATAACTTCTCTGGCTCCTCAATTTCTTCCTCTGTATAATGGGCATATTATGATGGAATCTATGACATTGGGTTGAGGATTAAATATGTTAATATAAAAAGCCCATAATACAGCACATGGGAACCTCCCTTCAAATGTTAGTTATTATCTTTCCATGCCAGTACATGTATAATACTTCTACATCATAACTTTATTGCCTGCATATTATACTATTTTACTGGTATGCGACATTCCTGCTTTTCCTTTGGTTTTGTGGTTGTGTCTATGTGCTTCCATGCTGTGTAAGCTCTAATGCGGTGATTTTACATACCCTGGAGTTGGAGCTGGATGCTGCACCAGAGCAGAGAACACTGAGGAATATGTTAGTCATCTTTCTGGAGGAGGTCCTGACAATGTTAGTGGGAAGGGAGCAGGCCAGTGGACATCTTTGTAGCTGTGGTGCCCAGGAGGTAAAGGGTGAGGCAGGGACTATGCGTGAACTTCATGGTGCCAGGTCTTGGGTCTACTGCTTTCTGAGCATGAGAAGCAAGCTACTTAACTTCTCTACATTTTGATTTTTGCATCTATAAAATTAAAATTATTTTAGTATTTACTTCCTTGGGTTCTGTGAGTGCTGAATTAGATCATTGCTGTGAAGAGATTGGTACTTGCCACTTACTTGGCAACCTCTTAGAACATATTAGATACTATTATTAGAAATAGGGAGCTACCATGAAACATGATGCATTACTATTCAGAGGCATGCATTACACAGTCACACATATGTATACTTTCACACACAGTTTGTCTGTGCAATAGTCATTTGATAAACTTAAGTTTATACCTCTTCTTCATTATGTTTCTATTGGCTTCTTGCTGGTTATTACATTGTTGTGTCTCAAATCCAAACCTACTTTTTAACACTCTGCTCTGTGATTCTGGGGCTGAAACTCTGCAAACCCGCTATCTCCTTTGCCAGCTGGATCAAAATTAGGCTCTGCCCAGTTGAGGGTGCTAGATGGAGACTGGAAGGCCGGAGGAAGGAAGAGGTGCCTTCCTCAGAGGTCCCGCTCCACCTCTGTGAGGACCGCTCTCGTGCTTCTAGGTCCTACAGCCTCACACTCTTTCCCTTGTTCCTCCAGCTGTGGCGGCCAGAGCTGCTTCCTGCAGTCAGCTCAGGGAAGCTTCAGTGTTCCCTCGTTGCCTTTTCAAGTCTCTAATCCCTGGTGAACAATCCCCCCGCCCCCAGTTTTATGGAAATATTGACATATACCACTATATGTCAACATTATTGACATAGAACACTTTATTGACATATATATATAATATATATATATTATATATATATAATATATACATTAGTGGTTACCACAATAAATTGTGACCATTTTTTTACACTAGATTATCTCTGTTAAAATAGCTGATTTTTTTTTTTTCTGACTGGACCCTGTCTGACAACACATGCAGAGTTCGCTTTCCCTAAGAAGTTAGTTGAAAGGGACACATTTTATAAGTGAAGGTGTCAACATTGCTCTGAACAAAGGATGCGTGGCTTTGATCCTGATGCCCTGTGCAGACTCTGCAGAAGCACCTGGGCAAGCAGACCCCCTGGCCCCCAGATGCTCAGGGCCATTCAGGTGTGACTGTGTTCTGTGGGCAGGGCTGCTGGGAGGTGACAGGGTGGGGGCCTTGGGGGAGGCAGGGCTAAGGCTTCAATGTGAGTGGCTACATTTGACAAGCAGAATAATCCTTTCAGACAGGTGGAGAGGAGCAGGAAGAGGAAAGGAGGAAAGTCTAGACAAGAAAGCAGGAGAGCTGTGGTGACTACTCACGTCAAAAAAAAAGTGTCTGTGAAGGAGGTACTGATAGTAGAATGCTGGGCCAGCGGGAAACTGGTCACCAAGGCTGAGAGAGGGTGGGGGTGGGGAGAGGCAGGGGACAGTGTCAGTACCTCATTTATTTACACATAGTAAAAGCCTGCATAATAGGTTGGTCAACATCACTTTTCTGCTTCATTGGTTTCCAAAAGGACTCACTGCTCCCTTCCTGAGAGATTATTTCCAGGGGCCTCAGTTTCTTCTCTCTCCCTCCCTCCCTCCCTCCCTCCCTCCCTCCCTCCCTCCCTCTCTCTCTCTCTCTCTCTCTCTCTCTCTCTCTCTCACACACACACACACACACACACACACACACACACACACGTGTGTGCATGCATACACCTTTATTCACAGGGAGCACTGACAATCCCCTGAATCCCCTGGCCTCAGATGGGACACCTCTCCCCTTCCCCCAGCCCCAGCAGTGGTCCTGCCCAGACCAGATCTGACCAGTGGGGCTTCAAGAGAGCAGCACATGAGGCTGCCATTGCCCTCTGACCCTTGGCTCTCCGGGTGACTAGAATGCCTTTATTGAGTTCAAAGAGCCAGGCGGTTCTGCTGATGGGGAAAAGGCAGAGGGGCTTTGGTGGGGGGTGGAGGGGAGTTGGATGAATCCCACCACAAGGCTGCCCTGGTAGGTTTATGTGTCAAAGCAGAGAAGCTGTCCTTGGCTTGCAAATTAACCGTTGGCTAAAAAAATCAAATGTACTCTTTACATCTTGGGAAAAGATTCCATAGGAAGAACAAAAGCATCTAGTGCCTCCGGTGTTTTTTTTTTTGTTGTTTTTTTAATTAAAGTTTTAATTTTGGAAAATTTCAGCTTTACAGAAAAGTTGCAAATATAGTACAAAGAATTTTCATATACTGTCTTAGTTTTCCCAGTTGTTAATATCTTACACCACCATGGTACATTCATCAAAATGAAGGCACCAGCATTAGCACATTACCACTGTTAGCTGAACTCCAATCTGTATTTCAGATTTCATTAGTTTTTCCACTAATGTCCTTTTTCTGTTCCAGAATTCCATCCAGGATACCGTATTAAATTTAATTTCTTACAGTCTATGACAATTTCTCAATCTGTCCCTGTTTTTGATGACCTTGATAGTTCTGAAGAGTACTGATCAGGTATATAATAGAATGTGCCTCAATGATGTCTTTCTCATGCTAAGACTGGAGTTATGAGTTTTTTGGGAGGAAGAACACTGAGTTAATGTGTTCTAGTCACATCTGTTAACGATTTTTTAAAAACTGAGGCATAATTAACATATAACATTATATTCATTTTGGGTGTACAACATAATAATTTGGTGTTTGTAAATATTGTGACATGATCACACAATAAGTCTAGTTAGTATCTGAAACCATACATAGTTACAGAATTTTTTTCTTATGATGAGAACTTTTAAGATCTACTCTCTTAATACAGTATTATTAACTAGTCACCATGATGTACATTAAATCCCTATGACTTAGTTATTTTACAACTGGAATTTTGTACCTTTCGAGCCCCTTCACCCATTTTGCCCACCCCTCCCCCACCCCTGGCAGCTCATCATGCCTTATGTGATGGGCCCCCATGCTATCAGCAGGACAAAGCACTGGTTCTGCCATAGCATCTGGATTTGAATTCCTTCCCTCTGGACACACAAAACCATAGACTGCTGATCAGGAAGGACCCAGCAAAGCTGGGGGCCGGGCAGGTATGGGAAGAGCTCTAGACTAGATGTCATTTCTGAATTGTGTAATGTTGAGTGAGAGTCTTTAAACATCTCTGTCCTCAGTTTCCTCATTCACCAGTCAGTGTGTGATTCCCTCCCTCCCCCTTCCTCCTAGGGTTGGCAACTAGATCAAATGACATATTGGATATGAAAAAAAAGGAAAAAATCCTATAAGGGCAGACATAGGTGGGGAGGCAGCCTGCACTGGATTTTTCAGCATTTCAGGTAAGAGAAGGAAGATTTACCTATTGACCTCTGCTAACAAACAAACAAATGTAGGGGTGTGTGTGTGTGTATGTAATTCTCTTTTTAAGAAGTAAAATCTATTGACATATATTTACATGCTGTAAAATTCACCCTTTTTAGGCATACCATGTCTATGAGTTTTGACAATAGGATATAATCATGTAATGACCACCACAATCAAGATAGAGAACATAAAATATAGAACATTTCCACTACTCTCCCTCTCCCCAATTCCCTCATGCTCCTTGGTCATCAGCCCTTTCTCCCACTCCCAGCCCTTGGCAATTATTGGTATTTTGTTGCCTCTATTTTGCCATTTCCAGACTGTCATATGATTTGAATCATGCAGCATGTACCTTATTTTTTTTTCAGTTTAAAAACAGCACTAGTGAGGTATAATTGACATACAATATACTGTACATACTTAAAGTGTACATATGAATGTCTTAATATATTGTACAATTGCAATATCATCACCACAATCAAGATAGGGCACATTGCCATCACCCTAAAAATGTCCTCACACTCCCTGTGATCCTTCCCTCTGTCATCTGGCCTCCACCTCCTGCCCAAACTCCTCTCCCACTACCCTGGGCACACCCCAGCTTCCTCATTTGCCCTGGTACATGGTGCTCATTTATAGTCTTGACTTCTTTCCCCTCAAAGTGGACTGCCTCATCTTTTTGGTCTGTCCAAATCCTACCCATCGTTCAAGTCTGTCCTTTAACCTGTCAAATGGCTAACAGGGTCTTTAAAGTTATCCTTTAAGAATGACGCAGCCCACACTTGCTACTTCCTTCTCTGATACTAATGTATGAATACCCAGTCTCTCCATGTCTTTATTTACCAGTACAACATTCGTATCTTACTGCCCTAAGGTGAGGTTGCCTGGTGGTTAGCAGCACGGTCTCTGAGTTTGGATACTTGGATTTCTGTATTTAACCTTACCTTCCCACGTAAGCTCTCAATGACTCAGCTTCCTTATCTATAAGATTGGGAAGATAGTATAGTACCAGAACAGGTTGTTGTGAGGATTAATTGGGATTATGCACATAAAGTACCTGGAAAAGAACCTTGTATAGAGTCAGTGCTTAATAAACATCTGCTGTCATCATCAGCACCATTATTATCGAAAGCCCTTTAAAGGCAAAGCCTACAGCCCTTGCTGCACTATGTGACCATGCTTCCCAGCACAGTGGTAGGCACGGGGAAGGGGCTCGGGTATTTGCTGGATTTTTGACCAGGGACCGCTTTGGTGAGTCAAAGGTTCCTGTGACCACTTAACATACATGCTTCTGTTCTGCTGTTAGAAAAAACAAAACCAAGCCAACCAAACTCCCAAATCAAAAAGCTGCGAGTTTTTGTCTGGGTAAATACAGTCATGACATGTCTATTTCCATGGTTTAGAATATCGCCGGTGGGAATCCACAGTGGAAAATCTAGTACAACACTTTGATCACATGCTTTGTTTTGCCCCTGGCTTTGGAGCCGGGCAGCTGAAACCTGCACAGTGAGGAGTGTGCAGTTTGCACAGAAGGCAGGAAGGGATTCAAACATTTTATGACCATCTACTTCAGTGATGTTAAATTTTCAGGAAGTTTGCAAGCTAGTCATTCAATATAACCATTAAAAAAATTAATTTATGTAGACTCACAACTAAATAAATTATATTAAAAACAAAGTTAATAAATATTCAATTATACTCACATTGGGTATTAACACTCAACTAATTATTTCTCTACTATCAATACTTTTCAGGTTATTCACATGCATTGCAGCTGTGTGGTAAAAATACTGTATAAGAGTGTGCTGTTTCCATCTCTTCCCGCCTGTGTTCAGTGATGTCACATTGGCAGCTTGGAATTGACCAGGTAGGAGTATTTACAACACAGATACCAGCAAGCACTTCAAATCAGGGCTTTTCATTCCCAGAGAGTTGGTTGCTAAGCATTTACCAGCACACCCATTGATACTGCATATCAGGCATGATAACTGAAAGTTTTTGATTGCAAAAAGCAGAAGATCACTCAGGTTAGTTCAACTAAAATGAAGAGGGGTTTATGCTAAGGGTATTTATTGCAAGAAAAGGGAGAGAGACTATTATGAGATTCAAGAACAGGTCCTACTCCAGGGCCTAATGGAGCTGGACACTGGAGGGTGATTCTAGAGCCAAGGTCATTTAATTGACCTCAGAACATGGCCTTGGGCTCTAGGCTCTGGTTCACTTCTATTCTCATGGTACCTGCTTCTTTCTTTTCTGGTCTCAGCTGGCTTTCTCTCCCTTTATCCTATGTTGTCTCTTGTTATAGCTTCTGTTTTCTAAATTTCTCATATCTTTGGCTTGTATTGATTAATCATAGCCATTCCAGCTTTTCATTATTTGCTCCTGTTGAAGACTGCGCTGTTCTCTTTGTTTTGTTGCTTTAATTTCTGAGAGAGGGGATCTAATTGGTCCAGCTTATTTTTGTGTGTGTGTGCAAGGTGGTCTTAGTTGGTAGCTGGCCTATGGTTTACCTGGCTTTTGACCAAATGCTTGTGTCTAGCCACTGTTGACCAGGAAGGAAGATAGGCTCACATAGTACAAATTTTGACCTAGTACATCAACAAAATTTAATTCTCTAACAATTTTGGAGGCCAGACATCTGAAATCTGTCAGGTTCTTGAGAAGAACCTATTCCTTGTTTCTTCCACCTTCTGGTGGCTGCCCTGGCATCCCTGGGCTTATGGTTGCATCATTTTAATCTCTGTGTTGTCACATTGCCTTTTCCTCTTTGTAAGGGTAGTTGTGATGGCATTTAGGATCCACTCGGATAACCCAGGGCTATCTCATTTCAAGATCCTTAAGTCAATCACATCTGCAAGGACCTTTTTCCAAATAAGGTCACCTTCAGAGTTTCCAGGGATTTGATGTAGACATTGGCCTACCACAAATGGTTTAGTTGAATTAATAATATATACCAGTTTATTAAAAAAAAATAAATGGGGGGAGGGAAGGCTGGGTATGTAGAATTTCTGGAATATGCTCCATGAGGATTAAACTACATTCACTCTATACTTGCCCTTGACCCCAACCTCTTCGCTGGAGGAGCACATGCATTCATGTACGATGTGTGTGCATGAGTACACATATAGCTTTTGTTTCAGGTGTACTTGGGCCTGAGCTGGGATCTTCTGGAGATCTAGAACTACTTTGCACACCACCATTCACAGACTTCTCCGAAGGGTCTCCAAAGGGAAAACCTTTTCAAACTATCATGTGTATCCTGAACCTTCCTTTAAGTACAATCCCTTTTTTCCACCAAAAGCATGTTGTGTATAATTGATAAAGAGCTAAAGCCTGGAGCTCCATTTCTTTCTTGATGTTCTTGGTCCTTTCTCCAAACAGCCCATTTGAAAATTATTACTGTCTCAGGTCCAGAGTTGGCAAACTTTCCCAGTCACAATCGAGATAGTAAATATTTAAGGATTCTAGTTCTTATGGTCTCTGTTGCAACCACTTAGATATGCAGTTGTCCAGACGTGGTTATAAACAATATGAAAATGACTGGCATAGCTGAGTTCCAATCAAACTTTCTTTATGGACACTGAACTTGGAATTTCTTAGAATTTTTACATTTTGACATATTACTCTTGTTTTGTTTTTTTTTTTCAACTATTTAAGGATGTGAAAACTGTTCTTAGCTTAACTGGTTGTGCAAAAACAGGCAGTGGGCTGGATTTATCCTGCAGAGTGGAGTTTGCCAACCCCTGTGGAAGTTTTCTTAAGATTTAAAGTCCCAGGACCCCAGCATTGGAAAGGGCCACAGAGTCTACTAGTCCTTAATTCCCAACATAATATCCAGTTGTCATCCAGTGCCTTCTTGAACTCCTGTAGCTGTGGGAACCCCACCTCCTGGGCCAGCTCATTCCGCCCCACAGATAGCACTGATTGCTAGAGTTCTTCCCCATGCAGAGCGGCACCTGTCTCCAGTGAGAGCATCTACAGGATACAATTGGAACTATGCAGCACAATATTAACACATCAGGTTAATTTCATGCTCTACTTGTCTTGGGCTGATATTAAAGAAAATTAAATTTTGTGCTAATCAGCCTTAGCATTCAGCACGCACGACGCAAATTTGTGATTTCTGGCAAGGGTGGTTAAATCATATTTATGCTATTTGCGTGGTGTCTGAATAACAGGAAAATACTATTACCAACAATTAAACTCCCAACTTGACAGATGTCACCATGAGCAGACATAGCACAGTGCAATCGGAGATTCTTCTTAGCAAGTTGCAGGCGTCAGGGACGGAAACCAGGGAGCCGTTGTTAATTTTCAATTTTCTCCTTTCCTTTGGGTGGCTATTTTTGAACATTTGACCAAGGCAAATGATTTTATTCTGTACCCTGCTTTCTTTCTCTTTCCTGCCTTTTTGGCTTTGGAAAGTACCTTTTTGGGGGAGGGGGGACAAGCAAGAAAGAGTGTTTTTTCCTGGTTGCCACGGAAAGGGCTCTTTTGAGCACCTGCAAAGAATTTTTGTTAATTGCCGCCAGATTACTGGGTAAGAGCACGTGGATTTTAAGGGGGTGGGGAGTCTCATATTGATCTACAGAGCTGAAGGAAGAAGGAGTGGGTGAGTGAAGCCAGTCTGACTCCAAGAGTGTCTTCCCCCCCCAGGGGAGAGATGCTTGCTCAGACCCACGGCCAGGGCATCTGGAGTCTTATCTGCTTTCTCTGCGATGAGTCCATCTCCAGCACGTGCACTGAGTGGATGCCATCTCATAGGTTTTATGTCCTGCAGAAGGTAAGGGCCACTACGCACACTGGCTTCAGATGGCTGTCTCTGCACAGTTCCCTGTACTTCATCTTCACCCACAAGGAGAGCATCAGGGGAATGCCTGAAGGTCCATGGGGTCTTGGGTAAACATTTTATGTAAGGCCACTGGGTGTGCCCTGAGACAGGCTCTTCAGGGGCATCTGGCACATCTCTCCTAAAAAGGGATGTTCTCTCCTGGGTTCTAGGCTGCAGGATCAGCTCTGGGCTCCTGGTGGGGGGGGAGGCGGGTTGGAGGTAAGTCTTCTATATCTCCCATTGGTAGGGTGACCTGGGACTGAGGAGTTTCCTGGGTGGCGGGATTTTCAGTGCTCAAACCAGAACAGTTCCAGGTCAGCTGGGACGGTTGGTCACCCTACATTTAAGGACTGATGGGGCTAGACAGGCAGTCCTAAACTGTGCCTAGTAAATTGTTAATAATCTCCAAGGAGGCTCCGATGATTGCTTCCAGCTTTTGGTGAATCCACCTCTGCCACAACATGGGCCCCTCAGAGCTTAATTCTGTCCCTTCCTTTTAAATTATCCATGTGTCCAATTCTCTCACAGGGGCTGAAGAACCCTCATTTGGAAAGATGGATCTCAGGCAGAGAGGACCAACATACCACACACACTTACTTCTTCCTCTGTGCCCTGATCGTGGGACAGACAGCACTAAATGATCCTCCCTCCACTCCCTAGTTGGCCACCTTCCAAACACTGAATTCCAGGTAAGCACTGTCAGTCAGTGTAAGTTGACACAAAAGGTAAGACCTATTCACTATTTTGGACTGGGATATTTGTCCAGAAGCCTATATGACTCAAGGGGCAATTGCAAATGGAAACCAAAGTATAGAAGGTAAGGCTCAGTCAGTGAAGCACCCAGGGCATTAGGCCAAGGGAGGGTTTGAGGACTGCAGAATCCAGGAGCCCCAGAAGTGGGCTATGGTCAATTGATTCAAGGTGGGCCTAGGACAAAGCCCCGTTTCCAGGAGCTTATTCAGATTGGGTGCTGGCCCTGCACTAAGGGGATAGGTAAGCTGATTTCAAGGTACTTGGTCAGGCTGATATCTGTACCACCTGGATTCGAACCTGTGCTCTCCGTTTACTTGGTACCCTGGCTGAGCACTTAGCCAAGGGACAGCCCAACAAGCCCCTACACCTGCTACTCTAACCCTGTGGGTCCAGACTCATGACAGTGGTGCTCACCTGCCACCGGACACTCCTGTGGATGTGGCCAGGTTGGGGAACCAGCCAGCTCACACTGGTAAGGCCACACTGGCTCTGAAAAAGAGTAAAAGAATTTTAACATTGGTTGCTTAAAGAGATAGTGTCCTGAGGCCCTGGAGGTCCCCACTTCTCCTCCCCCGCCCAAGGCTTTATCCGCTTGCCCTTTCACCCCTGGACCCCCAGGTCTTCTTCACCATCCAGCAACTGAAGGAGTCATGCCTGGCCTGAGGCAGCCTCCAGCACTGCTCTGTTGGGTCTGATTTTGAATGTCACTGCTTTCTAGTGTTATGTGATGTGCTGCTCCTAAAGCCCTGGGTGTAACCCCACCCTTTCTTTCCCACCCAGGAAGACACACCAGAAAACCTATAGTAAATGTTAAATATTTGGTATTTGTAAACAGAGCCTTTCTGACATTCACCCCTTTATTAGTAGTATGAAATAACACTAATGTACACATTGTTGTGTTCTAGACGTTTAACGTGTGTTAACTCATTGAATTCCTTACAGCAACCCTATGAGGTATATACTATTGTTAGCTCCATTTTATAGATGAGAACACTGAGGCATGGAGAGATTATATAAGTCACATAATTTGCCTAAGGTCACACTGAATGTGAGTAAGCATTAAGTAGTTAGAGGGCCTCCCAGGGTCTTCATATGCCACACCAAATGTCGAAAGCAGTAGACAGTGGTCCTTTACACCAGGACATGGAGTGCCTGCAGGCCTTGGGCCAAGGCCTCTGGAGCAGCCATTTGTGTTCACTGACACCCAGAGACCAGATGGGCCCAGGGACATCTCAGCGGATGAGGGGCACAGGTGATGACCCCGCTTTCTGCCATGCCTGGGTGCCCCCAACAAAATAACGCAGAACAAACAACACAAAGGAGAACAGCTAACAAAACCCCAGACTGAATAAAAGTTCATGGAATTGGCTAAGATTAGATTTCTGCCATTCTGGTGAAAAAACAAAACAAAAATAAAACCAGAGGCGGTTATATTTCTTGTAACCATTTCATTAACCTCCTCTTCTCTGCTAGGTTCTGGGAGGGGGAAACTCAGTCAGACTTGTTACCTGCCCATGCTTCACCCAGAAGTGAACCTTGGGGTGTCTGCTCTCAGATGCTGACCTATCCTACCCTGAGGCCTGGCCTGGTCATGGGTCAAGGGTGGACAGGGCACAGTCCACCTTCTTGGGGTCTCCCTGCATCTGGGCTTTCTGCTCTCTCTCTCCTTCTTCTGTTTACAACAGTATGTAGAATTATTTAGTCTGGGGCGTGTTAAGGAGTGGCTCAGATTGGTCACATTTTCTTCCAGATCTGTCATTTACAGCATAAATTTTGCATCCTGACTCTTGTAGGACTTGGGCACCTGATGCTCAAAAGCCCAGGTCTTGTAATTCAAGAGCCTCAAAGGCTTTCTTGAAACATTGCTTACCAAGGATCTGATTCTATAGTTCTTTGTTCTGCTGTAATCACCCAACCAGGGGGCAACAGGTGTCTTGTGGTCCAGTTTAGCTGCTCCAAGGGAGTAACCAGAAATACTGGGCAACATATGGCAGTTGGTATTATCCATGTGCTCACTAATTTGCCATTCCCAAGCTCAGTAATACTTTTAAGTCAACTTACTGGTATTTTAGTAAATTTCCTCAATAAAATAGCTAATATATTTCAAGAGCAGAAGCCCAGTGCTGCCCTGAGCAATTATGAAGTAGCCAGACTACTTGGAGAAAGGTGACATAGGAACAGGAAGAGAGCAGGAATTTTTTTAAAAAGTATTTATTTTATCCTCACCCGAGGACATGCTTATTGATCTTAGAGAGAAGGGAGGGGAGGGAGAGAAACACTGGCATGATAGAGAAACATTGATTGATTGCTCTTTATATGCCATCCCTGCCCCCCGGATTGAACCCACAACCTAGGTATGTGCCCTGACTGGGAACTGAACACACAGCCTTTCAGTTTGCAGGATGATGCCCAATTAACTGAGCTACACTGGCCAGGGACAGAGCAGGAAGTTTTGATGCACCACTTCTCCCTGGCTGCAGGGCTCAGCTCTTGAGCTCTAATCCCCCAGGTGTAAAACAGGTTTCATCTTGTGCATCACCTCTGATCAATGACGAGAAGTGCAGCTGTGTTAAGAAGGATCCTGAGGCTGGGTCTGTGCTCAGCAGGAAAGAAACAAACTGATTGGTTGGTAACGCCTGACATAGACATGAGAATGGAGGAAAGGGCAACACTCCTGCCAGGTTCTTCCAGAACTTGTTCAAACTCATTCTCTCTGGAAAATGTAGTGAGGATCCCCTGAGTGGTAAAGGAAAAGCCTGGTTTCCCGTTTAGGTCAAAGCCTCAGATCACAGGGCACCTGAGCCGTTAGCACCCCAAAGCCGCCAAGCATGGCAGGGGAAGGGCTGGCTCTGGGATGTGTGTCTACAAACCCCTAGAGTTCTTTTGTTTTGTTAACTTCATTTTGTTTTTTAACTGCTTGGATTTGCCTTTCTATCATCACCATCATCACCATCATCATCATCACCACCATCATCATCATTTTCATAGGTGTAACCTTTAAGTGGGCAACTGGCTCTTCAGGCTATGAACCAACAGGGGGCAGCAGAGAGCAGAGAAGAGCCCATTTGTCTTGGGCAACCCTAGACCCAGGAAAACTCTTCCAATGTTCTTATTCCCCTGGAAAGTGAATCCGTGTAGACTCACGCTGTTGGGACTATTGTCCAGACAAGCACAGCAAGAAAGGCCAGAAGGAGGGAGACTTTCTTTGGGGCTCAAGTAGAGAAAAGCCTTTGTTGGAAATAAGAAAGAAGAGAAAGAATAGGAAGGAATAAGAGTGACAGTTAACACTTAATCCAAACCCTCTAAGGTGCCAGGCCTCTGCAAATGCTCCTTTTTTCCATCCTCTCAAAGACTACTGAAGGGAAGTGAATCCCTACGTTACAGATGAGAAAACAGGGACCCAGAGTGGTTAAGTGACTGGGGGCAGGGAGGCTGAGCTAAAATTTGAACTCTTTTTCTGTCCAGTTCTCCATGTATTGGTGCCCTTCCAGGAAGGAGGCAGGGAGGGGGACAGACTCCCTGGTTAGGATCATGGCCCTTGGTGTCAGACACATATGGGATCAAAATCCAGTTCTTTTACTCACTGGTCAAGTGACCTTGGGCAGGAACTTCCTGTTTTCCAATCCCAGTTTTATCTGAAATGGGTTGATAGATGTTTCATGGGCTTGTAGAGTGGATTAGGAGATGCAAATGTAAACAAAGTCTCAGGGCCCTACCCATTGTAAATGAAAGCCATTGTAATGCCAAGTCTTGTCTTCAGCTCATTGGTACCTCTAAGTGTCCATGTGCCCAGGTCCCCATCTGTGTGTCAGGACTCCCAAGATGCAGGATGTCATTGGCACCCTGGCTTTCCTGGCACCACCTCGTGGAATGCATGTGGGGGTTGTGGTGTGATATCCAGGCGGGAGGCTGCCCTCTGCACCTCCACTTCAGGGAGGCAGGAAGGGAGGCAACGTGGCCTTAGAAGTTGGGCAAACCTAGCTTCCCACCCTGAGCCAGCGTCTAAGCTCTGTCGCCTGTATATGTTGGTTGGACGTTGTGTGAGCCTCAGGCCCCTGATCTCTACAATGGGGGAGTAGAGTGGTACCTGTTAGTGCTTGTGTGTACACTAAATAAATGAACTGATACATACAGTAGTGATCAGGAGCCCAGCTCGATTCTAAATCCAGACTGCCTGTGGCTCAAATCCCTGTTCTGCCACTTTCTAGCCCAGTGGTTTTAAACAAATTACATCACCTCTTGGTTTGATTTACTCTAATGAAAAGTGAGGATAATAATATGCATCTCATCATGCTGTCAAATATGTTTCATATGCAAAATACTCAGAACATTGTTTGACAATAGGTAAACAATACTAGCTCCTCTTTTTTAAACAAATTTAATCTTTATTGTACTTTTTTCCATTACCATTTAGTCCCTGTATTCCCCCTACCCCCCCAGCAATCACCACACTGCTGTCCGTGTCCACGAGTCCTTTTTCCTGTTTGCTCAGTCCCTACACCACTTAACCTCACCCACTGCCACACCAGCTGTCATCCTGCTCTCCGTCTATGAGTCTGTCCCCGTTTTCCTTGCTAGAGCCTCTTTGAGATGATGAGAGCACCAGCTCCAGTGCCTGGCATATACAAATGAATTTCCTTTCATTCTCCTTCCTGACTCCTAGGGAACTTATGGTGCCGAGATTCCACCATTAGGGATTTTTTATCTGGAGTCTGACAGTGATATGGAAATACCCTAATTGGGGATAATAGTACCCTGTATGTTATGCAATTCAGTTACACACTATTTGGCTGTTCTGTACCAGGGGCCACTCCTGCCAGAGAGGTAAACTTGAATGAGATGTGATCCCTGCCTTGGGATCACGGTTTAGTGTGGATTCATTTATTTGTAAACTTGTCCATTTACACCTTAGTTTAGAGCCAATCACAAGCCTGAGATAATTAAGCCATGGAGGTACAAAGGAAGGAACAGAGAAGTTCTCTGAGGTGATATTTGAGCTGAACCTTGAAGTCTGGACCAAAGATGGTTGAGCCTGGACATGAAAATGACGAACAGTGGAGGTGGAAATGATATGTCAAACAACATCAAAATTAGAAAGTACGCTACCCATGTAACCTTAAAAAATAGCTTCTTAAGGAAGGTCTTTGGCCAACTGGAAAAATAATTAGCACAAGACACTCAACGAAGAGGACAAGTGTACATGGAAGAGTGGTGAGCAATGAAACCCACAAAGCATGGCTATGGTCTAATGCAGCGATTAAGAGAGCAGGCTCAGGGTGGAGACAGGCCTGGGTTCAAATCCTGCCTCTTGTCCTGTTGTGGTTAGGGATGTTTGGTCCTTGTGACTGTTGGAGTTTCAGACAGTGGCTGGCTCCTGGTCTCTTCTTTTGCAACTGAGAACATGTGTGCCACCCAGAAACAGAGGAATGAGAAGCAAAGCATAACCTTATTAACATCTGTGCAAGGGCTTGGCACAGACAGGGCCTTCTGGCAAAAGCTGAACTGTAGTCTGGCTTAGATTTGGAAGTGGGATTTTTCCACTTAACTCTCCAGTTCAGATGTAAATCTTGAGAAAAGTAACCTCAAAAGCTCAGTTATGCTGGAGGGTGGAGATCTGTCTGTTCTTCTGTCCATCCATCCATCCATTTATCCACCTGTCCATCCATTGAGATAACTGCAGAATGGACTATATTCTAATTGTTTTTCAAGGGCAGAGAAGACAGAGAATAAAAAAGCTATGGTCAGATTTTCCTGAGGACAGGAAGCCCCAGTTGACGGTGAGAACCAGAAGCGAGCACTCTGTAAATAGCTATTAACCTTTAAAGAAAAGTGACTTTATCAAGCAATTTCCCAGTGAATACTCTGGTCTCTGCCCCATTGAGTCACCAATTCACAGTCCCTGTGGGAGTGGTGATGCTGATGCGGGAGTGCGCAGAGCTTGGATTCATGGACACGGAGGACCAAGGGTCCCCTTGCTTTGTGTAGCCGAGCCCAGGGGCAGCCAAAGCTGTCCTTGTCAGGAGGGCCCTGTCGCACCTTTGCAAGGCTGCTCGCCTGAGATCGACTCCTGCACCTTTGTGTTCTTCTAGCGCCAGGGGGGCAGTACAGTTCTGCTTTGAGCATTTCTTAACTCCAGGTCACTCTTTCTTAGGAAAACTTCATGTATATTACCTGAAAATGTTCACTTATATTCTATCTTTATTTCAAATCGTGCCCAGTGATTTTGTCTACTCCAGTGCAAAAAAATACAGTGACCCAAATTAATATAATGTGAGCATTTCAAATTTGAACATGAACTGTCTTCTGCTATTAAGATCCTACTGAGAAGTTAAATTTCAAGATGCAGTTCTCTTTGCATGTAGAATCCTAAAGGAAAAATGTCCACAATTTCCACTTCTATGATTTCTTTTTCTGCCCATTCTCAGATACTTGGATACCATTTAGGTTTTTCTTTCTTCCTTCCTTCCTTCCTTCCTTCCTTCCTTCCTTCCTTCCTTCCTTCCTTCCTTCCTTCCTTCCTTCCTTCCATCCTTCCTTCCTTCCTTCCTTCCTTCCTTCCTTCCTTCCTTCCTTCCTTTTTTTTTATTGGCCACTTTAGAAATGAATGAACACTACTTCAGCACCTCCAAAGTTAAATTCACCAAATTTCAAATCTCTTGCATGTTCCAGTTTTCTTTTTCCAATCCCAGGACAGGGTAATACCTCTGAAGTGGAGAGTAGACTGTCTTGGCAGGAAGCTTAACCACCGGTCTCAGGTATGCCTGCTAATTATGTTACCTTCTGCCATGTATCCTTTTAATAAACCTCCAAATTCATGAAGATGCACAATTTTCTGTATCATGTCTTTCTAACATTTCAGAGAACTGGACCCAGATGGCTACATATAATTAAGAATGCAGATGCAAATAATCCTATATAAAACGCTAGCAAATCAAATCCAGAAAAGTAGTAAAAGTGCAACATTCCACGACAGAGGAAAGGCAATATGGCTCAACATTAGGAAATCTGTTAATGAATTCATTTTACTAATAGATTAAAGGAGAAAAACCATATGATTTTCTTCATAAGTACTAAAATACATTTCAGAAAATTCAACATCTTTTCCTCATTAAAACTTTTGGTAAGTTCTGAAGAGGAGGAAAGTTTTAAAGCAGAAAGAATGTAAAAAGTGAACAGCAGCATTGGCTGGTGTGGCTCAGATGGTTAGAGTGTCATCCCTTAGACTGAAAGGTTGTAGGTTTGATCCCTGGTCCAGTACATACCTAGGTTGTGGGTTCGATTCCTGGCTGGGGCGTGTATGGGAGGCAACCAATCAATGTTTCTCTCTCGCATCGATGTTTTTCTCTTTCTTCCTCTCCCTTCCTCTCTCTCTAAAATTCGTAAACATATTAAAAATTTTTTTCTTCCTTGTATACCAAATTGTTGATTTGATTCTCTAGTTCATTCCCTCCACTGTTGGTTCCCTGTAGATTTTTCTTTATTTCACTGAATGCAACCTTCATTTCTGCCTGAGTCTTTTTTATGGCATTGAAGTACCCAATGAGTTCCTGCAGCATCCCGATAACCGGTGTTCTGAACTGTGCATCTGATAAGTTGCTTATCTCTATTTCATTCAGTTCTTTTTCTGGAGTTTTGTTCTGTTCTGTCATTTGGGCCATATATCTTTGCCTCCTCATTTTAGCAGCCTCCCTGGGTTTGTTTCTGTGTATTAGGTAGAGCTGCTTTGACTCCCTGTCTTAGCACACCTGTTAAGTTGTATGGGGAGGAGCCTGATGTAATCACCAGGTTGGGGCAACCTGTGTCACCACTCTGTTGCTCTGTGCAGGGGAGGGCTCACAGAGGCGACAATGCTGCTGCCTGGCCTCTGGAGTTTTGCCCAGGAGGAAGCTGTCTCCCCACTTGCACTTCACTTTCTCCACACATGCTGCTGGTGTCCTTCCAGCTGTTGCCCTGGTGCTGAATCCTAGGATCTGTGTGAATCCTAAGTCTCAAAGGGCCCTTTAAGATGGTGCAGTTTCTTCTGCCACCCCAACCCCCACTGGTTTTTACAGCCAGAAATTATGGGGACTTATTTTTCTGGTGCTGGAACCCTGGGCTGGGTGGTCTGAACTGGGATTGGGATCTGTCACTCCTGAGGTATCACTCCCATTTTTTATCCACTACACGTGGATATGGGGCCACCCATTTCTGTCTCCATGCCTCTCTGCATCACTATGGATCTCTTTGAGCCTCTCCCCATCTCTGGCCCTCCTACCTGTCTGGATGAATGTGGATTCTTTAAAACCTTGGTTGTTGGACTTTCACACTGCTCGATTTTCTGATAATTCTGGGTGATATTTGGTTTGTAGTGTAGCTGTATTTTTGGCTATAGTTGTGCACAGAGGCAAGGCATGTTATACCTATACCTCTATCCTGACTGGACAAGAAACTTTTTGTAGTAAATAACGAAGTCTTTAATATGATACAAAAGACTGAGAGATTTGACTAGATAAAATTTTTGAGTGTCTGTACAACAAAAGATACCATAAACAAAGATAAAAGACAAGTGACAGACCATAAGAAAAATATTTGCAACTTGAGAGAGAGAGAGAGAGAGAGAGAGAGAGAGAGAGAGAGAGAAAGGATTTCTAGCCAGGATATAAAAATACCCTCACTATATTGGATTAGTTAAGGAAATGCTTGCTGATCTAGTAGGAAAATTCCTAAATCTCATGTGAAATCCAATGTGATTATTCATGATTATCTGGCAGTTCTCCAGGCAGTGATGTGGGGACCCAGACAGGTTCACACATCACTTCCAAGGGCAGTATGCTCTCCTGGTGGTGAGACATGCTCCTTGCTTTTATTTCAGCAGGGGGAGATAGACTAAAGTAAAAACAAGTAAATACATTTTAAAAGCAAGATAATTTTAAAGAGTGGTAAGTAATCAGTGAAGATCTCTCTGAGGAAGTGGCATTGAGGTGTGATATAAGTGAAGACTAGGAGCCAGCCATGTCAGACCCTGAGGGAAGAGCTCTTCAGGCAGAGGAAAAGCAAGAGAAAGACTCTGAGGTGGGAATAAACTTGGCTTTCTTGAGTTGCACAAAGAAGGGTGGTTTGGAGAAGTGAGTGAGGAGGAAGCAGTAGTATCTCAAATGGGGGATGTCTGAGTGATGTAGGCAGACAAAGTAGAGGGGTTTAGTTTTTAACCCATGTGCAATGAGAGACCAAGATGTCACAGTGCTCGTGGTGTCTGCACAGTGACCCCATTTGTTACACTTTGTAGAAAAAAAGAAAAAACAAGAGGCAATGAAGACAGATACTGAAAATGCTCTCTGAAGCCCCTTTTGAACCAATCTGTTTGTTCTACACCTTTTCTTCAGGCTGAGCTTTGCCGACTAAAGTCATTTAACAAGATTTCAGTGGAGTGGAGGATTTAAATGTTATGCAGAATGAATTACAGGTCTGTAGACATTCATTTCATTGCCCTAGATCCTATTAGCAAAGTTCACTTTATGGAGCCTCCAAAAATGATTTATCCTATGCTAGCTCTTTAAGAAATGTTTCAAATCCTGTGAACTATAAGTGGCTGTTGAAATTGTTAAGAGACATTTATTTTGGTGACTAGGAAGTATAGTTGTGATTTCAGAAGACTTTGATTTGTCAATTAAAATGCAAACCAGACCTTTCAATGTAGCACCTAACACAGTTCCTGGCCTGCAGCCCATGCTTGATGCCAATGAAGAAAAGAAAATGTCAGTGATTGGGGAGTTTTCCCACCTAGGCATCATTGGGATGTGCTCCAGGAGGGTGGGGCTATATCCCCAACACACACAACAATGCCTGGCACGCGTCTTTGAGTGACTGAGTGAATTATCTGGACTTTAATCGCATTTTCACACAATGCACACTCCCCATTCACAAGGGACCCTTGGTTTGACAACCTTTCTTTGAAGAAATGGAAGCACCTGGGATGGAGCAAAGATAAGTCTGTTGACATGGCACACAGGTGCCTGACTGATATGGTGCTGCTCACACATCCAGCCTCATCTGTGGCCTCTAGCTGCACCCTCCCCACTCCCAGGGCTGTGGCCACTGGTGGCTTCTCTTAGGCCTTCTACTCAAGGCTTTCGCAAGTGCTGCTTCTGCTCATGGAAAGGCCTCACCGTACCCCACCCTGGCCTCGTGGGTGGGCCTCTTTAACTCCTACTTACTCTTCAGGCCCCAACTCAGATGTAACTGCTTCTAGAAAGTTCCTCTGACTTTTTCTTCTGTTCCCATAGACCACATCAGTTTCCTTTGCATGCACTCTTGTGTACTATTTTTCACAGTGGTAATCAAAGTTCATAATACTCTTTTGTAATTATTTTAAGATAGTATGGTGTTGTAATTAAGAGCAAGGACAAATTCCTGTTGGGCTCAAGTATCACCTTGGCCATCTACGAGCTGTATGAACCTGGGCAAAGCATTTTGTCTTTCTTTGTCTGCTTCCTTATCTGTCAGAAAGAGGGTTATAACAGTACCCACTTCTATGGTAGTCGTGAGAATTAAACAAACCTCTGTGTGCAAATGCCACTTAAATTTAGACATTATCATTGTCTGATGAATGTGCGTCTTCTTCACTAGACTGTAAACTCCGTAGGATAGGGACAGAGTCTACATTTCACTTGCCACTGTGTCCCCTTGCTTCACGTTGTCTGGTCTCTGGTAGACTTTCAATAAATTTTTGTGGCATGAATGAAAGAAAAAGTGTAGAGCTTCTCTCCAACAAGCAAGTGCAATAACTGGAGGAGAAGGCCTGCTGGGAAGGACACAGGAGGGCCTGCTTGACTAAAATGCCTCCACCCTCCATCTGCAGAAATGCTCGTCATTGCTAATGTCACTAAGCCAAGAGGCTGTTGGGAAAATGAATCACCTCCCATGTTGACAGAGCACCTACTGTGGGGCACTCTGAACACCATCCAGTCCTCGCCTGGCAGGTCCTCACAGCCCAGTAATTTCCTTAAACATATACAAATGGTGCTAATAAAGTATGTTAAAGTGGAGCACTGGTTTTCTAACGTTAGTATATACCAGATTGAGCTGCAGGATTTGTTGAAACGTTGCTTGCTGGCCCCGCCCCCAGAGTTTCTGTTTCAGTAGCTGGCATTTCTAACAAGTCCTAGGTACCCCTGCCCCTGCTGGTCTCAGGGGTACATTTTGAGAACCACTGAAATAGATGCTTGTTGTATGCATGGTGGGCAAGGTAGGGTGATTGAATTTGACTGGGGAAGTGGTCACCGAGGTGGTGACATTGAACTGGGCCTTGGAGGACAGCAGGGTTTTACAGGATGAGGAAGAGGATTCTATGCACGAGCAAAGGTGTGGAGAGTGAGAGTACACTGTTGGCAAACGATCCTGTGTGGACAGGGCTGGAGGCTCCTGCTCATTCATCCCTTACTCTTGACCAGCATGGGGAGAGGCAGCCTGGGGAGAAGATGGACCCAGGAGAGGACAGGATGGGCAGAAAGAACTTAAACTCCCCGGCTTTGGAGTTAGATAGACCTGGACTTAAACCTTGGCCTCCCCACTCACAACCTGCAGGAATTTCAGCAAGTAATTGCCTTTTCTCAGCCTTGGTTTCCTCCTGGGACTGCTGGTAGTAGTAACTGCTTCGTAGAGTTATTGTGGATGAAGTGAGCTGATGGGTGTGGAGCGTGTGGCTTCATGTTTGGCCCGCGGTGGCTCCTGGTCATGGAGCTATTGGTAGGTCAGTCTATTGCAAAAGAGGCGCATCTGGAGCCCACACTACAGTTGCTTATCCAGCTGCCTCCCCCACCAGGCTTGTCCCTCTGGATATAGTCTGTAACACTTCATCTGAGTCCCCCCACCCCCAGCAAAGCCTGAGCCTACATAGAGCCCAGGTGCTCAGGAAATGTGACTTGAGCAGAGGTCTTGGCTTCCATACAGGGCTCTGGTAGTCCAGTGAGAGAGGGCTCCATGTGGCTGAACTTGTACCTCCAGCCCTTGGCTGGACCATCTACCTGAGGACAAGCTGGGGCACAGGCAGAGGCCACCTCCAGCTTATCTGTCTATCCCATCCTGTTCCTTCTCCAAGTGTCTGCTGGCCCTTAGACTTGTCAGACTGATGGCCATGCCCTGCCTGCTTATGACCTAGGATTCTATGAGATCAGGTGTCACAATAAGCCCTCTCCGTGGTGTCAGAGATTTAGGTCCTAGGCTCTTCCACCTTCACTCCCTGTGAACTTGGTGTGTGTCTGGTCTCATATGCTAGGTGAAGATGATAATGTCCTTTCTTTGAATGCAGAGGGCTAGGTCGCCTGTTCACTGCAGGTGAGAGGATCAGCCCTGGGGAAGGGGCCTTAGAAAGAAGAGAAGATCCATTTTTCCATTTTTCCTTCCTTCTTCCCTCCTTCTCTCTTGCTGCCACTATTTCTGTATGAGATACTGTGCTTAGTGCAGAGCACACAGTGGTGAGCAGGACAGACAGGGTTCTGTATTCATGGAGCTTAAACTGGGTGGGATTAGAGGTCAGTAAAGCTGAAGTGGGTGAGAAATCAGATCGATATTCAAGGAGATCATTACATTTGGCTTTAACCAAAGAAGAGCTCTGGCCTCTTCAGCAGCAGCTCTAAGAAAATAGTCCGTGAGTGTATGGGATTCAAGGCAACCCTGGCCCAGACACATTGCAGCCCAAGAATGTAGTGTTTCTTCCTAAGTGCAAGTGAAGACCCCCTTGCTTGTTCCTTTATTCTATGACTATTCACTGAATGCCTGCTGAGTCCCAGGCATAGTCCTGGGTCCTGGGGATTCAGGATGCAGCAGTAAACAAAGCAAGGCAATGCCCCCCCAGAGTTGATATTTAGTGTCAGAAAACAGCAAATCAGCAAACACTGATGTAATTCATCCCATGGGAATAAGAGCTGTGAAGAAAACTAAAGCAGGTGCAGGGATAAGAGCCAAATCTTCTGTTCCTCCTGTTCCTCCCATGTGGGGGGTGGGGGGGAGCACCTGCCCTTGTGAAACACTCCTCTGGGAAGGAGGGGACAGTTCACTGTTGGTGACTTGGGGATGAGGAACAGTGGAACGTTCTGCAGCCCACTCTGCTCCTCCGGCCTTACCCTGTAGGTGCCCCTGCTTCCTGGTCCGAGAGATCCTGGCCCCGTGGGTCCATTTGCTTGGTCTGCAGGTTGATACCCAGAAGCCCACTTTCCCACAGGTATGAACCTCATTTTCTAATGTCTGTACTCTTTAAAATAAAGCGGTCATTTTGTTCTGTCTGCCTTGCCTTTTTTTCTTATTTCACTATTGGATCAGAATTTACATGGGCTAGAAGGGTGCTATTTAGTAGCCTCTTAAACTTCTCAGCAAGGAGGGTTAAAGAGTGATAGGAGGTGCCATTTTATTTAAAAGGGACAAAGGAGACCTCTCTGATGAAGTGACATTTTAGTAGAAAGATCTGAATGAAGTGAGAAAGCCATGAGGGAGAAAGGCATTCCAGGGAGAGGGAACCGCTTGTGCAAAGGCCCTGGGACAGGAATTTGGCATGTAGAAGAGACCTTTTTAAGGATTCCTGGCTTTCTGCCTTGGACAGGTATTTATCTGGATTGGATAAAACCACCAGCTAAAGGGCCTAGTGTAACTCAAATAATGAATAAGCACTTCAGTCTAGAAGCCCACCAGCTATTGTTCTGAGCAATCTTCATGTTTTTCAATCCCTTCTTGGAGCTAGGACTCCTCTTGAGAGCCAAGAGCTGAAAAGATGTGCCAGAGACCCACCTGGAAAATGCGTGAAGTCTCTAGGTAGATTCATAAGACAGAGAAAAGAGGTGACCCTCAAGTTGAAAGCCTTGAACTTAGCTAGGTGATTGATTACTAGGAGACCGCCCTGATTTTGTTCTTTAATTACAGCATTTATTTGATGCATCATATTGAGCCTGGAACCCTTAATACTAGCCTGTGCTGTTCATTGTTACAATGTCCTAATTAAGTTTTGATTTATATGCTAATTTTATTCCAAGTGTGTTCAAAAGGGGGAAAGTTATTAGACTTTATTTTGAGATTACATTTTAATAGTGGGGTCTGCCAGGCCAGCACCATGTTTATTTTGTCAGCTTTTGTTTCCAGGATGTTGGTGGCAATTGTGATTATTTCCTTGGAGGGAAAAGATGATGAAGTGGTGAGGAGCTGTTTAGAGTCGGCGGGGCTCCTGCTAATTAGGATTATGTAACCTCTTGCCTTTGCCCTGACAGCTTTGCAGTGAGGCTTGCTTTGACTGCCCAGCTGGTTAGGAGGGACAACTGGGGTGTGCCTTGGGGATGTCATGGGATGGTAAACATTTGGAAGGAAGGCCTTGGAATGTGAGTGAAAACTGGGCCTTACTATATGAGTGCCTGAAATTTGTAAGGGTCAGGCAGAAACACTGGTAAGGGGAGCAGCTGGTCTTTGCTACAGAAAGAATGTGTGTGTGTGTGTGTGTGTGTGTACGTGCGCACGCACGCGTGTGTTTCAGTGTATATATGTTTACATTATCATTTATCGTAAGGAGATCTCATTTGAATTTTTTGTTCAATGATTAAAGTCTTGCTGTGAACCAATTTATTTCTCAACCTTAGAATGTTCATGCAGCTTCATAAATACTCTGAAATAATGGGTTTAATAATGGATGTATCTGCACGTGTGCATTTTTCTGAGGAAGGGTTCACTGTTTTCATTGGATTTTCAGGAGAAGTGGCACCTCAAATTCTTAAGAATTATGAGAGTGAGAAACCCTAGGCTTAGATCTGGAATTTAATTTCTTGAGCTCGGTTATGTGGCCTGAAGAAACCATTTGCCAGTAGTCTCTTCTTCCCCCAAATCCAAGTCCTAGGTGCACTTGGTCCAGGACAGTGCCCGTGAGAGAGCCACAGCGGCATGTTGAATTGGGAGGGGCATTTACCTGAGGTTGTCCCGCACACAGTGACATGGTCGAAGGACCTAAACTCTTTGCTCTGAGTGACCTGAAAGTCCTTTTTGTCTCAATAATGGAAGAACGGGTTGCTTATGAAATAGATGAAGATCTCTTAGTAAACATACACTCAGAGATACCTGTTATTTAAAACCTTCTGTGGCCTGGAGCCTGTGTGTTTCCTATGCCATTTCAGTAAATGGTCCTCCATGGGGTCTTCCCTTTTTCTGATTGGGTTCTATGGGTTTGTATCCCCCTTCTGCACCCCCCCACCTCGATCCGCCAGTCAACAGTGAATGTAAGAAATGTTTAACAGCAGAATATTCATTTTTCCCTGGGTCTGGGACTCATTAGACACTTTTAGTTTATTTTAAATAATTAAACTTAGGGATTCTGATTCCAAGAATAATTATAGCCCCTAACATTGATCAAGCATTTATGTACTAAGCATTTTATCAGCCTTATCTCATCTACTCCCCCAAGTCCTCTAAGGTAGATCCTATTATTATCCTCATATACAGATGAAGAGACTAGGGCTCAGAGAGGTTAAGGGCTGTTTTAGGGTTGCATACCCAGTACATGGTTAGCTGGGACCCAATCTGGGTCTGCTGGGCTTTAAGATCACTGTTTACTGCCTCCTATTGGGCCATATTCTTAAGTGTCTCCTTTTCACAATATTCTGCAGAGATCATTCATCCATCTGGGTATGAGTGTATGGAGTACAGGATTTTATCTATCAAGGGAGTTCCAAGGACTGGTTATGGGAGAACAGGCTTGTCTCTAACCTCAGCAGGGAGGTGTCCCCCAATTGGACAAAAGGCCCTCATTTTCTCTGGATGCCTTGGATCTGCATCCTTACTCAGACTGTGTAATCAAAGCCTTCCAGCTTCCCTAGTTTAATTACAATGCGGCTTCAGGAAGCTTTTAATACTGGCTTCTGGTGCTTGTACCTTAGCGCCTCTGCTATTCCTTGCTGCTTGCCTGTATTTTTATCTTTACACCTCAGATTCTGTCAGCTTTCCATACAGCGAAAATGTCCTCATTCACTTGGTGCTACTTCAGAGGAAGAATATTAACCATTTTCCTCAGACACTGACCTTGGGGTGGAGGAGATGTCTGCTTTGTTAAGGCTCCCAGGTGACCCTTAAGAGTTTTCTTTGGAAAACGTATTCGTTTAAAATGTATAACGTAGATTTTTGAGGAAATAACTTTCGTCTTCCCATGCTATCATAAAGAATTTATTTTTCCTATTCCTTTCCTTGTCTTTGTCCACATGTACATAAATTTTACTTAGTCGTGGTCATGGTATGTATCCCTTTTATGTTTATACTTTATGTAGTGAGTAGGAATTTCACAGGCTGTTCAAGTGTGCAAAGATGATCATTTTCTTCTTCTGTAACGTAAACTCTATTTTGAGCTCCCTTTTCACCGGATGGCTAAAACAAAACAAAAAATCTCATGTAATTTAATCACTTTCATAGAAACTTAATCACTCAAAGGTTTCTCGGGCCTCTTTTGGGTAAATTCAGTTAATTTAGAATGTTTTACCTCCCTCTATCCCTTCCCTGGGATTGTGTTCAATTCCCAGAGGTTTTACATAGTGTCAAGGCCTTATCTGGGAGTGAGGGAAGCTTCCAATCCTGTCTAGTCAAAGTCCGTTTAGGAAAACAGACACCCAGCATCATGTAATTCAGGCAACTGGACACATCTATTATGGAAGGCCTAAGAAGCCAAACAGGGGACAGATATTAGCTACATGGAAGCTATTATCACCATCAGGGTTGGAGATGGTGGTGTTACAGAGCCCAGAAGCCGAGACCCTCTGGCTAGAACCCTCTGATTAGACCCATGGCAGAGGCTGCCTGGCTGCAGCTATAGGGCTGTAAAAGAGGAGTCATTTGGCATGAGCTAGAGGAACTAGAACTTCACCAGAGGTAGGCAGGCAGAGAGAGGGAGAAATGCCTTGGCTTTTCTCCGGCTCCTGCATGGCAGCCTCCCCCTAGTGACTTTCAGGGACTATACCAGTTGGTAAAGGAGGCTGGGAAATGTAGTTCCCTATGATAAAGAACAGAGATGGGTTACTCTTAGGGTGGGGATTTGATCTGAGAGTAAACAAATGACCAAGCTTGACATCTCCTGGCATGTGTTGGCATCTCCTAGGGAAGAACCAGGCCTTCACTGATCTTTGGTGGCAGGCCCATTCATGCTGGCCTTGACCAAGATGTCCATGGGCCAGCTGGGGCCTCTGGTCATTGCTCTATAGATTCTTCCTGTTCCCTTCCTGAGACTCCTTCAGATCCATTGGGCCTCCTCTCAAGCCTTGTGTAGCCCTCTTAGAGATTGTGGCAAATTTGGGGTAATTGATCATGCTTGGGGGTGGGAGGAGACTCAAGGGGTCACCCCAGGCTTACTCTGTCTAGTGCTGGCCTCCCACCATTCTTATTCCACTGTGTGAAACCATGCTGGGATGAGGGTGGTGGGGACAATCTCCCGGAATGTCCCTAAGAAAGTAAGGTGTGGGTACTCTTTCCTCTCAAATTCCCCCAATATTGTTTTTAAAAATTAATTCTGTTCCTTTCAGTGCTTGGCCTTAGGGGTAGAAGGAGGAGAGGGATGGTATGGGGCACAAGACTTCTTTTTTAGAGTACCCATCACTACCTAATACTTCACTTCATTTCCAAGCCTCTAAAGAATTATAAGGGGGGAGGGACTTTAGTTAATACTTTAAAATTTTACTTGGCCTCATTGATATGGATACATAGTATAAGAACTTTAACTTATTTAACCATTCCCTTATTGAGCATTTGGAGAACTTTTAGTGTTTTACTACCAATCAGATGGTTGGTGAATTTAAGAAGTAGCAGAAGATACCCACCTAACCCTGTGTCTTTATCCCCTGCTGACTCGGTATGCCCCTTAGGGACAACACAAATGGGCTCGGGGTACCTGGGCCCTGGACATGGCAAAAGGTGAGACTTCTGCTCCTTGGCTCCCATTTTGTGCTTACTCTCCCTACCTCCCTTTCTTGGCCTTGTGTCTGCTTCACCCTAGATTTTGGCTAGAGCTATGGCATCTTCTTTTCAACACCAGTTCTTCTCTCACACCATCTCTTTGGTTCTGTCTTCTGGTTGTACCACTCTTGCCCATTCTGGGTTACTTCAGAAGAGGAAGGATTTAAGAGGTGGGCTTTGATTCTGCAGGCCCATGTTCTAACCCCAGGCTATAAGTGATATCTCCAAAGTTTATGTTTTTAAAATTAAGTTTAACTTTAAAGTAATTTGAAAAAGAATATTTAACTAGTTTAGAAAACATGGAACAACAGACAAAACAAATGGAAAAAATTAAAGTTACCCCAGATTCAACCACTCAAAAGATAACCACTTCAAATTTCATAAGGGGAAGGACTTGCCTGATCTTGTTCATCTCTGTAACCCCAGGGCCTAGGCACATAGTAAGTGCTCATTAAATATTGCTATATTAAGTAATAACCTTTTACTTTATTTTTTTTCATCCATTTCATACAAATGGAATCATACACTACCTCCTGTTTGTAACCTGCTTTTTTTGTGTGCAGCAACATGTCATTAACATTTTTCCAAATCCATAAGTGTTCTACATTATTTTAATAGTATAGTACAGTATTCACTTGTGAAAATGGACCATAATTAATTTAAACACGCCATTAATGTCATATATTTAGGTATTTTTCTCAATTTTTTACTCTTCCAAACAACTTTATAGTGTTTTACATATATTGGTGCATGATTGTCCAACCAGAGGGCATTTACACCTATTTTTAAGGCTTTTGATACAGTTTCCCTTCTAGGGGTGCCCATTTCCAGCACAGTAAATGACACTGGAATGTGCATATCACAAAGCGAGGATTCTGTCCATTTATTTACTATTCCACAGTGACTCTTACCTGGAGGAAAGTGGAGCACAGAGTAGGTTCTTAATAAATATTTGTTGCATTTGTTTCTCTATGTCCTCACCAACAGTGTTTACTATTACTTTAAAAAGTTTTTTTTTTTTTTTCAGTCTGTGGACAAACACAACAGTTCTCATATTTAAAAAAAAATATAAACTCATCGTACCTTCTATCTCCCAATGCTTAGTAAGCCTGCTAGAGTTGGACCTAACTAAAGCTAATCAGAAATCAGGTCTTCTAGAGCTGGAGTCTCTGGATTCAGGGATTCTCTGAAACTTGGGGTGCTATTTCCTGAACCAGCTTATGAGTCACATAGAGCCAAGCACTTCTTCCCCATAGGAGATTTCTGCAGGTAGAGGAAGGCAATTCAGGGGGGCAACATTTACATTGATATATTTCTCCATGAAGAACACATCTCTTTCTTTCTTTCTTTCTTTCTTTCTTTCTTTCTTTCTTTCTTTCTTTCTTTCTTTCTTTTTCTTTCTTTCTTTCTTTCTTTCTTTCTTTCTTTCTTTCTTTCTTTCTTTCTTTCTTTCTCTCTTTCTTTCCTTCCTTCCTTCCTTCCTTCCTTCCTTCCTTCCTTCCTTCCTTCCTTCCTTCCTTCCTTCCTTCTCTTTCTTTCTTTCTTTCTTTCTTTCTTTCTTTCTTTCTTTCTTTCTTTCTTTCTTTCTTTCTTTCTTTCTTTCTTTCTTTCTTTCTTTCTTTCTTTCTTTTTTCCTTCCTCTCTCTCTCTCCCTCCCTCCCTCCCTCCCTCCCTCCCTCCCTCCCTCCCTGGCTCCCGCCCTGCCTTCCTTTCTTTCTCCACAAAGCTAATCTACTGATTCAGAAAGAAGAGAGCTTTTTCTATTTTTTAATTTTTTTCTTTGAGGATTTTAAATGTGCAGGCTTTCATCAGGCAAGTCTTCAGGGGAGAAGATAAAAGCATGGAGTGGTGGCAGCACCAGATTTGAAAGGTGTCTTGATGAAGGACTAGTATGAGGGTGGGCCCTGAGGGCTGAGTGGATACAGTGCTGTGTGTGTCTATATGTGCCTGTGTGCATGTGCATGTGTGCATGTGTGTGCGTATGTGCATGTGAGCACCAGTCAGGAGGCAGTCAGGAACTTGTCCTAAAGAATCAAAATGGGGCTTTCTTCTGTGTGTCCTTGCTCAGCCTGCTGGGCTTGGGGACCAGTGGACACACTGTGAGATGAAAGGAATTTGCCTTGATTTCCACTCCACTTTCATCTGATGCCACAGGACAAGAAAAAACATCTAATGGGGCCCCCTTTCAATAGAGAAACAAGACTCTGGAAATGCAAATACTCCAAATGTACTATGCAAAGTGGTAAAGCCAGGGGCCTCACACCTGCCTTCCCAGGAAAGGTCATGATCCACACACTGGAAACTAGGGTGGGCAGGCCTCGTCATCAAAGCAAAGAGCTTTCCCTTTGAAGAATTTAGAGAAAGGAAATATCAATGGAGAGTCACACACCCAGGGAACAAACACTATTCAGATATGAGGAACTGTGAAACTTTTGCTCAAAATATAGGACACACCCATTCCCTTTTAGATGGTAGAGTTGCTCTAGATTTGGATATAGTGGATCCTGACTCCCCATGTTCCTTGGGTGACATGCCTAACTATTTCTGCCATTGCTTGAGTCCATATACATCCTCACCTTCCCTCCCTTGCATTTCTACGGCCACCTCTTCTTTCCCCATCTGCTGTCTTCCCTCCTATAGTCCATTTTTCACACTGGTCACCAGAAACACCTTTCCAAGTAGTTCATTTGAACACGTCACTCCCTTCTCCTGCTTAAAATCCTTTGGCGGCTCCCATAGTCTTTAGGAGGAAGCATGGTGCTGGAGGCTGCCCACTTCCACACCACTGGCTGGTGCCCCAGCTTACATCTCCAGGGCTCTGAACACAGAGTTTTCCATACTAGAGCCCCTAGGCCTCTTCCTCCTAAGTTGTTCTTGTTATTTGCTCCCAAAGAACCAGTTTATCAGCACACCTTTCCCATGGCGTCTTAATGGTTGTTTGACAGACAACACCTATGAGATAACTAGAGTAGATGTTATTAACTCTTTTTTAGATGAGAAATTTGAGGCTCGAAGAAGTTACAGTTTGTTACTCAGATTACATAACCAGTAAGTGGAAGGTCTGGAGCTCACCAGGCAGTGCAAGAAGTCTCCTTCTGGCTTCACTAGAAAAGATATCATCATCATCTTCTTCATCATCATCATCATCATCAGCAGCAGCAGCAGCAGCAGCAGTGGCAGCAGGAACATCTATTCCTATTTTTTTCAACATCTCTGTTTATGATCCCTTCTTAGTAGTGTCTGATCTAGAGCTTAGAAAGCATTTCAACAGTAGGTAAGATTGGGGCCTCTAAGATCAGACTACTTGAGTTTGAATCTTAACCTCTACACTTTACCAGCTGTGAGGCCTTGGAAAAGTTACTTAACATCTCTGTACCTGTTTCCTTTTCTGCAAAATGAGGACAATGATTGTATCTGTTTTATGGGACAGTTGTGAGGATTAAGGGTTGTTACATAAAACTTAGAACGGTGCCTGGACCAATAAGTGATATAGAAGTGCTAGCTAGGATTACCCCCGGGCCTGCTAATTGTTGCCAGCAGTACAGTACAGGAGACTGACCCACCACAGCCCCTGCTGCTTTGGTGGCCCTGTCTTGAGGTTAGCACCTGACCAAGAGAAAGGAGGTAACCCATAGGTGGTCCCTGCATGAGGAGATGAGCCCGGCCAATCAGATCCTCGTCCTGATACCTGAACTGGACTGATCCAGGTAGCAGTGGGAACTGGGGCTGGAGGGAGCCCTGGGTCTGGGCGAGAAGCAGGAGAGCTGAGGTCCAAGGAATCTCAATGTGTAAACAGGGGAATTTCACTGTGGGGAGCAGAGGGCTGAGCAGATGTTCAAAGAGAAGCTTGAATCAGGAGAGAGATTCAGAGAGAGTAGCAGGTTTCTAAAGCTGCCGAGGCTCCTGCTGACTTTCCTGCCCTCTCCCCTACCTGCCTCCGCCACCATGCCTCCTTTCCAAACTATATTCTAAATCTGTTCTCTTATTTCCATCTTCACTCTAAGCCAGCATGCCTTGCCTAGAGACTTCAGTGGCTTTCTAACTGGTCTCTCTGTTTCCTCTTTTAAGTAGTCTCGACAATACAGACAAAACAACCTTCTGGAAACCTTTGCTGTTGAAACCTTCCCACGGTTTTCCATTGCGCTTAGAACAAAATTCTCAGGCCTAATCTCACTACATTCTTTTTGTCATTCACTACTTTCTAGCCACACTGGCTTCTTCAGTACATCAAACTCACAGTGGTCTCAGGGCCTTTGCACTTGCTGTTTACTCGGAATGTGAGGGTCTTTTCCCAGACCTTCACTCGGCTGTTTTTTCAGGTCTAATTTGAATTGTCCCCTCCTCAGGGAAACCATCCTTAGTCATCCTCTGAAATGCTGCTCTCCCCAGCTTCTGTCACTGTTTATCACATTGTCCTGTTTTACTTCCTTTTTGAGAGTCTACCCTTCATAAAATTATCCAAATCATTACCTTCTCTGTTTAATGACTGACTCCACTGCTAGAGTGTAAATTCTCTGAGGGAAGAAACTTATCAGTCATGTTCATTGTGGTATTTCCAGGTGATACTGTGCATGCACAGTACATAGTAGGCACTCAATACATAGTCGTTGGATTTGTTTTAAAATTTTAGTTTCAACTCCATTTCCAGTACATACGTGCCCCATCTTTCTTAAAGATATCTTGAAAACCAAAAAAGCCTACAAAAATAAACTTATAGCTTGAATCTTGTTGTCTATTTTAACCTCTCTGGAATGTTTCACTCCGGGCCCCTTTCTCTAACGTGACTCCTCCACAGCCCCACCGATGTGCTCACGCTGCCCGTGGGCCTTTCTTGGCAGGCCTGTTTTTATAGCAGCCTCCCAAGCTTGCAGAAGTGCCAGCCACTTGGGGCTGGGAAACCAGAGCCAGTCCACCCGCTGCCTCCACCCCTTGCCAGCTGGCAATAAACCCCCTCCTTGCCACTGTCTGTTTCAGACAATGTGGCATTGTCTCAACCTGCTATCAGTTGGGTAAACAGGCTCCTTACATCTACTCTAGCTACTCAAGTGTGGTGGTGCTGAGTGAGGGGTGATGGGGAGAAAGTTTGAGGAAAGCCTACCGAGATGTCACCGCCAATCCATCTCTCTCCTCCCTGTCACCCCCGGCTGCAACCACTCTGCAGATGAGGATGCTGAAGTGACTTCCCTTTTAAGTCCTTCTTTATGAAGTTGCAGAAGGATGGTAGCATGCAAGGAGGACTGCAGGCTCTCCAGGAAAGGGGAACAGGGAACAGTGTGGGTGGGGGGAGGGGCTTTTCTATATGTGCAAACCTTTACCTTTATATTATCTAGCACTTTTTTTTAAAGAGTAAAACTTCATCTGCTTCCAGAAGATACAGAATGAGAGTTGTGATTAATAGGATTATAGTAAATTGATTATTTTTCAAAACTACAGAGTAGATCTATCTGTTCTTCATGCTGTGCCTCTCTGAGGACAGGGTCTGTGTCTGGCTTCCTCTCCAGCACATCTCCAGCACTGGCACAGCTCCCAGGACACATTTCTTGGATGCATGGACCCTGAGCCCCTACTTTGAGAACTTACCATATGCCCAGCTCTATGCTAAATGTTAAGAGGAATGAAAAAGAAGAAATACGTACTGCCTGTTTCTCTCTTTTCCTCTTTTGATCTGGTTGTAAAAGATCTGCCACCAACCAGCTTTATGACCTAAAGCAAGTTACTCAGCCCCTCTGAGGCTGTTCCCTCTTCTTTCCTCCTTCAGCAAACAAAGATCATAACAGTACCAACTTCATAGAATTGTGATGGGGCCTGAATGAAGATCTTAGAGTTGCACATCTTAAAGTTGGTCAATAAGTTGTAATTAATAGTTCTATCAATATAAAATACTGGCTGTCCCTAATTCAAGTCATTTTTGACAATTGAGCTTCCTTAGTAGCCCTGAGTTTTTCCACTAAATTCCATTTAGCCAATTTGCGAAAACGTTTTTTAGCATAGTAAAATCTTCCTTGCCTTGTAAGACCCTTGTTGAATTCAGAGTCAGCATTATGAGGGATCTATGTCATTTAATAAATGTATGAGATGTGTGAGATTGATTGCCCATCCACTAAATGGCACCAGGTTGCCCAGACCCTTTGGTTTGTTTTCCTTAGGTTTACGAGTCTCTGCTCTTGCTGACAGACTGTCCTGTCTTCTTAAAGATGTCAGTTTGATAACAGTAGGAATCAATGCCTTTTTCTGATGTGCTATGGGTTTGGAAACAAACTAACCAGCCCTATTAAAAGTGTGAATAAACCAAGGGTATACAGGGTTTGAAGACAGACTTAAGAGGCTATGTGCTTTATCACAAACCTTTGTGTCATCTCTTTTGACTTCTCGGAGATCTCCTAATTCTTCATGTGTCCTCATCTATGAGATCATGTGGCCTTGACCCAGAAGTTCTTGGCATATCTAGATATTCCATAAAATTTATCAACTAAGTGAATAAAGGAACAAGGAAGCATAGTCATATAGACATAATGTCAACCTAAGGGGTCTGTGTGGAGGGAAAGGATGAGGTGAGGGAGTATGGGATGACGTTAATTTGGTATGTTGGAAGAAACAAATTGAGTCAAGTCTTTTTATTTATTTAGTTTATTTTTATTGTTTTTCTATTATTACAGTTGTCCTACTTTTTCCCCCATTGCCCCCCCCAGCCCACCCTGAGCTAAGTCTTAATAGAAAGGAAATATGGTGAATGGGGATAAAGCTGGTGTCATGCAGGGGTGTGTAGAAGAGAGAAAAAGTGAACATTCCCTGCTTTCTGCAGTCTCCATAGGTTTATTTTCCCGAGACAGATGGGAACACTATGCTCTACTAGCACTGACTTGCCTTTTGCTCCACAAGTACTCCAAGCTTTTTGCTGTGCTGTCTGCCTCATGGCCTTTGCACTAGCAGCTGGGAACAAACTCTGTCCTCTTGGATCCTAGTGTACAGGTGGGGACCAAGGCAGGGGGCATAGAGGCAAGAGAGAAAGGGAGCTATTTTAGAAAAAATGTTCATCAGGATGCCCACCTGTAATAGGTGAAAAATTGTTATGTAGAGTGGTGTATAAGCCAACACCCACTTGGACCAAACTTGGAGAAACACACACACACACACATACACACATATACACCAACAACTTCGAGCTCATAATCAGGCTACAGATCTGGCCACTTGGTTGTTTGCTCTCTTTGGATTTGCCTGGCAAATCCTCATCATTCTTGGAAGAAGCTGTATGGTTCTCCAGAGAAGCAGAACCAACAGGATCTCTCTCTCTCTCCTATTCTCTCTCTCTCTCCCACTCTCTCTCTCTCTCCCTCCCTCCCTCCCTCTCTTTCTCTCTCTGTCACTCACTCTCTCAATGTGGAATTAGTTAAAGAAATTGGCTCATGTGATTGTGGGGTTGGAAAGTCCAAAATTTGCAAGGCAGGCCAGCAGGCTGGAGATACAGGGAAGAATTGATGTTGCAATCTTGAGTTCAGAGTTAGTCTGGAGGCAGAATTCCTTCTTCCTTGGGGGACCTCAGTCTTTTCTCTTGAGGCTTTTGAATAACCGGATGAGGTCCACCCACATTACTCAAAGTCTACTGATTTAAATGTTAATCACATCTTTTATAAAAACTTCCATAGCAACATCTTGACTGGTATTTGACCAAGAACTGGGTACCATAATCTAAACAAGTTGACACATAAATCTAACCATCACAGAGGCTATTGTAAAAAGCCCCTCTCCTCTGCAAGGTACATTATTGCTTACAAAGCATGTGCTTATCCATGATCACATCTGATCCTCAGAACCTCTCTGTCAGAAAGAATACTAGCTACCCTATTTCATAAATGAGGAAATGTAGGTTTAGAGATAAGATTGTAGAGCTGATAAACAGCCAAGGGGGGATTCTGGCCCTAGCAGTCTGACTCAGGTCTGTGTTCTTCTAATCATATCATACTTCTTATAACTTGGTTCATGATATTACTGCTCTACCATTTCCCTTCTGGTCTTTGTCCTTGCATGCCTCAGAGACACTTGCAGAAATTGGCTAAGAAAGTGACATGGTTTTTATTTTTCAGTTCTGTCTTGTGATCAGTCTCAATGAACCCTCTGGGGCAGGACTCAGGCATCTAACATATGTGTACATGTTTGAGTGAACATGAGCATACGTGTCCTTCTACCCCAGCTGCAATTCCCCTTCTGCCACCATCTTGCAGTGGGGCCCTCTGCTCTCAATTACAGGAGGTTCCAGCCACCTTTCTACCACCAGACTGGGGGTGATGGTTGCAACTGGCACAGATCTGGATGGGTACTGTGTGGGTCTCACGAATCTCTCCTGCTCTGATGGCAGATGAGTGCATCCCCTTTTTAAGCCTGGATATCCTCCCGCCCTCAACCAGGGACCTAGCAGCAGGATTGGCCTCTTGCTTTGGCCTGTGTCCTGAGCTCCTATTCTAATGAACTGGCTGAACCCACATTGTTCTCACCAGGTAGTGGTGTGGCAAGACCAGCCTGTGGCTGTGGACAGACCCTGCAGCCTGGGGACATCTATAGGCTTTGGAAAGGCCAGGCCACCCTCCTGTCAGGACCAATAGGACTTTTTGCCTTCTCACCTTGGGCACCCTATGTGACAGAGCAAGTTTTGATTGGAGGAAGCAGTGGGAGTGAAATAAGAGACTTTCAGGGACAGAAGTGTCCACACTAGTACCTCTCAGGACAAACATGTCAGTCTCACCTTTTACTCCATGTTTTGGGACCTGACCTCAGCTTAGGAGACGAGAGAATTTTTGTTGTCACCGGTTCAGGTCTTATTTGCAAATAGCACCAGGATCCTGGGGTTTGTATTGCCTGGGCACTTATTCACTAGACTGCTGTGTGGAAGAGGGGCAGAGGGACATAGCTTAGCCCAAGCCTCTTGGATTTCAAAATGGCTCTGGGGGAGATGGGAGATAAATGAAGAACTTTTTGAAGAAAGACCACCTGCAGGACAGGATGTGCTGTGCTCTAGTTTCTGAAGGTCTGCCTGTTAGGTCGCCATGGTGGTCTTGTTCTGCATGTCCAAGAGAGCAGAAATGGCTCTTGGCCTGGAGGCAGGTTCTGTTCTGTGTTGGAAAGAACTTGCTCCCAGTCAGAGCTCTATAAGAGGCAAGACACTGAGCACTGCCTTGGGAGACTGAGTGCCCCATCCAGAGAGGTGTGTACAGAATGGACAGCTCCCTGATGGGAACCTGTCCAGAGGGTTTTTGGATTTAGTGGAAGGCTCAGCTAGGTGTCCCAAGCCGTTTTCCAGTGATATGGGTCTTTCTTAAAGTGTCAGGTATGTCTGTCATACAGAAGAGCTCCAACAAGAGGGACCAGATGACTCTGCCTCCCTTCCATGGGGGTGGGGAGGGGGGCCACTTTCGAGGAGTAGCAGCGGCTCTGGAGATATTCCTGCTCCCCTCTCTGGTCCCCTAGCCTGGGAAAGGTCTCGGGATCCTGGAAGGGGACCGGGCTGGTGAGTTCGCCCATTGGCTGAGACGCGCTATGTGAACGGTGCTGGTTGGTTGGCAGGAGGAGGAGGAGGCGGTTTCCCGGGTAACGGGAGGGCAAGGAGCGGCTGCTTTGGTGGCCGGGCTGAGAAGCGCGGGCTGGAGCGCTGTGCGAGACCGGCTGGACGCTGTGGCTCTGCAAAGCTGCGTGGGCGCAGGTAGGAGCCCCCAGCGCTATCTACCTGGGGCCTGGCCAGGCCAGGCTGCCCAGCACTGGGATCAGCCAGGGAAAGTTTGTCGCATAATAGGACAAGCAGGGAGGAGAGGACTTGGAGATGCTCTGTGCTGGGCTCCAGGGGCTGGGAAGGGCGGGGATTGCTGGTGGGGAGATGTCCGGCCCCTTGGAGCGGAGCAGGGACCACACTTGCACTTTGGGATCCTGGCGAAAGGTTGGGGCCTCCCTAGCAGCACGGCGGAAGCACAGACACCCAGCAGGCAGCTGCACAGCGACCCGTGCATGCGAGACCGGCGAGGGACGGTTGACTGCCTGCGGGCCCTTGTTTAGAGATGCCCTGAGAAAGTGCGCCCCAGCCAATGTGGGCTGCGGTGCGCGGCGTGGTGCTGCCAGGCGGTTCTGCGAGCTCCGGCGCGCACTTTCCTGTCCTCCGGTCCTCTGGCAACGCTGTACACGCCCCCATCCAGAATGGGTGTGTGTGCCTCTGGTGTGTGTGTGTGAAGCTTGGTGTACCTTCTTGTGCGTGTTGTGTTTCTGGATATCTTCTGTTTGTGTGTGTCTGTGCGTTCCCCTGCTGCGTGAGTACATCTCTGGGTGTATCCTCACGTTGGATCCCTCTGTGTTTGCAGTTAGCGTGGGTGTCTGTGAACGCGCTCTCCAGGTGCTTGTACCTGAGTGTTGCTGTTTGTGGACCTTTCTGTCTGCGTCTCTATGTATTTCTGGTTTTTGTGTACGTCTCTCCTCTCTGTGTGCTTGTCTGTGTGTCCATGAGTATGTGTGTGTGCGTGTGTGTGTGTGTGTGTGTGTGTGTGTGTGTTTTGTCTTGCTTTTCTAGCTGTCTCTGTCTCTGAATTCGGTCTGGTACCTGTCTGTGCTTGTCCCTTGCTGGGTGGATGTGCATCCTGGTGTGTGATCTGAGCTTCTGTAGGGTGTGTGTGTGTGTGTGTGTGTGTGTGTGTGTGTGTGTGTGTGTGTGTGTGTGTGTGTGTGTGTGTGTGTGTGTGTGTGTGTGTGTGTGTGTGTGTGTGTGTGTGTTCGCGCACGAGCACGCGCTTGCTTGTAAGTCTGAGTGTGTGTATGTCTGGATCTCTGTGTCTGTGCCAGTTTGTGTCCGAGTGTCTTCACTGTGTGTGTGTGTCTGTACGTGGATCTGAGCCTAGGATAACTAAGCCCCACTCCTGCCCAAGCCCCCCCCCCCCCATTTCCCTGGCTATCCTTCTCCCACGCTCCGCTTAGCCTCCGGCAGAGGGGCGAGGGCTGCGGGAGGGCGTGGAGAGGCGCCCGAGCGCCAGGAGTCCCGGGTGTGCGCTCCGCTGAGCTGACTCCTTTCTTGCTAGCAGAGGGACCCTGGCGGCACCAACGGCAGCCCGCGCCGCCCAGCTGGGGCCCTAGTGACTTATTTTTGTGTGTGATCCTTTCTTTCCTTCAGGGAAGAGGCGGGTGCACACTGCTGGCTCACCACTCATGGTTTGCAAATAAAGGCGCCGGGGTTGGCGGCTGGTTCAGCTCCTACCGGAGCCTTAGCAGAAGTGACCGGTTAGGTGGGCGCCCTTCGGGAGGAAAAAGGCTCCCAAGTTAAAAACCTCAGCCCGGAAACCACCATGCTTCCTTGGCTATCTTTCTTACATCTTATGTAACTTATTTATTGATTGATTAATGAAAGTCTGGGTTTCCAAGAAGCTCCTCCCTTTCCCCTATTGGCACCAAAGACTAATTAAAAATTCTGTGTTAGTAATGAGTGTTAATTGGACCATTGGAAAAAACGGATGCACCCTGATTTCAGAAGCTTAACTCCAGTTCTAAGATGAAACAGTTCAGGCTTCCTTTCTCACCCCACCCCCATCCTTTCATCCAGGTTTAAAACCAGTTTCCCCCATTTCAGAGCCTTCTGGGGGAGGAAGGCTAGGGGGAATGTGCAGGAGATGCTACAGAGAAGGGAGAGAGGTGAAAAGGCAGAGGGGCTTTGCCCAATTTGGAAAACTTTGGAAAATTTAAGGAGGATGTTTGGCCACACATATGAAATGGACTCACAATTCCAGCACCCAGGCAGAAGGAAGGAGTGAGTACATTGTATCTGGCAGGGCATGGCCTATGACTTGTCTAGTACCTAGGACCCCAAATTGGTATTTACCAGGGAATTGTATTGCAGGATGGGGCCTCAGTGGCCCCTCTCAGAAGGAATGCTTCTACACCTGAGACTAGACCCTTTCCTAGCTCCTCATATCCTGGGCTGTACCTTCAAACCATTCTTGGAAGAAAAAATTTTCCCCTGGTGATTGCCCAGAAAGCAGGAAGGATTTGGGCAGATGTGGAGTGGGAAGTTGAAGCCTTTTGTTGATTGTGTTTGGACCAGGCAGGAGGGAGCCCTGGCAGTATGTGCAGGATGTCTTCAGTACAACTGGACTTGTTTTGTGGACTTAAAGGAGAATCGGGTCTTGCCCCCAATACTCCCTCCACCCATCTTATGGTGCAATCTGGTCAGTCTTCTCCTTTCTCCCCTTTCCCTTGCACCGCTCCTGACTGACTCATGGCACAGAGAGAAGCTGCTGGTACGTTGCTACATTTAGGGATCAAGTCAGCACACATGTTGACTTCTTAACAGCCTGGTTAAATGTTCTCTTATTCCTGCCCTTTAAAAATTGTTTTATTTTTATTCAAGTGTTTAAACTTCCTGAGATTTCTCTGGGCAGTGAGAACTGAGAGCTTTTGCATCAGGACTTGCTCTCATCAAGTCCGCGCTCTCCCATTAGGAAACAATTGGATTTGGCAGCTCGCTGACAGCAGTATCCTTGCTTTTCCTCTCTCTTGGGTAACCTCTCCCCATCCCGGCTCCAGCACCAGGACAGCGACAGCCCCAGAACTGGTGGAGAAAGAGAAGACCCAACAACAAAAGGCTCACAGGAGATGTTGAACATCCTCCCACTCCCCGCTGATAGGGAGGCATTTCTGTGGCGAGAGCGTCTGTCCCCTTGTGCACTTGGGGCGTGTGCACCGGCTGGCATGATGGGATGTGACAGGGTCTCACCCGGGAGAGCTAGGGGCCTGGTGCAGAGTGCAGAGCAGTTCTCAGATATGGAGAGAGCTCAGAGCTGTGAATAAAGCGGCCCCTCTGGAGAAGGCCCTTCTAAGTAGGAGAACCCTTTGGCATGCATTTTTCCCTCTTCTATTATTATTCATGAAAGCCAGGAGCTGTAAAAGGTGTGGGATGCTTGTGGAAAGCCAAATAACAGTGACCCAGCCAGAGAGCCATAAATGTGAGCAAGGACTGGAAGTCAAACCTGGGTTCCAGTTCCAGTCCTACACCTTCCTGTCTGTGTGACTAGGCAAGTTTCTAGACCTTCCTTGTCTTCAGTTGACGCATCTCTAACACGGGGCTAAGAATCCCTAACTGAAACAAAGATAGCTGGTACCTAGCAGGCCCTTGATGGAGATTTGTTGAATGAATGAATATAGCAAGCATTCAATACATGTTAGCAGCTATCTTTTGATCACTTTCTCTGTGTAAGTAGGTGATTTGGATCTTCCCACTTTTATGTGTTGTCATTATCCCCACTTTATAGATGAGAACACAGAGGCTTAGAGAGGTTAACTACTTGTTCAAGGTCATACCATGAGTTAAGTTGCAGAGTTGAGATCAGAATCTAGATCTGAGTCCTCTAGTTTGAGGCTTTAGTTTAGACTCAGGAAAGGACAATATTTGGAGCAAGTTTGCCAGAATTTATTGGAAGTATAATTTGGAAGTAAAAAATGTGGATCTGAAGTTTTGCCTTTGCCAGGGATCCCTTGAAGGGGCTGTGGTGGTGGGTAACAAGAGGGCATCTCTATCTGGAAGCTTATCTATTTCCATGGCTTTGCTCATGCTGCCTCTAGTGACAGCCAGCATCAGGTACCTGTAATGTCCCTCTTCTGGACATTCTGTTCTCATTGATTCTGGCCAAATTCAGAACATTATGACTTTGGAATTCACTGGGAGAACTCTGCTCTGGCTGAGCATTTCATGTGGTGTAGGTACAAGCCTTCAATCTTTCTGCAGCTTCTCTCCCAAAAGAAACTGTTCTCCTTTTCCTCCTCACAAGCCCTTTGTGTCGGAGTCTTTTATCTGCCTTTTAACCTGCTTTGGCATTGAGCTGTGCAGAAACCTTTTGTGATAGGGGATGGCTTCGGCCTCCTTCCAAAGTAGCCACTGGTCAGGACAGCTGCAAGGGAGGGTCTGAGAGCTTCTGTCTAGTGCTCGCTGTGGCCGGATCTGGCCACAGCTCTCCCGGTGGCTGGCATGGCCTGAATCGTAGAATGGCTAGTGTGTTAATTAGAAATGCTGACAAGAGACTAGTGCCTTTCAGTAAAGAGCTTTCCCCCTATGCCCCCCCTTTCCCTGCTTCCTTTCCTGATGGTGCTGGTTCTATGCAATGAGGTATCCATAATTATTTATTGGTACCTCTTCAGGGGAATTCTCGAATATGTCCTCAGCTCACAGACTGTTTGTGGAAGGGTGCACCCCTTGCAAAATGTTTTCCTTGGTGTGGAAGTCCCTCCTCTCTCCTCCCTCCATGTCTCGCTCCCCCCAGCTTCTGTGACGTCAGTCAGGAGGTGACTGGGTGCCTGCATTGCCTGCAGATTCCAAGGCAGGGAATGCAGCTCCTCTGTAGCACGGTCACCTTTCTGCCCTCATTCGATCCAGGCTGCCCTTTTTCACCTCCCCAGTGGACTCCGTGTCTTGCCTGCCACACTCTGCCTCCGCAGCTGTAACTGGGATAACAATGTTGATGCCTTCTTGCTTCTCAAACCAGTGCTTCCCTGTCTCACACCTGGGTGCCTTATTCCTATGATGATGATGATGATAATGACTATGCACCCCACCTAGGGCTGAAAGATAACTCATTTCTGGCTCCAGTGTGCTTATTTCAAGAACAGAGTCCTCTGTGTGTCTCTGGCCAGGAGAAGTGGGAAGTCTATGAAGCTCCCTGGTTGCTTATCCATGGATGCGCCCGGAGTACTGAGGGGCTCAGAGGAAGATCACTGGCTGCTGCTTGGTTTGGGTTCCAGATGGTGGGCAAGGCAGCTCAAACCTGTACTTCTCCACAAAAGACAAATCTGACTGTTATACGTTTTTTTTTTTCCCCTCAGGTATGGGTCCCACGCCATGGAGGAACGTGCCGGCCTGGGAGGGGAGCAACCTCTGTGATGAACGCTGGCAGGAACTGTGAGGGGCGGCTTTGTGAGCAGTGTTTGTGGTGATTTATGGGAGTCAGGGGCTGCTGGAGAGGGATGTGGATGCTATCAGCTCCGTGGATTAAATGCCCATTTACATTGTTATTGACATATAAATTATCGGTGCCAAGGAGACAGTGAAGGAAAGGATTTCTGGAACAGTAATGTGGCATGTGCCCCAGGATATGGACTCATCTTGGCCCAAATCTGTCCTCTGGGCTCTCAGGAATCCGGTCTTGGAAGTGAAGTAAAACCCAATGTCCCAGCTCCCACGATGCCGGCAGCAGCCGCCCTCATTGCTAAGGCAGCGATGGTAAATGAGGTTCCCGTGTGGATTGTAAGAAGTAGGGAAGACCTTTGAGATAGCGTGGATTTCCTCGGCTGGCAGGAGCGGTGCCTGGTGGCGTGCATGCCTCACCTTTGCCTGGGTTATTTTCTTCCTTTGTGGATTTGGAAGCATCGCTGAAGGAGAGAGGGGATTTTATTTCTGGGAAATGGAATCGGTTTCTGAGTCCAGCCAACAGCAGAAGAGAAAGCTGGTTACCCATGGACTGGAAGATCAAAAGAGGGTAAGTGGCAGAACTTTTTTTTGTCCCTTGGCTTATGGTGCTGGAATTGCTATCACAATGCTGGATGTGGTCATCACAACGATGTTGTGGTTGATTGTGCTTGCGTGTCCTTCTCTGGTAAAGGAGGCAGAGTTGTGGCTTATGATTTCCCAGGTTCTAGTGCTGGGCTTGAAGCCTTGACTTGTTAATGGGAAAGGGGAGAGAGAAAGAAAAAGAAAAAAAAATCGATCCTGGGAGCTGGAAAGGCAAAGATTTATAAGCTTTAGCTCAGGGAGTTAACTAGAAGTGTTGGTGTTCTCTTAGTTAAATATGAGCTTATTTGTACTGAAACACCTTTGGGGTTCACACACTCATTGCACCTTTTGGAACTGGCGCTCCTGTCAGTGGTGGTTTTGTTTGAGTTATTCTCTATGTGGTCTGCTGGCTCTTGTGTTCATGGATCAAAAAAATCCTACTCCACTCTTTGGCCCCATCTGTGAGGATGTCACAGCCACTTAAAAAGACCTGTCGAGTGTAGGTCATTTGCTGTCATCGGTCTGAAAGCTGCAGTCACCCAGGACCTGTGTTTACCAGTTAAAGTTCAACTTGTCTTTAAAAGCCAGACACATTCGGGAGTAGCATTGAGTAGTTGGTTGTCTAGGAAGAAAGGTGAAGCTGTGTTTCCTCACTCCCAGGAGAAATGCTAGGAAGGGAATGGGGTGTGGGATGTTGGTGCCAAGGGTTAAACGTGGCTCCGGCTGGACCAGAGTCTGTGTTAATATAAACATAATTTTTGATATTTCCTTTGAAATGTTGTGAATGTTTTCAACTTGTGGTGTTCTCTCAGGGTGGGCTAGAGTATATGCTTTTCTCGTGAGTCTCAAAGATCATTTCTTCCTGGCATGGAATACATTAGGAAGTAAAAACTAGCCTTAAAACTCTTCTAATAATTTTATTTTATTTTATTTTAATTTTGGTTTTTCAATTACAGTTGTCCCCTTTCCCCCTAATTCTTCCTAATAATTTTAGATGGCTGTGTGTATGTGTATGGGTGTGTGTGTGTGTGTGTGTGTGTGTGTGTGTGAAGCAGGGGAAGAGGGATTTGTAAGAGGTTTTGAGCTATCTTTCAAAGGGTAAAATAGTGGAAACAAACTACATTTTAAAAGCACAGATATTGACTCCATTCCTAAAACAATTTGCCAGTCCTGAAGCTGCACTCAGCATATTGAAGGAAGAATGTCCACCATCTTAGGCACCTACCTAGTGAAATTTGTTTTGTGGTATTTGATTTATTCAGGATATAATCTATTGGGTTAGCCAAAAAGTCCATATGGTTCTTTCCATAGAATAAAATATACATTTTTCATTTTCATCAATAACTTTATTGATTTGGATATTTTGAGTATGTCAGCTATCTCCCATGTGGTATAATGTTGATTGTTCTCAATTAATGTCTTGATTTGATCGCTATCGACTTCAACTGGTCTACCTGATTGTGGATCATTGTCCAGTGAGAAATCTCCAGCACAAAACTTTGCAAACTACTTTTGACATGTTCAGTCAGTCACAGCACCTTCTCCATACATTGCACAAATATATATATTTTTGCATTGCAGTTGCATTTTTACCTTTCTTGAACTAAAAAAGCATAATATGCTGAAAATATTGCACATTTTCTTCCATCTTCAGTATTAAAATGGCTTCACAAAAATTCACCAATTTTGACAAGTTTTTTTAAATGTACACTGATATGAGCTGTCACAATACGACCTAACAAAACTGTTTCAAATGAAGTTAAAGACAACTAAGTGCTACTAGAACCACCTTACGGGAAAAAACTGAACAAACTTTTTGGCCAACCCAATACCAAACCTATTTGCTCCTGTTTCTACAGAAGCTTTCTGAGACATAGGAGAAAAATCAGTAATTGCCATGAACAGAACCTGGATTGACTGCATTTTACTAAGTATTAGCCAAGTTTGGTATCCAGACACTTAGTGGAGGAACATTTGGGACCTCTGACACTGTAGAAAATTTTAATTGGGCTGGTATACTGAGATAATATGCAATTATGATGGCCTCTTCTTGGCTAGGTGTTGATGTCTGCATTTCCCATCTGCTCTTGGCTCTGACTGTGTTGGGTCCACATGGACCATGGAGCCTCTGGAAGGAGAATATAACCCCAAGTGAGGCTCTGCAGCAGCTGGGGTAACATCAATTGGTCATGCTCAGCTGACATTCATTTTAACTTGAACTCTAACGGTCATGGTGATTATTAAATTTATAATGATATATGTAAGATCCATTTTAATGACTCTCCATGCTTGAGTGAGCGCTCGCTTGTGTTGGCAAAATAAAGTTTAATAGAGTATTACATCTCCTACCGAATTTTCTGGGCAGTGGTTGAAACTTTGCTTAGGAGGAATTAGATTGTTTTTCCTAATAGGCATTGTAATTAAGTTACATATTGCTCAAGTACAGTTTCTGGCCTTCTAGAAATGCCGCTACTGCAGCAGCTTCTGTTGGCGTCAGCAGCTTCTGTTGGTGTGTGCATGTGTGTGTGTTGTGGCTAAACACACACCCCATTTGCGTCAAGTGTGAAGCTAAACAAGCCTCCCGGCATGCAGCCTGGAATGTCTTGTCCAGGGAGCTGCAAGGCAACTCTACAGTGTTTTGGCTCAGATACCTCTGGTGAGCTGAAAACTCCTCTTCAGGGGGGAGTGGCTGAAAATCTGACAAAGACACAATCAAGGCATCTGCTGGGGAGCCTGGACATCTCCACCAGCATGCTTAAGTTACCAAGTGTTCATTGGCATGAGATCCCTGTGGCATTGCTCTGGGTGTGGGTGTGGGTGTGGGTGTGGGTGTGGGTGTGTGTATGAGAGAGAGAGAGAGAGAGAGATTGAGATTGAGATTAAATTGTTACACAAATGAAGGACAATTGTGGGGTAAACTGGGGAGACAAAGCAGAGAAAGCCTGTCTAACTTCAATTTTGCTTTATTTCCTGCTGTCCTGAGCAGCAAAAGCCACTTTCTCTAGGGCTTTGTAGGTGTCATGCCTCTGGTTATAGCTTGCACTTGTTTGGGGTTTCATATAGATGGAGTGGCTAGTTCAGGGCGCCTCCAGGATCTGGCTCTTTGTGGGTGTTTGCCTGTACTTTTTGCAGAGAAGAGTGCCATGGGCTGCAGGACCAGAGAGCTGGGTTCAAATGACAGTTGTACTATGTGCCAGCTGTGCAGCCCTGGAGGGACCACTTCACCTCTCTGTTCTTTAGAGTCTACATTTTCATCAGAGGACAATAGTATTTAGATACAGGAATACTAACTGGTACAAGGAAATGAAATAAAGTTGGTAAGAAATCTGGTAATTGGTAATTATTTGGTAATTGGTAATCGTTCAAGAAATGTTTTATATACTCTCAGAACAGTTTGCAATGTGGGCCTTTTCCCCCTTTTCTTTTGTTCTTTAGAGGGATGCATGTGATTTTAAGTGTTTTAATAAATACTCAAGTAATACATACTCATTGCACATTCAGACGTTATAGAAAAATACAGAATATAAGTTCCTCTTTTCTCCAATTCCACCTAGCAGTGACTGCTATTAACAATTTGGTATATAACATTTCTAACTATTTTCTTAAGAAAATGGAATCACACTGTACAAGTTTTTAAGAAACTTGCTTTTCACTTAATGTAGTATAGATATCTGTCTAAATCATTGCATACACACCTAACTCATGTCTTTTAATGACTGGATAGAGTTCTACTATAGAATGTGCCAAAATTTATTTCACTAATCCCTATAGACTTAGGAAGTTCCTAAGTTTTTGGTTTGACTCTGTGATTTTTTTTTTTTTTTGATATTATAAAATTTCTTTTTTCATTTATTCAGCAAATACCTAGGAAGAAGCTTCATGTGCCAAACACCATTCTTGGAGCTAGCTATGAACTAGACAGACAAGGTCTCTTCTTTCCTGAGGCTTACATTTTAGATCAGTGCTGAGCATCCAACGTTCTGCAATGAAGGAGATGTCCTACTTGTGCACTGCACACATCGGTAGCCACTAGCCATATCTAGCCACAGAACACTTGAAATGTGGCTGGTGTGGCAGAGGATATTAATTTTAAATCTTATTGTGTTGTAATTAATTTAAACTTAAACTGACATGTGACAAGTGGCTACTGCGTTGGAGAGTGCCTCTCTGAACAGTAAGCAATGGGCAAGTAACTAGATCACGTATTTACAGACAGTGGTCTGTACTCTAATGAAAATAAATAGGGCAGAGTGGTGTAAGGGGCCAGGAAGGGGTGCATTTCATATTTATAATTATTTTAAATTTCCTTTTTAACTGAGGCATTACATCCACTAAAGTACGTGTTCTTAAGTTTACAGCTCAATGAAGTTTTATATCTCTTATACACCTGTGCAGCTACCACACAGATCAAGATACAGACCATTTTTGCCCCCAGGAGGGTTCATTTCAGCTGCCTGTAGGGGGCTGCCTCCCTGAGGAAGCATCTTGAGTGGAGACCTCAGCAATGAGAAGCTGACCATGGGGTGATCAGGTAGCAGACTTCAGATGTGAATGTGCCCACTCACACCCTGCAGCAGGGGTGGGTGCCCTTCAAAACTTCTGCCTTGGAGACTTATCTGGCTGCCATTTATGGGCAGTAACTTCCCATGCGTCCCTAGCACTTGTCAAATTCAAATTCTGTGCTGAAGTCAGGAAAAACCCAGAGAGGCACGGGGCTGCAAATTGCCATGGAGAGAAAGACAGCGAGGTAAAATTGTTCACTTAACTAGAGTAGACGGCAGAAGTAAAATTTCCCTGACAGACACCTATTGATCAGTCAGAGGGATGACTCTTTGATTGATTTTTCTCTCTTCCTCCTTGGAAGTTTGTCCTTCATAGACAGAGCTTTCCCACAGAGGATGAACACTGTAAAAAAAAGAATTGTTCTAGAGTTTTTAACATACTTGATGACTGAGTAGTGACAAAGATGGTTTAGTTTGAATATTCTCCTGGCTGTCAGCTTCTCAGCATGAAAGCCTCCCAGAGACAGTTTCTTTAGAAATTAATTCAGAGAGGGTGAACTTGGGCTTAGTGTCATTAAAATCTCCAAGCTTGCCTGAACTGCTGGGGATTGCCACATCCAACCTTTCAAAGGGGAATGTATGATAATATTTGCCCCATCAGCCTCTCTGCTTCACTTTATTAAGGGCATCCCCAGCTTCCCTGTCACCTGTGGTTACAGCTCAGAATCATTTGACCTCCCCTCCCCCTTACGTCCACTAGTTTTCATCTAGTCACCCACCATAGTGCTCCCGTGTCACAGCGTGTCTGGCAGCTGTCTCTTCTTTCTAGTCTCACTGTCACCACCCTAGTTTCAGGAACTCTTGCCTGGCTGATAGCATGACCTTGTTTCTGTTTCTCCTTGAGTCCATCCTCCACTCCTGGCCAGGTTGCTCTCCCCAGAGTCTAGCTGTCCTCATCCTTTTCAGTGATTTCCCACTGCCTCCTCGGAAGACACCCTCCCCAGCCCCTGGCACTTTATACTGGGCCCAACTTCCAGGGTATAATGGATAGGAGTTCGAATTTCATTGGAGTCTTGTTGACCTCGGTATCAAGCCTGGAAGAGCCCTGCGATCACCCTGAGTTGTTTCCCCAGCGGTACTTACTTGTGGATGGTAAGTTGCTTAGCACTGTGCCTGGCACATAGTAAGTCAGCAGTAAGTGGGAATTGCTCTGACGGTTATGGTCTCCTATTCTCCCTTACCCAAATCTTCTCTTCTTGGCAAACTCTGATTACTGTTCCTTGAACCCCCACATCCCCACCCCCACCTCTGATTCTTAGCTTATGTACTGTGTCTGCCTGGAAGGCCCTCCTGCCCAGACCACTCATCCATCCTCAATGAAGAATGGATTCTCCTCATGTTTCAATACGTTGTTCAAGTCCAGCCAGGGTAGCAGTTCACCACAGTCTCCTTATGGCCTAGATGTTTTCCCACATGTCACACCCCTGAATCAGATTTTTGGCTCACTGAAGAAGGAACTGGTCTTTTCCATCTCTTCATCCCCTGGCACATAGTATGCCCCAATAAATATTGGTTAAATGAATGAATGTTACTTGTTGTTTTGATTCCTGTTTCCCTGTGGTCCTGAAACTGAATCTGATCCTCCAAGATGACTGGTTTAATATGTTGTCCATTCTCATAGAAAGAAGAGGGAGAAATAAGATCTAAGGAGATGGTTAGGAGCTCTCTGCTGTGATTAATATTTGTGATTAAGGGAGACTAGATTGGGTCTATTGAGTGGAATAAAAAAATGGGGTGTACTGAAGCAGTGTTTTGAAGGAAAAGGCAGGAGAATTTATGTCAATGACTAGATCGTCGCTAGACTGATGGAGAGGACTGAATCTATGATGTTGCCATGCTTTGGCATGTGGGTGGCTGGAGGACACTTGTAGCCCTTTGGATGGAGTGACTTGAAGGAATGACACTTTGCAGTGCTTCTCACGGTGGAGGTGATCTTTTTTGGTTTGTACCCATGGAAGCAGAGCAGTGGTTATTTCTTTTCATACAAAGAAGGAAAACAAGACACATATCGGAAGGTAATTTTCCCAAGCACACATGACTAAATTTAGTGAATTCTTCAGAAAGGATTAAGAAATGTGCTAAGGATCAGGCAAGTGACTGTTGTATTGAACAATTGCTATGTGCCAAGGAGTGCACGAGGCGCTCCTTTCATTTTGTCTCATTTAGATCTCCCCCAAGAACTCGATGTAGATAGTAACCCATTTATTGATGCAAAGCTGTCATGAAGGGTCTTCTCCAAGGTTCCATACTTATTTTATCTGCAAGACTCCAGCACTGCAATTTCACCTCGCCGCTAGTATTTTATCTCATTTATTTATTTATTTATTTATTTATTTATTTATTTATAATTTTAGAGAGAGGGGGAAGAAGGGAGAAAGAGAGGAAGAGGAACACTGATGTGAGGGCGGAACATTGATCAGTTGCCTCTGGTACACGCCTTAACTAGGGACCAAACCTGCAACCCAGGCATGTGTCCAGAGCTGGGAATCTAAACAGAGACCTTTTGCTTTATGGATGGTGCCCAACAAACTGACTCATACTGGTCCAGGATATGTCTCTAAATTTTTAAAAGTGGATTTTACTTTGAAAATAGTTTCTTCCAACTTCTTTGCAGTTGTGCACAAATATATACAGGGGCACTCATGTGTGTATGCATGCACATACACACTCCATAGTGGGATTGGCCTGTATGACATCTTACAGGTGTTTGTTTATCTGGGACCTAGAACCATGTCATTCATTAAATCAGAACTACATGCCACCACTCTCCCCAAGGTCAGTCACAGGCTGTGGTGAGGCTGAGCTGCTTTAGAGGAATTATCCTCTGCCCTAGTGATCCGAACTGTGAGGTGCTGATCGGGTGTGGCTCTGGGTGGATGAATGCTCACATATCAGGTGAGGATGCAGCTTCAGCCCCAGCTTCCCTATTGAGCTGAATCACTTATTCTTCAGCCTCGGCCATGTGCTGCCACTGCCCCTTTGGAGCCAGAGGTGGCAGCAGTTACATGTTGATTTGCCTCCTGACAGCTCCCTGCCTGGATGGCCTGCCTGTCTTCTGGTATGAATGGAGGGGGTGTTAACCACTCAGAGGATGGATACTGAGGACCTACCACAGCACGTTTCACATGTCATTGAAGAAGGACACAAAGAGACTGTAGCCAGAGACAACTCAGTCCAGTGGGTCTTGAGGGTCTACTCAGGTATTAAGGGAGAGAGGATAGCTGCCTTCATTTCAATGTAGAGAATGCAAGACAGTACCAGTTCAGCCTCATTCATTCATTCATCATTCACTCATTCATTCATTTATCCCTCATTTATGTATTGGGTACCAGCTGTATGCCAGCCAGCCATAGCATGAGGCACCGGGGCTATAATGATGAGTCAATATATTGTTCCCTATCACTTGGGACTTCCAATGTCTTCGAGGAGTCAGTCAATTCAACCAGCAGTGACAATGATGTTAGGAAAGGTCAGGGGTGGGGTGGGGGCTTCCCAGGAGGAGGAGGAACTTGAGCTCTACCTGTAAGGGGCCCAGTGAGAAGCACACTGGGGATGGGTTGGTGGGAGGTCAGGGGACTAAATATGCAGCTCACAGCATGGACTGAATTGTGTTCCCTGACTCAAATTAATATGTTGAAACCCTAACTCCCAGTGTAACTTTGTGTGGATATAGGACCTTTATGGTGGTAATTAAGGTTAAATGAGGTCATATTTGATAAGACTGGTGTCCTTATAAGTAGAGGAAGAGACATGGTGGGGTGGGGGGGTCTGTGCACAGAGGAAAGGCCCTTTGAGGACATAGCAAGAAGGAAGCCATTTGCAAGCCAAGGAGAGAGACCTTAGGAGAAACCAAACTTGCTGACACCTTGATCTTGGACTTCAAGCCTCCAGGACTGTGAAAAAAAATTAATTTCTGTTGTTTAAGCTCCTCAGCCTGTGGTATTTTGTTATGCAGGCCTAGCAGACCAATACACCTGCATACAGTGAGAGAAAGAGTTGGCTTAAGGTATGTTGTCTGCAACAACCCAGACTGTAAGCTCCTAGAGGGCAGATATTAGGTCTGTTCTCCGGCTTCCAGAATACTTCCTGGTGCCTGGTAGGTGCTTGTAAATATTTGTTGAGTGAGCAAATGCAAGAATGAGAATGAAAATGACGAGGAAAGAGAATGGAGAGACATGTGAACAGCTGGGATTTTATCTTGTAGGCACTGAATAAACTCTACAGACTGCAGAATTAGGGAATGACCTGAAAGTGGTGCTTTTAGATTCTAGAATAAACTGAGGTGGATAAGGAGGGATGAAGATAACACTGTAGGTGAGAGAGTCTGGAACCAGAGAGACCAGTTAGAAGGCCACAGATGTGACATAAACATTTGGTGATAAGCTTCTACTCTGGGCTAAGACAGAAGGAAGGGAAAGATGAGCACAGATACAAGGAAACAGAATCAGAGGAACAGAATTTGGCCAGCAACTCGTTATGGTTGACTCATGTCCTGGGTGGCTTGAATTCCAGGTGTCTCCAAGGGTCAGAGCCTCTCCCTGTGTCTGGTAGAATGGTATCTAAATAGCCCAGTGGCACTTTAAAGATGCTATTATTTATTTATTTACTTATTTATTTCGAGAGAGGGTAAGGGAGGGAGAAAGAGAGAGAGAAACATCGATTGGTATTCGGCCTGCAACCCAGGCATGTGGCCTAATTGGGAATTGAACCAGCAACCTTTTGGTTTGCAGGCCGGTGCTCAATCCACTGAGCCACACCATCCAGGGCCCAGCGGCATTTTAGATCATGACTGTCTAATGCACCCTGGATGCACAGAGATCTGCTATACTGGTTATAACAGAGCAGTTGGTCCTCCCTCCTTTTGGTGAATGAGGTAAGGTAGTCATGGACAGGCATGTGACCAGCCCAAGATCACACGGCACAGGTGAAGATCTCTAGTCCTTTTCTCCTTCAGTTTAGGGTGACTCTCCAGGGAACAAAACTGTCTTCCTCAGTCAACAGAAATGAATGCTGATATTTTGATATTTTAGCTTAATTTTCAACGAGAAAGACTTGGCATTTTTGGATCAGATTTGAAAGATGCTGGGGAAGTTAGATTAATGTTGGTCCTAAAGGTGCCAAAAGTTAAACAGTAATCCAGGCACTTTATAGGTGGCCATCCCATTATTTGAAAGATTTATATAAATTACATGAGGATAGCTCTGAACACAAGTAAAATGAATTTATTTTTGCCTTCCTAATATCCCCTATTAGCTTTCAGGAACCAAATTACAGAGTTCTCAGTACAAAGGCGGGCTGAGAGGCAATAAGAAGTAATAGGCAGTGTTAACTTTCCACATTCGTTAAAGCCCCTCTACTTACCTGCTCCTTTTAGACTTTGTTTTTTCCTGTTGATCTGTACTGTTTCCCCATTTATTCCTTTTTTAAACTATCTAAAGGATGGTCTTTTAACTGGAAGGAAAGAGTGGTGGTGTCATCTAGGCTGTTTGGCATTTGTTAGTAATACAACTTTGGGTCCTTAGTACAATAGAATAATTTATCCTTTCTGGCCTCTTGAAAATTACAATGATAATAATGAAACCTTGGTGAGGATTATGAGATATAATGCACTTGAAGTATTTAACGGGGTACTTAGCACACGATTAAGTATTAAGTGATTTCTATTATAATTCTTATCATATGTTTTCCTTTCTTCATTTAGCAAAATCCAGTAGGTGAAATCTTTGGGGAATAAAACAAAGGGCGGGAGGGATGGGTGACTATTGCTTGTTTGAGTTTGTGTTTCTGGTTAACTGAAGGTCATGTAAAATTCCTTGTAGTTTAAACTTTTATTATTGCATGTCTTCCTAAAAGAAAGTCGGCTTTTCTGCTTTAGAAGTACAATCGATGTAAACAACCAAGTCTTCTCCTGTGTAGCCATCCTGTAGGAACTACCTTGACCTAATCATCTTGCACATTAAATACAATTTATGGGACCATAGCATGGAGGAATTAGGCTAAACTTTTTGTGTGATTTTAAAACACCACTGCCCCGTGAGTTGCATTTTTGCTTGAATATGTTTTATGAATTTTATTTATTACACTTTGTGGCATCCCCAAAAACCTCAGCACCAGGGGGAATAAAAATCTGGTTATCTAGAGGTGAATTCCAATTAATCAGGGTTTTCCAAATCTCATCCTAGGTTACTTTGCTCCTAAGGCTTAGATCAGATTCTTCCATGCCTGCAGTTTGAATCAAAATAATGACATCTCAGACTTCTAGCCTCAGGGCATTAATTTTTAATCTTCCTCCTCTTTGGGATAATTAGAATGAGAATAATGTGGGGGTTGGGAAGAGACATAGGAGGAAATGTGGATGGCAGAGCAAGTGTGGATGTTTTTAAAGTGCAGCCTCTTCTGAGGAGAGAGACCATCTGAAGCCTGGTATCTTCATTCTCAGTTCACCTGGGGGGAGGAAGCAGTGGCAAAGATTGGGATTGGGATTGGGATTGGGATTGAGGTGGAGCAAGGATGGAGGCAGTGGGTCCTGCTGTGGGAACTGGGGTTCGTATGGGGAATGAACTAGAGCTGTGTAACTGTATGTGTTAGAGAGAGAGGTCGAGGAATACGCTTGGATGGACCTGTGGATTTCTTCCTTGGCTCGGCTGAGTAAGTATGGACAAGATTACTCAAAGCCTGGTCCATTTCTTGTATCCATGCTCCCGTGAACCCCTGGGGAACAGTGGGATTTGAGAGACAGGAGTCAACATCTTCATTCCAACTTGTAGGATCCTACGTCTTTCATTCCTTGTAAAGTTGTCACAGAGGTACCAGTCTGAACACCTAGGCACACAGTGCCTTGCTAGCTTCTTTGGTGAGTGAGTGAGGTTCCTTTATACCGTCCCCCACCCCACACCCAAAGGGTGGATTGTAGATGGGTCCCTTGGAGAGTGGGATTCTAAGTTTAAATTCAAATGTTTCCTTTCTGTTTTTTTCACTGATATGATTTAAAAAGGCAATAAGCAAAAATCCTTCATGACATGGGAAAATCTTCCTGAAAGCTAAAAACTAGAACAAAGAATTATAGTTCTTACATCTGAGGCATCTCACTTGTGTAAACCTGCATTTAATCAATTGTTGAAAGTCTCTCTTTCTCACTAGCCATTCAGTTTCATGTTTATGTCTATATTCCTAACACATATTAAATTATTTGGCACATAATGATCATATTTGTTAAATGAATGAATGAGAGTCAACCATCTGAGTGCAGTGGGGGTGAATATGAATGGGAGGGGGTGAGAGGGAGTGCCAGGCCTGGCTTCTGACTCTGAGCTAGACTCTTGGTGACAGAGCAGTAGTATCTGAGAAAGGAGAAGGCTGTAATGGTCTTTGATTTTGTAATGGAGGAAGGGTGTCTGGGAGGACTGCTTAGTGGTGAATTTGTTCTGCATTTGTGTGTCTTTATGTGTGTGTGTTTTATTAACTGTGAAGATCTAGTTTCATTATTGTGAAGCTATTATTTCCCACCCCCTTGGCAGAGATATTCCTTTTTCCTTTGAGTTTCATGGGTCCATGGTGATGGGTGACCTGGAAGGTCACTTTATTGATGTCTGCGTGTGCTGATCATTTAGAGGTGAGATTAGAGGCGAGAACAGTGGCTCAGATGTACTAAAATGGGAATGTAGTGAATAAATCAGTGCAAAATGTGCCCTTACATGTTGCAGTACAATGGGACAAATTATGAGAGCAAGTAATGAGGAGTCAGCGTGGGAGATGATGTCCTATTGAAGCCTAAGGAATGTTCTACAACAGAGACAAATTGACTAGAAATGGCTGGGCTCACCTGGGCCCTTCTTACCTAGAAGAGAAGGTGTATGGTATTGTTTTGCTACGTGATTCTTGCTGAAAATGGGATGGCATTCAAGGGAAACAGATTTCTGCAAAGAGGTGCTATTTGAAGTTGGTCCTTTGAGTGTCAGACAGGGTGGCTTGATTCTAGTACAAACCGACACAATGCCCTCCCTTGATCAAAGATCCCACCATTAAACTGCACGTCCCTGTGTAGTTTAGATTATTATTGTAAATAGTTGTTTCCTCCTTGCCCACACCCCTGTGAAAGGAGGTACTTTCCTGCTCCATTGACTTTGGACATGACCAGTAACCTGCATGACCAGTGGAGTGTGGATGGGAGGAAGTTCAGTGTTCCAGTTCCAAGCCTGGGCATTATTTAAGAAGCATAACTTGTTTCCACTTGCTCTTGTGGGGACTTTGGATTTCCACTGTGAAAGGAACATGTCCCAGGCAGCTTCTGCTATTCCATCCTGGGCCTCAGAAACACATGGAACAGACCCGAAGCAGAGAGGCCCTAGCAAACACGCAGATCTGTGAGGGAGAAATAAATGCTTATTTTTGTATGCCCCTAAGATTTTTTAAATTAATTGCTATGCAGCAAACACTTTAGACCTTTACTGGACAAAGCATGTTTGATGGTTAATATTAACCTAACAATATAATTAACAAAAATTAATTAAACATAGGGTTTTTCAAAGTTCTGTCCTGTTCATCAGAATTACTGAAACAACTCTGATCCAGACCCACCTGATTAGAGTATCTGGGCTTAGGACCCCTGAAGCTGCCTTTTAAATGTGAATTTCGGTGACTCTAATTACACTGAACTTTGAGAATTACTTTCACAATGGATTAAAACCTGTGACCACCCCCATTAACACCAAAATCAGACCTCTGCAGGATAGATTGGAGGAAAGCTCATTTTTTTCATTGTGAAGAGTTTCACCTAAATTTCCTTAGGAAAAAAGAGGTTTGTTTTGTTTGCCAGTAGAAAGGACACATGTGCTTAAGAACCCTGCAGAATTTCCAGCATCAGACTTCACTGGGTCAGAAGGCAATTTCAGGTCCTCGCCATGCATTCTGCCTTAGCTGTCATGTCCTCGCTTAGCGTTTCTCGGTGCATCCGTTCTTTTCTCTCCCGCCTGACACCCTTCCTCCGCTGCTTTCTCTTCACTTTCAACTTCAAGGCTGACCCCTCATCACCCCGCCCTACCATCACCACCTATCTCTTTCAATGTCCCTGTCCATGGAGAACTTCCCTCTGTGTTTCTTAGTTCAGATTCACGACCTAATCCGTTTGACCCAGCTCATCTTGTCCACTTTGAAAGCAAGTCCTTAGAGGAAGACCAATCTCTGGATTGGCCTCTCTAGAGTTATGTGTCTGTTCCTGGGTCAGTCCATTATAGCTAGGGTGGGGGCAGGGTCATATGGTGGTACCGATCCTAGCCTTTGAGGGTAGATTACTTCAGGAGGAGGCATGGGTAGGCAGGCACAGATTGACACCTACTCTGTTGGGGAGAATTTGATGGAAAGAGAAGACTGGAAAGGAGGAGACACTCTCTGGGGTGATGGTTGGGTGGGGGGGTGGAATCATGTGTTGAATGTTTGTCTGTCTCACTGGATTATCCCTCCCTCCACAAAGCCACAACCCAATGGAGCAACTAGGCATTAAATGAATAATGAAACAAATATCGCCTTTGGTTCTTCACATTGACAAAGGGAAAATACTAGGGAAGATGGAACTTTCAACAATGGAAAATGGGAAGATGACTGGTAGGTGGAGGGAACTTTGGTGATTAGAACAACCTGGGTTTCAATCTCTGCCTCAGAACGTACTGGCTTTTTGATCTTAGGAAACTTTCTTAATGTTTTGAAGCCTCATGCCTCTTTTGTGCAGTGTGGATACTAATAGTTTCTACTTCGTAGGATTATATTAAATGAGATAATGTATGGAAAGTACTTTGCACAGCACCTGGTATATTGCATTGGTGCTGATCAAAAGTCAAGTCTTTTTTTTTTTTTTTTTTTTTTTTTTTTAATGTGTCTCTGAGTTCATGCTAAGCCATGAGAAACTGCACTTTGTTATTGTGGTCTTAGTGAGTCTACTTTGGGACTGTTGTCCCCCATGTCTGTAGAAGTATAAGGAAAAGTCACACTTTCCAGTGTGTCACCTAGAGTGACAGCTATGACTGTGGGAGTCCTGTCTTTTCTTGGGCCTCAGTTCCTGATGGACTGGTGTGAGATTCTTGGATTCCTTGGTTTAACCTTTTGCTGGTATTTGGTATGTGGGTCTCTTTAGTGGGCATCCTTCTGCTTAGAAGGCAGGCAAAGTTTCCAGCTTTAAAGTGTCTTTCTCCCTGACCACCTTCCATGATCCTGAGGCTATACACCAAGCCCAGGGAGGGAAGTCACTGCCAACTGAGATCAAGGGCACTTGAAATTGTGAATGCTGGATGTGTGCACTATCTTCCCTTATGGCCATCAATCACTGGCAGGGCCAGGGTAGGACTGCAAAGAGGGAAATGGCAAATAAGCAGTTTGCGTTACTAGAACAACATGAAGCCCTTTGCCTATGGTAATTGAAAAAGAAATCTAATTTCTGCTTGTGTCCCTAGAGGATCTACCCATTTGGATTCCTGTGGAGTCTCCAAATCTTATTATCAACATGACTGAGAAGGCAGAAGGGATTCACCTGCTGGAGTCAGGTGTGACGAGAATCCCTGAGCTCCCAGAATGGTGCTCAGAGAGATCATGGATCTCAGCTAGATTAAGGAGGACGAGGTAGAGGTGACAGGGAAGGACATGCATGGGGCAGTAGAGATGGGAGAGTGGGGGCAGGCTAGAGGCACAGAGATGGACAAGCAATTGCTGAGGCCCTGTGATGCAGGTGGTTTTCATACACTATCACCTTTAGTCCTCACTTTGACAACACACAAAAGGGAGTGCTATTGTTGTTCTCACTTTACAGATAAAGAAATACAGTCTTGGAGAAGCAAGGTAATTTTCCCATGGTCCCAACAGGAGGAAATGGTAGACCTGGCTCTTGAAGCCAGCTCTGCTTGACTCTAAAAGCCGGTGCCCTTTTTCATCATATACCATTATCAGACCTTAATATACCACTGATCTGATTTCTGCCATATTATTATTACTCTATATCTGTCTTTAAATTGACTCACTTAAAAAAATTAGCCTTGTTACAGGGATATCAGTGAGATCCTGAATTTATGTGCTACTTATTTTTCTTTCAAATACTCATTAAAGTAAAATCGTGGGTATGAAATTTTTAAAAAGTTTGTTGGTAAAGCACCTAAAATAATGTTGTCTACCACCAGAGGTACACAGACCTCCATTGCGGAAATACTGCTCTCTGCCAGGAACTGAGGATGAAGACCAAATATGTATTTCTTATTATTTCACACTGTTATAGAAGTCATAGCTGGTTCTCTTATCTATTCTGCCATTACTGCCTCCCCTCAAAAAGAAGCCCAACTTCCTGGCAGAGGGATGCTTACCCACTTATGGCTCAGACAGATGGCCAGACTTTGTCCTCTTGGACCAACTGAACCTCCCTGCCTGTTTTTTTTCTGAATGCAGCCCATGTTACCCTATTTTTCCCTGTCTTCCAGCTTTGATTCTGGTTTAATGTGAGTAGGTCTTCAGCTCCTGTTAGCCTGTTGTGGCATCTCTGTGTCCCTCAAAGTGTCTGCCCAGATCAGATTGGGCAGTCAACATCTGTTAGAATGCAGGACTTCAGAGTGGGTACAGTGACCTGCAACAGACAGATGCCACCATATCAGTAGTAACAGCAGCATTCATGTACAAACATCCTGTTTTACAAGGTACAGTACTTAAGGACATGTTTTCTCTTGTAGAAAATATTGGTTTGCTTAACAGATGTCATCATGGAATTCTTTTACTCAGAGACTTAGAAAAGTGTGATCACTTGTTACTTTTCATGAATTCACTCACTATGCAAAGCTAGATTTACCCACTAACAATATGTTGACTTTTGTTTTTTCTACCTTCCATAGGAAGATCTCTGGGCAAAATTTTTATTATGAATGGTTCCTGAGCTTCCTTTGGAGGGCGAGAAATTCACATCTCTTTTTTTGGAAAGAATGAACTAGAAATGATCCTGTCTGAGGTACTTTTTCAGGTGTGTTTAGAGCCCAAGTTCCATGGATATGGATGACAGAGGATGTGGAGACAATAGCTTGTGTTTGGGCCATCTCATACTGCCCTGGCTTTCCTCGTGGGACCCATCCACCTTCACCTTATTCTCCTCTCCTTACTCCAACCAGACATTTCTAGCCTCTCTTCAAAATTCACTCACATTCCTATCCACTTGAAACCTTCCCTTTTTTCTCTTGTTCTTTTCTTCTTTGACTCTTTTCAACTTCCTCTATTTTTCCTATTGGATACATTACAGGCATACCTTGTTGGATTTCACTTTATTTTATTGTTTTTCTTTTGTTTCATTTTGTTTTTACAAATTGAAGGCCCTCCACCAGCACAAGGATTACAGCTTGCTTTATTGCACTACTTGCTTTATTTCAGTGGTCTGGAACCGAGCCTGCAATATCTCTGAGGTATGCCTGTACTTCATTGAAATCACTTGTGAGTTAAAAGCATGAGCTATGGAATCAAACCATGAAAGCTCCAGCTCCATGACCTTCAAAATGTCACTTCACCTCTCTGTGCCTCAGGTTTCTTCTTTGTTCAATGGGAAAAACAACAGCTGCTATATTTTGGGCTTATTATTAAGATCAAATGGGACATACAAGTACTTAGCAGGTGCCCAGTAGACAGTAACTATTTAGTAAATGTGAGCCAGGAGCAGGGGTGGTAATAATGGTAGTCATGTTCCTCCCAATTAGAGTATCAGGTGCTAGAGGGTAGAGATCGAGTCTCATATTTATTTTTATCCTCCAGAGTTGATCATAGTGCTAAAGTCATACCTGTGCTCCATAAACACCCAATGGATTGAAAGAGGTTTGAAATGTTCTGCTTTTCCTCTGTCTGCTTTATTAGAATTGCATTTAAATAAGTGTAGAGCCCCTGACCCCAGATCCTGAAGGAGAGAGCTGACAGATAAGGAATGGGGAACTATTGGGCTTGATTTTGGTTTATAGCCTTTGGGGGAGCAAGGGCGATGCTGGGTCTCGTGGGAGAACAGACTTTAAGTATGAGTGCTCCCACCCACCCCCAAGGTTGGAATATTGTAAATAAAGACTTGTTTTTCTCAACACTAATTGTTGGGTCATACACCAAGGCACCACATGAACGAACCGTGGTTTGCGACCGACTGGTTTGGCTCCGTGGGTTGGGTGTCCTTCTGCAAAGTAAAAGGTCTCTAGTTGAATTCCCCATCATGGCACATGCTTGGGTTATGGGGCATGGCCAATAGATGTTTCTCTCTCACATTGATGTTTTCTCCCTTCCTTTCTCCTTCCCTTCCCCTCTCTAAAAATAAATAAATAAAATATTAAAAAAATAAATAAACATAGACCTATTTTATGGAGTGCCTATGTCAGTGATTAAATGAAGGGTTTGTTCATAAGTGTTTATCTTCCTAGAGTAAAAACACCCAAACCAAACATGACTCTTGCTCTTGGCCAGCGAATATAGGCATAAGCCCAAAGGGAGTTGGTCTTTTAGCATGAAGTGAAAGCAACTCTGATTCTAGAAGCAGCCGGAGAGGGAGAATCGGGAACAGCTCTGAGAATAGGGAAGTCCTGTGGGAGATGTCAATAACCAAAATTATCTCTCATTTCAGCAGCCGCTAAAAGGAGCTCCACTTGGCCTTCTCCCTTGAGGGCTGACTTCTCCCCTGTGCCTGCAAGATGGGCCTAGCAGAGGAGAGGAGAGAGCAGTCATTATGGGTCAGGTTACCAGTGGGCATGACGTCAGGGTGGCTCCCAGTTCCTAGATTTCAGCGCGCTGGGCCGCTGGGAAAGGCAGCAGTTGCCACAGCTGTGCCTGAAGGCTCCCTCCCCACCCCGCACTCTCTGTGGAGCCCCTGTAGGTCTGCGGCTCTGGGTGGATGGAGGAAGGGCAGTAGATGGGCTGCTGCTTTTCCTGCTCAGTTCTCCTAGCAGGGTGGCCTTTCTGGAGCTTTCCCTGTGAGCCAGTTTTCAGAGGAGCCCATAGGTGGGCAAGAATGTGGGGGTTGGAGGTGAGGAGAGGCTCAGGTCCCTGGGATGGGCCTGCCAGAGTGGCCAGTGGTGGATGAGAGACAGGCAGGGGCTGTCCCGGGGAGAGCTAGATCTGGACTCAAACAGACCCTGGATGAAATCCTAGATCCAGCCCTTAGGATTGGACCATATGCAAATTGCTTCTATAAAATGAGGAAAGTAACACTTTTCAGGGCTTTTTTCTTTTCTTTCTTTTGAGGAGAGCACTGATACTGTCTGGTGCATAGTGAGAGCTTAATACATGGCAGCTCTTTGTTACCTTCCCTTCCTGATCCCATCACTCCCAAATATCAAGCAGGCAACGAGCTAGAGTGTAGTAGCTGCAGTTTGGTAGTTGCTAGACTGCTCCATTGAAGCTGAGCATGGTAAAGAGCAGGCTTCTTAGGACTGGATATATTCACACAACTGTATTGTGGACAATTGCTCCCCTCTCTGTCTCCCCTACTTGACAATGAGTTTTTCAAGGATTTAGATCAAGTTTTACTCATTTTTATATTCTGGTCTCATGTTGGGCATTGAATGAATGAATGAAAGAATGACTGAATGAATGAGCAAACAAATAACTGGGCTATAGGGTGGTGCTTATAGTGGTAGCTTTTTTAGAAAGACTTCCACTGGCTTTGCTAAATGAAATGATGGACTCCCAGCCCATCTATTCTTGGAGACTTGTCTACTTCCCCCCAGAATGGTCTCCCTTCCAATGGCCTAGAGAATAGCTACTCATTCTTGAGCTCTGTGTCCATTCTTTTTGGGTCCTAAGGCCTAGAAATCCTTCCAAAGTGATGTCTGGAGAAGCTAATATTTAGGGTCTTCATTTAAGACACTCCCTGCAGCTTTCTTTTGACTCTGTCCTTGGTTGACATCTTTCCAGGGGCTGAGTTCCCAGAAGACGCATTAATGGAGACATCATGATATTGCACTCCAGAGTTTAGTATCAATAACTCTGGTATGTATTCATTCATTCACTCATGCATTCATTCAATGTATTCCTCTTTCCATTAGGGCACATAATTACAAAGTGACACAGTATATAATGTTATCACTCACATGGCTCTGGTGTCACTCAGAGCAGGCAATTAGACTTTTCCCAAAGGCCAGATTTGGGGGTCAGAAGGGCACGCTGATGGAGCATTGACAAGTATTCTGATGTCACCTTTAAAATATGAAGTAGAATCCTGAAGTAATATGCCCTTTCCCCCATATATACATGTACCTCCAACATCAATATCAGATTTGAAAGTACAGTTACTCCCGTTCCTTCTTCAGGAACAGCGAGCTGGACCCAGAGTCCCTGTGGGATTTGAAGTCTTAAGAATGGGGACCACACTAATTTTGTTCCTGTGTAGACACAAACAAGCACACTTCCTCCTGGTCTTCCTGTTGTCTCTGGGCAAAGTCAAGAAGACTAATGAGACATTGAATGGGGGCTGAGCTCCCCCATCTACTTCAGTAGGGTTGTAAGAAACTGGACCTAAGGTGTGTGTGGCCTTGGAAGAGTCATGTCACTACTGTAGGCCGCAGTTTTCTCATATGTGTGATGAGGCTGGTAGTCACAGCCCTTTCTCCCTCATCAGGTTGTTGTGAGGATTAAATGCGGTCATGTTTGTGAAAATGAAAAGGATACTAGCAGCTACGTTCCTTTGGGACTTAACTACCTCCCAGGTGCTGTTACGGTTTCCATTTTATAAACAAGGACCTGAGGCTCAGGAAGTTAAGGGCTTTGTTCAAAGTCACACAGTAAATAAGTGATAGAGCATGGTGGACTTGTTGTCTGTCTGACTCCATTGTCTAAGATTTTAATCACTGTAGCATACACTGTTTCAGATTTGAGCTGTGGCATTGGACAAGCCACTTCCCTCTCTGGTCTTCAGTGGTACCATCTAAAAATGAGATGCTTAGCCTGGATTTATGCTAAGTTCCCTTTCAGCTCTAAATTCCTGGTTGTATTTTTAACCAAGATCACATACACACACCACCTTACAACTCCTGCTTCCTCCAGGTCTGGTCTTCTTTGAGCATGGGAGGCCTTGACCATTGGCAGACTCTAGCGGAGAAAGTGTGCTGCAAGAGCAAGCAGATTGTAACGTACTTCTAAATAGCAGGGCCTGTCTAAGTGGGAAATGGATGTTGTAATACAAAGGCAGTTAGCAGGGTCCTTGGAGGTTTCAGCAGGATGTAATTATGGTTCCTTAAAAAAAGGTTCGCATATGTTTTTGAGCAAACTTAACAGATGCCCGGATGTCATGTCTGTATTCTTTAGGGAGTCTAGGATGACTAATTTTCTACAGCAAGTTTGCGTAGCACATTGGAACGACCCATTACAAATCAATTCCTAGGGTGCAACTTAATGAAAGCTTTCATTGATGATTCGGATTAATAATCTAAAAACCTTAGTAAAATGGCCACAACTTCATTTCTGCCTTGTACTACTCTGTGTTTGATAAACTAAGTGGAGAGTCCCCTCTATAGTTATAGCTTAATGTGTTTCTTTTTAAAAAGAAATCCATAAAAAAATAAAATAAAAAGAAATCTATAGCCACGCCTGTTTATAGGGATTGGTTTAATGTTGTATGGTTCATATCTGGTGCAACATCCTTTGTGAACTTTTATGACTTCCTTAGAGATTTTCTTTGAACTATGTGCCCGAGGGATATCTTCTAGATGGTTCACTACCATTTTAATGTTGAATTAAATGCACATTGATTCTAAAGAATCAATGCCCAGTTAAGGCAGTTTGGGGGCCATTTCCATACCCCAGCACACTGTCTGGAAAAGGCTTTTGGAAACCCATGTCCTCTGGAGTCTATTGAAAATATTGAGCAGCTGCATCAGGAAATCGAAAGATAACAAGCCTAGTTTCCCTTGGTGGGCACCTTGACATCTCTTTTCTTGCTGGAGCTCTAACTAGTCTGATAAATTTTCAATCAACTCTTCTGCATTGAGTGACTCTTGTTACCAAGAGTGGGTTGCAGGCTTCTGGGTTTATGTCTCTGTATTGGCTGCCTTGGAGCTGAAGTTTTCCTTGTAATAACAGACGGTTGAAGACAGTTGAAGATGGAAGCCTTGCATGTGTCTGGTTTGGACAGAATGTCAGTCTTTCAGTTGCCTCCAACTATTCATAAACTTCCATAATTTCATAACCATCGATTTCCCCTCTTCCTGACGCGCTCTCATTGGCCTGTTGCCCACATCCTGTAATTGTGCCCATCACCCCCGTGACCTTTCCTTTGCTGAGCCTATTTAATAATGCACTCAACACATTCCCCTGTTGCATCAAATACCAATTTGGCCTGAATGGGTGAAAGAATGGCTAATGAGGAAATGGTTAAGTCTCTTTATTCAACAAGCCTTTTCATTGAACTGGTCTTGGGAGGTGAGGAAAGAGAGGAAGCTGCATTGCAACATTTTGCTCAGCAAGTTTTTCACAAACTCCACAGCAGAGTCTGATTCTGTTTACCCAGGGCAGCCAAGAGTGTGTCATCTGATACCAGGGGACTCTGAGCAGTGAAGGCTTTATATGACACAGCTTTGTGGCAGGTGTTTGCCCACTCGTGAAATGTTTCTGCTAAATGTTTTAGACCAAGAGAAGAGTAATTACACAGAGTAGAGTATTTATTTAGAAAGGAAGGAAGGAAGAGAATAGTCCTCTCCTTGTTCTGAAACATTTTGTGTCCTGAAAGTGTCTGGAATGTGCTAAGTCAGAGATGGGGTTGGGTAACCACAGAGGAGAGACATGAGACCCACTCTTGCTGGCTCCCCACCATGCACAGGTTCATCATTTGCAAGTTGCTTCCAAGGCCAGGTTTGCTGACGGTTAACGTTAAGGGGACTGTGCCAGAGATGTGGCTTCTAAGCTGTGTCCCAGAATATGGCCAGGTTCTTCACCTCTGAGCTTTGGGAGGATCCACGACTGGGAAGAGGTGTTTCCTTGAAGTGCCCATGGTTTTAGCAAACATCAGAGGTGGATGATCCTTGAGACTATCCAGTCCAAGACTCCATTTTATAGATGGGGGTCTCAGGTAGCAAGTTGTCCTCTATAATCTTTGCCATCATTGGAAAAGAAGTGCAGAAAAGTAGAAACAATCACATTAACAAAGTTTTATTGAGCACTTATTCTATACTAAGAATTCCACAGATGTCCTTTGTTTAATCTTCAGACAAATTGACAGGTACATACTGTTTATTATCTCCATTTTGCCAATGAGGCAATGCAGTTTTGAGAGGTTAAGTGACTTTCAGAGGAGGTAGACCTCAAATCCCATCCCCTGTCCCCATCTGCATGCTGAGTCATCATGTTTTCCACCTTCTGACTCAGTCTAGTTTAACCTCCCTTTGTTTTCTAGGTGAGGACACCTGTACCTGAAAAAAGGGAAGCAACTGGCCAAAGGCCAATGAACTAACTGGTGGAAAATATTGTTACTGTTACTGAAAGACACTAACATTTCTTGAGCACTTACTGAATCTCTGGTATCTGAAATCGATGGTTATGAAATTATGAAGTTTTACCTTCTTGTATTTAATTTTTACCACAATCCTAGATGAAGATTGGTACCATTAGGTAAGATGAACAAGGGCTGGGGTGGCTAAGAGTAACTTGTTTGGTGATTTACAGTTAGCAAGTCAGAATTTAAGTGGAGGCTCCAAAATTCAACTGTCCTAATTCTGCTTTGTGAGGTCTGGTGTTTCAGAATCCTGTACATGCTTGTTTCCAAATCTTATTTAATCCTTATACTAACTCTATAGGCAAGGAACCAAGAAATTTGGATAGACGCTCCTAATTCTAGCTCTGCTGTTAAATACATCATATACTTATTCTCAAGCAAGTCACTTCTCCCTCTGTGTGCCTCACTTTTCTTATTTGTAAAGGAGAGGTAGCATTGTTATTTAAGTCAAAGTCTCTTGTGAGACAGTAAATGGGCATGCGCTTGGCTTTCCAGCTGAAAAGTGCTGAACAGACGATTATTCTGATTCTTTTCATCAGATCCCTTTCTCCTTTGAGGTTGGGAAGCTGGTTCTGTTGCTCCATCCCTTCAGGTCACCACTGGAGGGTCCATATTTGTTGTGAGTTAGAGGACAGCTGGGTTTGTATTTGATTCGGATGGAGTGTGGCCTGGGTACTAAATGGCTGTCAGCAAGACCTCTTTTCTAGTTGGCTCAGAGGAACAATGGATCCGGGCTGTCACTGCTCCTTCCAGGCGTCTGGGGATGCCTGCGGAGGGGAGCGGCAGGGCCTCCAACACTGAGTCCCCATTCCTTTGTGCTTGAAGGATAGCACACAGACAGGCAGGCTGAATCCTGCTTCAAAAGCCTGCCTCGCTTCCATAAGATAGTGGAGAAGGCCAGGCCCCGGGAGGTTTGGGGAATTAGTAGGAGCAATGGCTGCAGAAACCAGGTTTCAGGACCTCCTGGCCCCGTCAGCAGTGCATTCTAATCATTTCACAGCGTTTGGCCTTTTGGGCTACTGGGGTTTCTAGAAAAGATTCATTTTAACCTTAACCAGTCTTACTGTGTTCATTTTATCAGGATGGGAACTAACGTTTCTTTCTCCAGTCTACACTGATTTGTTCCTTATTTTAAATCCTGCAGTACTTAATTCTCTCTAAACCTGGGGGAGGGGGCAAATAACATTTTTGAGAGCCAACTCTTTGCTGGAACCTATGCTGAAACTTGTATACACATTACCCCACACCATTCCTGCAAACCCAGGCCCTTCTCTCCCCGCCATGTTTATACACTCTTGCTTTTTCTCTCTCTTTTGCCGGCTCCTCCTCTGAATGCCCAGTGCCCCCAGGCTCAGTCCTAAGTCTTTTTCGTTCTTCTCTAGGACTTGGTGGGCGATCTCATCCAGACCTTCGGCTTTCCCTTCCATCTCTACACTCTCAAGTTGTCTCCAGACCCAGCTGTGTGCCTGTGCTCCAGACTCATACCCACCTGAGGTCTAACATGAAGTCTGGCCTCGGGTTGCCTCTTCGACCTCTTCTTTGTCCACATTCCCCTTTAGGTACAAGACTTTCACCTATTCCTTGAAACTTTCATTGTGTTCCCGCCTCACAGTCTTTGCTCCTGTTATCCCTTTTGCCTGGAAAACGGTTCCCCCAGTGCTCACATGGCTACCTCACTCTTCATTCAGGGCCCGCCTCTGGAAGATCTGCGCTGACCACATCCTCTAAGCCAGCGCCTCCTGCAGACCCCACCCCCTGCTCCCTATGCCTGTACCCTGCCTTATTACATTTTTTGGCCATATCACTTATCCTGCTTGAAATGACATCGCATGCTTATTTCCATACTTGTTTCTTGATTTTCCACCCTCCTGAGATGCCAAATCCACAAAGGCAAAAGCATTGCCATGGTCATCACTATGGCACTGGCTCCTAGAATGTGGCTGCACGTGGCCAGACTGATGAATGTTGGTTAGATACTGAATGAACAAAGAATATGAGAGGTAGGTATCATGTCCCCAGTTTTATAGGTGAAGAAAGAGAGGCTGAAAGATGTTATATGCCCCACACTACAGACTTTTATTTTTCCTTCAGAAAAGGTGTAATGGTTTTAATCAAGATCACCTACATGAAAACAACATATTGAGTTATTTCAATAATAACTTGTAACTCATACCAGGAATAGATCTTTCTTGCTGTCCAGATAGCAAAACTTAGTATATACATTTCAGAGCAATTATGATATTGTATCATGATCATAATTTACCGCATGTATGACTGGTCTGCCCCCCCGCCCCAAACTCATGCTTTTCTGACTTCACACATAATCTTGTCTTATTGTTTACTATGTATATTGTAACTTGATATCCATAATTCTTTGTCAGCTTCACTGGATGACTCTTTATCTAGGAATCTGAATATTCAATGCATCCAAAGAGAATTATTCTTAACAGGTTTTAAAAATGATTCTCTATTTAAGAAACTCCTCATCACTGTCCTCACTGAAGGACACCTTGTCATAATACCTGGTACGAGGTGATAGGGTGAGCCACAGTTGACTGGATGGCTGTGGGACACCAAGGCACATTTTCAGGGAACACATAGTTGGAGATCTCAGCCCGTTGTTTTGAACTTCAATTATGCAAGTATATTGTACATATCCATTTCTTAATCGCGCAATAGCAAGAAACACAAAGGGAATCCAACCAGAAGTTGTTGAGCTGGAGCAACTTCTTTTTATTTTTAAAAATTATCTTTCCTCTTGAATTTAAGAAGCCCAATCTCTGGAAATATCATGCCTACAGGAAAGTTCATAATCTGGACATTCAGAATACATAACCTTTCCACCATCTTGTCCCCTAACTGTTTGGTTCACCTGGCAGTTGGGTGCTCATCAAGTCACTCAGTTCCCCTGCATTTGTTGCCTGTTCCTGTCTCTTTATCAGGACCTTGCCCTCCTCCTATTGGCAGTTCCTCAGGCACAGAGACTGACTTTGATTATGTCTGTCCCTCCTGGTTGGATGCTGCCCAACCTTCGGATCAGGACTAGGATGAGGATGTCCTCTCTAGCCACATGGAAAGCTCCTCCTGGAAAATGGCAGTTTCTTATATTTCTATGTTCTTTCCAAATTTCAGCCCAAGACTGACCACCTATAGCCACTCAGTAAAGACTCATTTGCTAAACTTCTTGGTTTGTGGCAGCTGGTTGTTCCATCCATGACTCCCTCAGACTTGATGAGTCATGGTTCCACACATTCGGGTAAAGACTCTTTTGTGACGTTACAGCTGCAGCTCTCCAAAGGATCACTCTTTCCCTTCTGCAGTTGCTCAAAATTAGACACGTCTAAATTCATCCCAGAGGAAGACTGGGCACAGACCGAGAAACAGGAGGCCACCCATTGAGAAAGCAGGGCAACACATGACATTCCCTTCCCCGTCATTCCAGCAAAATTCTTCTGGGGTTGTTCTTTTCCTAGTGCTTGAATTTCAATATCTACCTCTTCCTTCTCAGGCTCAGCTCTTGCTCTACAGCAGTCTAAATTTACTGTTTTCTGAGCCTCTCCTTCCCATTAAATTAGATATTAGAAATATCCATCAGCCAGGCTGTTTGGGGAGTATAATTTGCAGTCTCTGTATAAGAACTGCTGGATACTACAGCTTGGATGGACCTGAATTTATCTACAGAATTACTTGAAACCTTCATGCTTTCACCTGTGCAGGTGTTCAGGTCCTATCATGCTACCTAATAAATCACTAAACTCCCCTGGAAGGTCTCAACAAAGGAATCCCATGTTATTATCTTTTAGCATTCCTATAGCTGTTTATTTTTATCCTCTGGTGGTGATGGTGGTGGTGGGGTGTTTGTGATCATTTTATTAACTTTTCCTCACAAGATTCATTTTTATTAAAAACACAAATATCACCATAAATATCTTGATGGGGAAGTTGAAAGGGATTTTGGGAGAGACTAGGCAAAAGGAGTACAATGTCTGTAGGTTTAACCTATTGCTGAAATGAATGACTACACTGTAGCTGTGGACTTTTTTTTTTTTCCTTACAGGTAGCCTTCTTCAATTCTCTTTTAGATAGAATGTGACAGCTACAAGCTTGCTGGTTTAAAGCCAGACAAGTCTCAGGGGTAATGGCAAATTTATGGAGATTATTTTAAGAAAAATCATGTGTTGAGAAAAATCACATTTTCTACATTCTGTAGTTTTTTTCTGCTCAAAATTTCCCCTGGTTGTGCATTTCTGGTTATGTGAGCCAATGCATCCTAATCAGTGAATAGAGGTAACATGTGCACAACACTTGGTAGTTTACAAAGCACCTTCACATCAATTCCCACGTTCAGATTTCATGACAACCCTGAGCTAGGTACACTTAGGTTCTCCTACCATGGAAGAGAAGACCAAGCCTTCAAGGGGATGGGAGACTCACCCATGTCATACCTCTAGTGAGTGGTGGAATCCAAATCCTTTCATTGCTGTTTTAAGCTTTTTCTACAATTTCAACTGTCTCTCTAAGAAATAGGTTTGTCCATCTCCCCATCTATCCATCCATCCATCCATCGAAACTATCCATTGAGGACCTGCTGCATACCTGATAGTGCCTGGAACTCCCAGGTTGCCTGGGAAGATAGTAAGCGAATGGATGATTACATAAAGTGTGATAAGTGCTCAGGCTTTAGCATTGGAGCTCTGGAAAAACAAATGAGGGACACCTGACCTGGGACAGTCATCAGGGGAAACTCCCTGGAGGAAGTGATGTTAAAGCTGAGTTTTGAGCATGCATGTACATTTAACAAGAAAGTAGTCCAGGAAGGAAGAGCATTCCCAGTGAGGGAACTGAGTGTTGAGGTGGCCTAGGGAAGCCTGTGAACACATGGGGTGGGGAAAGCGACCCAGGCAAGAAACAGAAGACCTGGTTTGAGCCCCAAACAAGCTCTTTTTTTCCAGGCCTTGCTTTCTCATCATGACATGAGGAGGTTGGATCTTTAAAAAGCTTAAAAGTATTGATTGTACTGTCTCAAGTAGGCAACAGGAACAGGGCAAAGAGGAATGGTGTCAGAGGGCTCAGAAGGGTGCTACCCCGTGCCTTCTCCAAGCCTCACGTCTTTGCGCCAGCTCTTTCCTCTATACCTGGAATGCCTTTGCCCATCTTGTCCACCTGCTAACCTCTCTCTCATCCTCTGCTCTGTTCTGCCTCTTCCCAGGCAGGTATAAGGACTCTTCTCAGCTCCCAGAGAACCCTGAGCTATACACACGTTAGTCCCACTCACTGTGTTTGGGTATTTGCATGTCTGACTTTCCACTTGGCCATGGGCTCCTCAGGGAAGAGACTGTAACCTCTTCCCTTCATGTTCCTATATGTGAATGAATGATGGGGACTGTAGACTCAGTTTGATTACAGAAATTTGAGTTGGAAGAAGTTTCCAAAAATGACTTGGGTATTGAGAATAAAGTACTTTCCTACCTATTATATAGACAAGACTCAAGGCTCTGAGAATTTAGAAGACTAACTGGAAAGGACAAGCCAGGTCTGCTTGCCAGGGCATCGGTTCCACCACGACTCCCAGGCCTTCAATTTTATTTCATTCCTTTGGGAAAACAGAAGAGGCATTTTTGCTGGTGTAAGTTGGAGGAGATGGGAGTTGGGGTGTAACAGCTTGAGGAGAGAAGTTGATATGAAGTGTGTAAAGGTTTGTTTGGGTAACAGCCTTTTGAATAGATTACGATGGCGAGGGTGGGAGGCGGCAGGTGGAAGATTAGAGGAGACAGCATTTGACAAGGCGGAGCTGTCTGGGCCTGAACAAACAGCTCTTCTCTGGGGAGAGAGGAGAAGGGCTCCGCAGAACGTACGTCCAAGACGAGCTCCACGGGCAGTGAAGTGATACGTACCACAAACACATTTCTCCCCCTCTGCTTGTGCTGACACAGCCCTGGCCCTCTGCACATGCCATTTATCGTTCATCTTCCAAGCTGTAATGGACTCTTTCAGGCCATCCGAAAACAGAGGCTGCGCTTTCGGGGGGTGCCTGCTTCATTTTCATGTCCAATTTTGTGGCTATGGGACATTGTTTCGGTCTTCTTTGTTCCTCTCCCCCTGAGTTTATTCCTTGGCAACATGCCTCTGGCTCAGTGGGGCCCCTGACGCGTCCTTTCATGTTGCTGCTTGTCAAAACCCGACAAGAGGCACGTTATCAGTTCCCTGGCAGACGCAGGGTGGTGGCGCCGAGCACACGCACTGAATCGCTGATAGACGCCACTTGCGGAAGCAGGCGCACCTTTAATAAGGAGCGCCGCCTCGCTATTTGCTATGATAGGGCTGGTTGTGATAAAGGCATCTAGTTGTGATTGACTCTGGAAATGGCAGATGGAGAGCTGGGTGGAGGTGCGGCAGGGGAGTCACTAGTTGAGGAGAGACTCCCCTTTTAAAATCTGACTTTGTCTCTGCCATAGCCTCTAGGTGTCCAGCCCAGGACAGGTTTGATGCCACCTTTGATTGTGTTTTTCTGCTCCGAAATAATAGATGATAAACACACACACACACATCCCAGAAGCTGTTAAGAGAGTTCTGCCTTCTGAGCACCAGCATCCAGAAGGCAGGATGTTGGTTGGCCCAGCCAGACTCTGAGCTCCTTGAGGGCAAGGATTCTGTTGTATTTTTCTGGTTCCCCAGGCTCAGTGCCAGGCACAGGTGTCTGTGGAGGCCCATGGGCCTGAGTTCCAGCCTTGGCTTCACCCCTTATTAGCTGTGTGATCTTGAGCAAAGTCCTCAACTTCTCTTGCATTCCTTCCCCAGTGTGTGCAGGGTTAGGGGGCAGAGACATTTTCTGGAGATGCTGCTGCCCAAGCTGAGTCTTGAAGTAGCATGGGGCAGGGCTGTCTGGAGAGCTACTGGTGGGCAAGCAAGGTCTGCTCCATAGACCCAAGTAGGTGGTGATGTGGGCATCTGGGCACTGGCAGTGTGGTTCAAGGTCAGACTGGCTAGATGGAGCAGGGAACAAGGACACTGAAGTAAGTCCTGGTAACTGGGTGAAGAAGCCAAGGGGGTAGGAGAGAGGCCTATTTAGAAAGTAAGACCTGACCTGTTACCTGGGAGGAAGAGGGGTAGTTGGGATGGGATGCTAGGAAGCCGTGACAGTGGTTGGGAAAACTCCAGGTGAAATTTGGAAGAAATTCATGCCATACCTCACATTTGATTGACCAGAAAATGTCTATCTTCTCTCTATTTCCCTGTTATGTTCTGAAGCAAACTTCCAAGTGGTTGCTATGGAGGGAAGGGCAGAGATGGGAGGACAAGAGAGTGTCCTGACCACCTTAGACCACCTGAACACCTGTTGTGCGTGGCCACCTCTGCTGCCCTGGCCCTCTCCCCCCGTATCCTGCTGATCCTGCCCTGTCACTGGGGAGCTGACTGGAGCCCTGTATATCTTCTCAGAGGGTTTTTCTATCTCACTTCAGATGGCTTGCTTTGCCCAGCACTCCTCTGAGACCCTCGCATTCTCCTTACTGGCTTGCCACCTGCACACAGAACCCAGTCATGGCCATTCTGTGCTCACCTGCCCTTTCCAGGAAGCACTTCCTACTTCCACCAGCACCAAGAATTTAACAAGCTCTTCCAGATCACCAAGAGATCATTCTGAAAAACAGATCCAACTAATATCTTGGACAGCTGTAGTGTCTATAATTATAGACATACATGAGCAAGTTATATAATTAATACCCTGTATTACAGTGGCAGAAGGGATAAATAGTGCCACAATGGTTTTTACCTTCTAGGTTCTTCCACAAAATATCCCTTTTGTCCAGTCCCCCTCAACCCTGGTGGTTGTCTTAGTTGCAATTAACCATGTAAGTGGGATCCTTTTATGCAAATGAACAAACTAATAAATAATGGAGTACATCATCTCTCTATTCTAGATGCAATCTGCTTGGCCTTAATGAAATTTGAACACAATACAGTGATGTTGACATCTGTCAAGCTTGTTATAGTAGGATTCTCTCCAGACTGGGTTTCCTTAGGCTATTGCTATCCCCTTGCATTAGGTATATCATCCATGTGGCTCTAAAGTCTGGAAGGCACTACCTAGAAATTGTACCTGCCTGGGAAAATCATGGCATGCTTGAACTTTCTCTGGAATTTCCAAGTTCTGTGATCTAATGGGCTGCTCATGAGGTGGAGTACTTCTCAGTATGTTACCATGAGGCATGGGGGTGAGTTCCTGTGTCCAGTTATCCCCCGTGACATCCTCTGTGATAAGAAGCCAACAGAAGAAGGCCTTCAGTTGCAAAGCCTTCATGGCAAAGCGTTGGTAGTCCATGCACTCTGAGCATTATCTGCCCCATGGCCAATGAGCTCGCTGTCTGAAGGGCAGAACCAGTTGGGGTGGGTTTTCTACACAAATTATAAACACAAATCTGATCGTATTACTTGTCAAGGCTCCTTAGCTGGGCAAAAAACTCCTAGACCCAAGTGACCAAGCACCCTGCTTTGCCCAGGATTGAGCGGGTTCTTGAGATATAGGACTTTCAGAGTTAAAACCAGGAAGTTAGGGCAAACTGGGCTCGATTGGCTCCCTATAACCATGAACTAGGGCTGCCTGGTCCTCTTCAGTCCTAGTTCCTCCCTGTCTCTGTCTTGAGCAATAAGCTCTCCCAGTTCTAAATAGGCAGTAATAGTTCCCTGCTATTTCTTGCCTCTGCCTGTACCTTTGCTTTCGCAGCTGCCCAAAAGCACCATTGGCTCCCCTATCTTTGCCTGATTCTCCCCATCCTTAAGGCTTAGTGAGGCATCACCTCATCTGGTTAGTCTCTGCTGACCACCCCCAAGTTTCTCTCCACTGTCACAGTCATTACTCTATCCCTTTATCACCTAGTTCCTTGTTTCTCTCTGTCACTGATGTGGGAGCTTTGTGAAGTCATGAATATGACTTATTAGTTTTTATACTCCTGGCATCTAGCATAATGACTGGACATAGGTAGTCATTAAGTATTTAATTCAAAGATTTATTTAACTACTTAAATATATCATTGAATAAATGAAAGGTAGGTGGTAAAATAGAGTCCAGGTGTTGGTGAACTTTCAGAAGCTGTGTGCCTGTGTTCTATTGACAAGCATGCAGAGCAGTTCATGAAAGAGGGAGGACCCTGGCTCTCTCCAGGGAGGGGGTGGCTCAGGGCAACCGAGATCCCTGCCCTGGGAAAAGGGGGCTGGAGGAGAGAAGGGGAGATGGCATGAGGGTGGTGGCAGGCTGGGGCTCTGAAGCAAGCTGGTGTCCTGGGATCTGGGATGGGACAGGGCAACCTGGGTATAAGTGAACCAAATGCAGGGTCATTGGTAATTTGGGCCTTTGGTGCCCAAAAGTTATTCTTAACCAAGAGGCCTACCCAAATAGGGGTTGGAGGCCAGAAAGAGAGAGAGGTATGTGATCTGGTAGCGGACCAGCCCACAGAACTTATGAGGCTCCTTTTAGAGAGGTTCTGCCTGGGCTTCTGTGGGCAGAGAGGAGCTGTGAGGCACTGAGAAAGACCTGGTAGAATCAAGGCTGGTATGGGCAGGGTGCCCTACACCAGCCTGTTGGGTGTTGGCCAGGACTTGTCCACTGCCTGTCACCACCTGGCCCCTTGGTGGGCATGCTTCAGGAAAGAGACATCCCCTGGGCTTCCAAGGGGGGCTGCCTTGTGCCCTGGAATCTCTGTCTGCAGGATGAATATTTCAGAAAGGCAGCTGGGAAAGGCAGTGTCATTTTCATCTAAGCTGAACACAGCCTGAGGGGGAAGGGCACAGCACCCTCAGGAGTGGAACAATGTGCTCTCGATACCACGTTCCCCATGTACAGTGGGACGGGAGGTGAGCCCAGGAGACGGCTTTGGTTATAGAATTCTTTTCCTCTCCGCCCATGCTGAATGAGAGCCTGGAATTGTTGTCAATGACCTTTGACTGCAGCACTGGGTGAGGCAATTGTGCTGAACTTGATGAATGGAAACACGTCAGGGAGTCTAGCGGGCCTGCCGCCCACTCAGGCCAGATGCTGGGCTGTGCTCAGAACAACAGTCCTGTGGCAAGTGATTTTCTCTCCCATTTTATAGAGGTGGAAATTGACCCAAAGAAGTCTAACCTAATAACCTAATAGCACAACACCTGGCATACCATCCCAACAATAGTAGCTAATGCTTAACTATGGTTTGCTCTGTGCCAGACATTGTTCTAGGTGCTTTTACAGGTATAACGCATTTAATCTTTCTAACCACCTATTATGCGAACTTTATTATTGGCCTCATTTTACAGAGGAAACTGAAGCACAGAAAGGTTAAGGAGCTTGCCCAAGGTCACACAGCTAGTAAGTGACAGAGCCAGAATTTGAATTTAGGTAGTCTGACTCCAAAGTTTGTGTAATCATTTATAATACCACCTCATATACAGCAAGCCCTCAGTTGCTCTTAGCTGTTGTTACTGTTACTACCCTCCCAGGCACAGTTTGTGAGGGCAGACCTGGGACTGAACACACAATGTTGGACCCTAAAATATCTGCACTGAACTTCTATATTAGGCTGCATGAGGGATTTGCAGATTCTTCTCGTTAACTGAGGGTTAGTTGGAAAACCCAGTTGCCTTCAGCCCTGTGACAGACCCTGCCTGAGGTCACTAGTATCTGTACTCTCATCTTCCTGGTCTCACAGCCTCATTACATGTCCCCCCCCCTCTTTTTTTTCAGTGAAGTGTGGCCATGTCAGTGAATTGTAGCCAATAGAATATGAGCAGAAGGGATGTGTACCACTTTTGGGCTTGCCCGCATCTCAAATCCTTCCATCCATGGTTGTAGAGGACTCAGAGGATGGTCACAGATGGAAGGATCCTATGTGCCTAAATGACTACATGGAGCACCCCTCCTTCGCCCCACCTCCCCACCCCCACTGCTCCCATACTGGACTATGATGCAAGCAAGAGACCATCTTCACTGGGTTAAGTCACTGAGATATTAGTATTGATATAATAAACAGCTCCCTCCACCACAGTAATAGAGAGCCTTTAAAAAAAGCCCTGAGAGGTACTTGGTCCATTTCTCTACCATAGTAAACAGAGGCAGAGAGAGGGAATTTTGGAAACAGCACAGACATTAGAGTCAGACACAACGGAGTTCTGGTCCCAGTTTACCACTTAGTAGCCTTATGCCTCAGGCAGAAGCCTCCTCTATGAAATCAAGGCAGTGCTACCCATGCTGGGTTGTTTGGGGGAGTTAGAGGTAAAGCGGCTAAAACCCCTAGCACAGTGCCTGCTGCATACGTGTTCAATAAATGTTCAAGGGTTTATCCTTTTAATGAGAGAGCAGATGTCTAACATGTGTCAAACCTAAAATGTGTGCATGGCTGTTAACCCAGCAATTCCACTTCCAGGAATTTATTCTAAGAACATAATCTTGGGTGAACAGAGATATAGCCACTGAAATATTTATCCTAGTGTTGCATTTAAGTGGAAAATTGGAAACAAGCTAAATTTTCAGTGGTAGGAAACTGGGTAAATAAACTGTGGAGTATTTATTCAATTGAGAGCCATCCAGCCATTACACGTTATGTTATAGAAGGCCATACAATCACACACAAAAAATTCAGAGTAAATAAGTGGAAAAAGCAGATTACACAACAGTATGTATTCCATGAACCCACTTTTAAAAGTAGAAATAAAAGCATACATGTACACAAGAAAAATACTAAAAAAATACATCCTAAGATATTAAAATGTTTATCTCTGGGAAGTGCGGTTTGTGAATTTTTTTCTCTCATGCTTATCTGTACTTTCTAGATTTTCTATAGTAAAGAGGCATCACTTTGGTAAGAGAAAAAATCTGTTATAAAAACTCTGTTTTTTTGGCCTTGTCTGCATTAAGCTGTGACATTGAACATCCCTTATCACCTTGTACGGATATTGACTTGGACAGTGTGGAAGACAAAGACAAATGTGAATTGACACAGGGTATCTGTGGAAATATCTAGTATGGGGTTGTTTTGCTGCCATTTGCGGTTTAGCTGGGTGCTGGTTGTAGATGGTTAATATTATGGGTATCATTTGCATGGACACATGTACACATGGACCTCTGTATGCCTTCCTTCCCCTGAAGAAGTGCTGCTGCTTATGCAAATCCCATCCCTGATGGGCCCATTTGTCCCATGTTACTGTCCAGGTGCTCTGTGAATATGAGCTCCTCTGGACAGATTGAGGACCACTGGGTGAAAACTGATGAACTCCTAGCCTTAATGTAAGGCACCTGGCATGTAAGCACTTAGAGTAGCCTCTCTGGGCTGGTACGCTCTCCATGGCCTTTCTTACCCCCTGAGCCAGGGATGTAATGGATGTGCTTTTGCAGAATAAGTGAACCACACAGACTGGGAGAAAATATTCACAATGCATACCTCTGACAAAGGATTCCCATCCTGAATACATAAAGATTTCCTATAAATAGGCAATAAAAAAAACAACTCAACAGAGAATGGCTAAAAGACTTGAACAAGCACTTCACAAACAAACATAAGAATGGCTAATAAACACATAAAAAGCAGTTCTACATGTTTAGAAATCAGGAAAATTCAATTTAAAGGTACAATGAAATACCACTTCACACCCATTAAAATGGCTGAAATAAAAATAAATCTAATAGTTCCCAGTTAGTAAGGATGTGGAACTACTAGGATCTCAGTTCATTGCCATCATGGGATAAGTTTAAATTTCTGTTCATGTTAAATTCTGTCCAAAATAGTTTTATTTATGGGGTAAAATACTTTCTGGATAAATATGTTTATTCCTTCATGCACTTATTCAACAATTATGTCATTTGGAGTTCATGGTGGCTAAAATGAAGTTCATGCCTTCAAGGAGCACGTGGACAGTTTGCAAAATAAGGCTTTGTTAACAACTCAGCCACCATCTAGCTAGCGTTATTTACCATACTTTCTTGATTCAAAGACACATGTGTTATCTTACAACCAATTTTAAAATAAATCGAAAATGAAAAAAAGTGTTTTTTGCACCAGAAGTAAGAGTCTCAAGGTGCCTTTGTTTACGAGTCATTTTTTCACACTTGGGCCTGGCTTCAACAGGAAAAAGTTATCTTCGCCCTTTTGCCTTTTGCATCTGCATTTAAGTTCTTTGGAAATAAATACATGGGAGTACATGGTATTAATAATGATCTTGTTCCATTTGTAGAAATTTTTTTTCTCAATTTCTTCTTAAATATAGTAGCATTTTGATCTCTCCATATAAGAAAATTATCTTAATTGAATATAATCTTAAGCCATAAATTGGTGTGGTTTTGTTTACTTGCCCAAAGGCGTGAATGGAAGCAAGGCACAGGTTAAATCCATTTAACAAATATTTTTTGTGCCCAGTATTGAATCATGCACTGTGGGATGACACAGAAGAAGCAGCTCTGATATGAGAAACTGCTATCATTTCATAATGGGAAGAGCTCTTAGTTTGAAGGGAGGGGTTTGGGTTAGACTATGGCTCTCTGATGTCTTGTCTATATGATCTTGGGCAAGTCATGTTAACTTTCTGAGCCTCTCTTTTCTCCTGGGTGGAATGGGTATAATAATACCTCTCATATAATTGATTTTATGGATCATATTTTTAAAAAATCTTGGTATGTTATAGGTGCCCAACAAATGCCTGTGGAATCTGAATCTCAATGGAGACACAAGTTGTGCTTGAACAGATTGGCAGAGACAACATGAGACAGTGGGGAATCTGTATTATCAAGTTCAAGGTTGAGATGGCACAGCCTTTAGAATAACCACTATCCAAGGTTTTTTCAATTTTCAGTGAGCCATAGTATAACATTAGGAAATGTGTCCATGACTTTGACCTTGATCTGATAGAGAAAATGTGACTTGGCAAAACTAAAGTGAGTTAGTTTTATAGTTTGGGGCTTATTGGAGATATTATCTCCATGACTCAAAAGGGCAGCAGGTGAAGGGTAAAAAAAAAGCAATAACAGGGGCATAATGTTCAGAAATAATTTCCCAGAAAAGAACCAGGTATCAGAAGGGCTGAGGATAAAAATAGAGAAAGACAAATAGAGACGAAAAGGTGAGTGGATGCCACCCACACCCAATGGGAGGACAATGGGCTTTTCTTTGGGTGAAGTGTTAGCAAAGGTGTACGAGGGGCGGCAGGAGTAGGTTCCTAAGGCCACACAGGTGATCACTGCCTGATCCAGGTCGAGAACCTCACGCTCCATCCTCCATTTTTGTCCCATTGCACATTTTTCAATGATATCACTTTCTCAGTCTCTCATTTACTGAGCACATGCACATAGACACATCAACACACACATACAAGTTGGCAATCACTTTCTGGGGAAAAGTTAATCAGTTAACTTAGAATCCTTATTCCTGTTTGATGTGTTTCAACCAGTTGTGATTCAGGCCAGCCAGGTGCTCTGGGACGTGGTGGCTGACGGAGAAGAGCAATAAGGGAGGTGCTGGCTAAGACCCAGGGTATCTGATTGCTTTTCTGAACCGAGACTTGGGAATGAATAAGAGTGCCAAGACCACATCAAGGAAGGGAGGTGGTCAGGGTGGTGAGGCATTTTAAGGAGAAGGAGCTGCATGTGGAAAGGCCTGGGAACCCAGCATTGTGAGATGTTTAAGAAACTGCCTGTGGCTGAGGCTGGAGCGCGGACTGGGAGGTGGGACGTGGAGGAGAGAAGCTGCTGAGTCTCTCAAATCTTCTCCTTCGGGGGACATTTTCTTTCTCTTCCCAGTTTTGCCAACTAAGTGGAACAGAAAAGAATTTTCTTCCCCTAATGAAGTGACAGGGAAGGATTGGGTAGTTGGTGGGTGTTGAGTGAGGCTGGGAGGTCGCAGGAAGCACCAAGGCTCCAGCAGTCCAGGGACCCGGTAGACGCTGGGGACTTGACCTGGAGTCCGAGTCCCGAAGACCCTGACTAGACAGAAGGAGCCTTTCTAATGTCAGTGATGATGGTTGAAAATGGTTCAGAGTAACAACTGTACAGAAGTCATTTATTTTCTTTAAATCTTGCTTTGCTGTAATGTGATTTAAATAGAGTTCTTTAATATTCAAGCCTAATTCAAGAGTTCCATTCATAGAAAAAAAAGCTCAGTGGAGAGGGAAAATCTGCTAACCTTTGGCTCCCTCCAATGAACCCCAGGCATTAGGCACCCACTGGTTCTCACGCCTCTCACTCCAGGTGTGCGACCAGGAGCAGAATCTCTGAACAGGGATCTGCATTCTAACAAGAGCCCCAGGTGGCTTGAATGCACATGGTAGACATGTAAAAAATAAATGAACGACAATGACAGAAGGCATAGCCAGCTTCCGAGGAGGCAAAACCTTGAAAACTGCAAGGCAGAAACTAGGCTTTGGAAAGGAAGGAAAAGGGGTTATGGGATGTTAGCATCAATGTGTAAATCTTTGCATGTTTTAGAATACTTCATAAAGCAGCAGATTATGAGTTGCACGTTGGAGTTTTCAGGATAATGGGTCATGTGTGACTCTCTTTGCAAGCACATCGCTCATCTCTGACAGACCTTGCAAGAGACTGACTTTCTCCAGCTGTTCCCAATCCAAGAAAAAAAAAAAACCCCAGTTTTACATCACATGTCCTGAGTCTGGCGTCCTTGAGGTCAAGTCTCACGGGAGACATTGAAAGTTTGCTGATTGTCTTTCCCATTCTAGAGATTTTAATTGCTAGGTATTAAAAACACCCATGTAATATATATCCCATCCGAGAATCTGTTTTTATAAACTTCCTGTAATGTAATCTGCACAGGAAGATTGAGCCACAGATGAGTGGGGGCTTTGCCGCCAGAAGGAAGTCTGAGGGGGGTGGGTGATGCTGGTGTTTGGAGAACGACTGTTTTCCTAGTGACTGACTATGAAATAAATAGTAGTGTGGCCCAGTGGGTAGAATAAAACCCGTGAAATTTTATGATTCTGTCATTGGTATCACCCCTTCACACTAGCCATAGTTTGCTGACCACCTACTACATGCCACAGACTACATGTATTATCTATATTCCCTACTACAATCCTATGAGGCAGGTGGCATTATCCCCTTTACAGGTGAGGAAGCTGAGGTTCAGAAATGTTAATACCTCACCTAAGGCCACAGCACTAGCTGTGAAGCTGGAATGTGAATCCAGGTCCTTTGACTTCTAGAACTATTGTCTCTACTCTGCCCTCAGCTGTCCACTGTGAACCAGACTCATTTTTGGCCTGACATTCTGGTTTGCTGCCATAGAACCCACCAGCCTTCTTCCTCAACTGATGGAAGCAAATCACATAAGCTTGTTCATTCACGGTCAAGTAGAAGATGAGCAGTGACATGGCCTGTTGTCTGGTAGCAGTTAATCCACCAGCTAGTCAATTCCACCAACATTGGATGATGGGTAGCTACTGTGCACAAGGCAGGGCTCTAAGCCCCAGAGAAATAAAGGTTATTAAGACAGGACATTTAGTCTTCTGGAGCTGGGGAAATAAACACATTCACCACTGACCTTCACATGTTAAGTTGCATATTGGCATTGTGATGCTAAGCAGATCCTTCTTCCTCTCTGAGTCTCGGTTCCTCATCTGGACCATGAAGATCAAGGACAGCCATCTCATAGAGCTATTGCATGGCTTAAATGGCATGATGACTATGAATAGGCCAGTGCAATGCCTGGCACACAGTTGCTTTAAAGATGTTTACAGAATTCTGAGTCTTTGGCACTGTACTGTTTTCAAAGCCTGCTCTTTCCAAACATCTTATCTGTGTTATTGTAGCATAGACAGGTTGACCTAAGCCTCTTGAACTTCCCCCAAATCCTCCTGCCCAGCCTACAAGCTTAATCTCCAAGCAGTGAGGGACTGGTCATGTCCCAAGATCACCTCTCAACTGTGCGTTGCTCAAACCAGGAAGACTGGCCTAGTCAGAGGTAGAGCTTCTGTCATCTATTCAATGGCACAGGCTGCTCCGTAACCGTGATCCCATGTGAAATTTTTATCCTTTGGCCAGAGTTTCGTAATCTGCACCATTTGTGCAAGCATTCCAGGAAACAATTCCAGGCTCATAAATTTGTGGGACAGTTTTCATATGGAGCCCAATTAAATGATAACCTCCTGGGACTTAGGGCCCATTCCAGGGTCCTTCCTGTGGTCATCCCTTTCTTCTGGGCCTAGTTGAGTAGATGCCAGTGGCTTAAGGCTGTGAAGATCCTGCTTTGGCTCTCTTGACTCTTTCCCCCCACCCCTGTCTCTGACCTTACAGGATGGATGGATGGTCTTTGACCCAAAGTTTTCTGTCTCTCAGGTCTTCCCAGGCAAGAGCTCAGCATCCCCCTGCCTCAGCTTTTGGTCCTCAGTAGATTGCAGTATTCCCTCACTTATCGTGGGCATTACGTTCTAGACCCCCCTGCGATAGGTGAAAATCTGCGAAGTAGGAACCTTACATTTATTTTAGTATTTATATATATTTTAAGGATTTATAAACCCTTCCCAAACACTTATAAACCATTCCCAGTCCCTTATTAACCTTTCCCACTCCCTTATTAACCTTCTCCGCACTTTTATAAACACTACTTATGTTCTTAAACATATTCTACAGTCTTAAACCTACGTAACTTTAACAACATACGTATACAGTACCACAAAATCCTGCGATATAGCAAAAAATCCATGATAAATAATTAAATATATTATTTTTAAAAATCCTGCGATACAGTGAGGCCGCGATAAGTGAACTGTGATATAGAGAGGGACTACTGTACTGTACTTCCAAATTTGCCTCAAATGTCTAATCCTGCTTCCTGCCTGCAAAATACTAGTCCCTGTGAATTCTGTGCTTCTGCAAACATTAACTGAGCTCCTACTGTGTGCTAGCCCTGGGGATTCAGGGTGAACAAGAGAGATAAAGCCATGACAAAAGCAATAAACAAGTAAAACAAAGAAATCATGTCATTTCAGTTAGGGGAGGAATGAAATATCAAACCAAGAGGTCAGGGAGTAGAGAGAATGGGTTGACGGATTGTCTCATAACAGAACTAATGAGCAACACCCCTGCTTAGCCTGCAGGGAGGAAAGTAAAGTAGGGCAAGGGGTCAGTAGGGAGGGCTGGGAAGTGGTGAGGGAGGGCCCCCGGTGCTGAGGGGGAGCTGGAAGAACTGGGGAGGAGGAAGCAGAATGTACAAGAGCTTCGGAGGCGGGAGTGAGCGTGGTGAATTTTAGGAATGGCCACTATTTATTGTGCAGTTAACTACATGCGTAGTTCTTATATGCAGTATTGTAATTGATCCTGTGAGCAGAGTGGGACATTATCCCTTCCAATGGCTCAAGAGGTAGGAGGCACTCTGGTCTCCTTCGCCTTTTAAGAATGAAGAAGCTGAAAGATGAAGAGGCTAAGTCATTAATTTGTCCACAGGCATCCCAGACCAAGTAAGTGCTGGGCTGGGCACTTGTACCCCAAGGCTTTTGTTGTCTAGTGTTCACTGTACCCTCTGCGTCCTTTCTACCCCATGCTCATTCTGATTATACCTCACCTCTTGCCTTCACTAGAATTCACTTCCAGGGAGGCACCTCTTACCCACCAGAGTCTCTTCCAAGCCTCCTCTTCCTTGTCCGCCTGCCTTGTGCTCAGCACCCAGTCAGTTCCTTCTCAGTATTTCACCTGTTCCTTTACAGCCTGCAGTTCCATCTATTCCCAGAGCCTTCAGCTTGGTTTCTATCTGTTCTGACCTCATGCCTTTGGCAGGAGAACTGTCTTCATATATCACATCCTCACCGTCCTCGAGTTAAAACTTGAGTGAGTTTCAATGCTCTACATTTCAAAGGCGATCAGGTATTTTAAGCCTTATTAATGACATTAAGAATGACCCCTTGAATTTGAGGAGGACACAGGAGTGAACAAGACATTCAGTGTTAATATGCGTCCTGAGGAGAATCCCATGTCTTTAAATAGCAGAAACAGTAGGGGATGATTTTGAATTTGGGTTTTGCTAATGGCATGTAGTAAGAAAATAATAGGGATTTTAATGCCTCTTAGTGGGATGCAGGGTTGGAGGGAGGAGCAGGAACTGGTGAGAGAGGTGGATTTATACTGTGCTTTCTAATAAACACTGGAGTTTAATCCCAAATAATGGTAACTTCTCTTCTTTATCTATTCTATGTGACTACAATATCGGATGATCAATACCTAGCATAGTGTTGTGCACATAGAAGATGCTAATAAAATGCCAGTTTTCTCCCCAAGTCCCCCTCCCCAGCATCTCAACCCACAATAGATGAACCACTCTCTTGGATATGCGTTTATTTTAAAGTTGCTCTCCCTGAGAAAAAATTATTTAAATGAAGCTAAAAATAATTAATGTTTACAAATCATAGTAAAGAAGGGAATACATGAAACCCTTGACCAGAATGCCCAGGGAATGGGGAGTCTGACTTAATATTTTCCGGTAACTGATGATGAATCAGACTTTCTTTGTTTAAGCCTCGGGGTTGGTGATGGAGAATCAGTCTGGGAAGGTGGTGTGGCATAGTGGTATGGGCATAAGCTTTAGACATAAGCTTTGTCAGCTGGTTCAAGTCCCAACTATGCCCATTGCTAGCTTTTGGAGGCAGGTGACTTAATCTCTCCGTGCCTCAATTTTCTCATCTGTAAAATGGGTATAATGAGAATTTGTTCCAGCAATCTATTGTTATACCACAAACCACCCCAACACAATGATATAAAGGAATGACAACATTTATCTTGCTCACAAATCTGTAATTTGAGCAGGGTTCAGTGGGAATAATTTTCTTTGCTTCATTCACTGTCAACTAGGGTGGCTTGAAGCTGAAATCAGCTGAAGGTTCACTCACTCACTCACATATCTGGTAGTTGATGCTGGTAGTCAGCTGGGGGTCTCGCTGGGCTACACGGACCCTCTTTATGTGACCTGAGCTTCGTCACCACACGGTAGCTGGATCCAACAAGGATCGTCCTGGCTGGAAGAAGGTAGGGATGTGGGACCTGGTGGAACATGTGTTGCCTGTAATGACCTATCCTCAAAATTTACTCTGTATCCTTCTGCAATATTCTGTTCACTGGAAGTGACTCTGGAAGGCTGGCTTATATAAAAGGGAAGGAAATTAGAAGCCACCTTTTGACAGGAAGAGTAGAAAATTATTTATTGTCCTGCTTCAAACTGCCCTATAGATCCTGCCTCATCAGGGCTACATCAGGGACTGAATGTGATCTGGCAGTAAAGCCAGGCATGGTGCCTGGCACACATGTATAAAGTACACCATATTTCTGGTTTGCATCAAGGAAATGCAGCCTCTGAGAGGTTAAGTATCTTGTTCAGATTCCCTGTGAGTGCCAGAGCAGGGATTCGAGCTGTTGGTTGCAGGACTCTGCATGGCTCCTCCAGAGGCTAGTGCATGGCGCTGACATCCCTTGGCCCCCTTTGCCTGCGGTGCCATGGTGCAATAGGTTATGCCAGTATTTACAGGAAAGCATTTGTAGCCCGAGGTCATCCTTCCCCGTTTCCCAGAACCCCTCCTCCTTTTGAAAATGGCCTTGGGGGTTGATTCGGTGAAGACTATAATATTTTGCTTTTCCCTGTGCACCCTGCTGTTGGCATGACAAAGTAAAACCATCAGTTTCATCTTTCTCATGTGGCCACACAGAAAGCCTTGGATAAAGGTTCCAGACAGCCTTTCTGTCTTGCACCTGGGGAAGCATCTAAAACCTGCTGGCTGGCCCTTGCCAGTGTGGCTCAGCTGGTTGGAGCACCGTTCTATAACTGAAAGGTTGTGGGTTCGATTCCCGGTCAGTCTGCTTGCCTAGGTTGCGGGTTTGGTCCCCAGTCCGGGCACATACAACCCGCATATGATCCCCAGTCTGGCAACCAGTCTATGCTTTTCTCTCACATTTATGTTTCTTTCTTTCCCTTTCTGTCTCTCTCTAAAAAAGCAATGAAAAAATGTCCTCAGGTGAGAATGAAATATACAAACAAACAAACAAATAAATAAATAAACAAACAAAATCTGCTGGCTTGTCCTGAAAGCTTCTGTTCTTCACGTCAGCAGTTAAGTAAATTGGGCTGATCTGCAGCTTTACGACACTTCCATCCCTCTCCACTCGCTCTCCCGGTTGATTTAGGGAGGAAGGTGTGGATCCCTTTGTCTGTTTACGGGGCTTATAAAATATAAGCTTTATCTGTAGCCTGAAGTGTAATGTGTGTCAATAATTTCTTTGAAAAAAACCCTGACAAATATATTTTAATTTTGCAATGGGAATCACATCACCTGTCAAATAAAAATTTATTCCTCCGTCTTGAAACAGGAAGTACCATTTGCAGACAAAAACCCGAGGAAGAAGTTAATGTAATTGAATCACTTCCCCCAGGCTTTTAAACTGGAAGTTTCTTCCTTTTTCTCTCCCCTATGTGCCTGGTTATTTTTTTTTCCTAGTTGCAATTCGTTTGTTTTAAATTTGAAATGTACTGAGTTGAGAGCCTTTTTGCTCCATAACATTACTTCTTTTTTAAAAAAGAATTTATAACCTTAGTGTTTATTTTTAAAGGCAAATCTCACTTGTGAAAGTACAAAAGGAACATAGAGCCTGTTGTATCCAGAGCTTGTTTCCATTTGGACTGTGAACCCTGAGCATTTTCAGAGGAACAATGTTGGAGACCTGCACTATAGGGGTAGGGGTGAGAGGCTGAGGGGTTGGGGGAAGTGAAGTGGAAGGTTAAAGGACACATCCAAGGCCTCTTCTGGAAGCTAAACTGCAAACTGTCCTGCATGGTTCCCTCCCCTTGACCATCTCACAGCCAGCTAAGTAGCTGAGTCCTCTGAGCATCCTGGGTGCTTTGTTCAGTGGCACCTTGTGTTTTACTGTTTGGGGATAAATTTGGGTCCTAGGAAAGAGGGTGTTTTCCATTTTCTTTCTATTTTTCTTTAAGGTGTAGATACTACTTCTATAATGGGAAAGAAAATCCTTGATTTAAAAACAAAACGACAACCCCCTAAGAATTACTGTTTGGAGCGACAGTTGCCGGGGGTGTTGGACACTCATTCATTCATTCCTTTAGCCAATATTTTCGGAGGCACCTACCTGCTCCAGGACCTGTGCTAGGTTTTGGGGATATAATGATAAACATAAGTTGCCATGGCTCCTGTCCTCACATTGTTTCAAGTCTGTGGGAGTGACAACAGTAATCATAGGGGCTCACAGAAACAGAACATCCAGACAGGGAAGTGGTGTGGTTGGAAGGGAGGGAGGGAGAATCATCCCAGGGGGAAGGTAAGATAAGGCTTCCTCCAGCTGAAATCTGCAGGTGGAGTAGGAGATAGTGAGTGAATGGGGAGAGAGGACTGTGCCAGGCTGAGGGAGCAGCATGAGCCAAAGCCCAGGAGCAACACGCAGAAGTGAGGGCATGAGGGCCTGAAAAAGGCTCAGTGTGGCAGGGAATGAGCCCTACAGCTAGGAAGTAGGAGAGGCAGCAGGGAAGCCCCACCCAGGGCTGCACACCATGTGCAGGAAGAGCATCTTTATTTGAGAGCAGTAATGAGGGCCTTGGTATGACCTGCAGTGTGTGGGGGTGAGCAGTACAGAACCCTGGAAAGGCAAAAAGGCAGGAAGCTGCTAAGCCTCACTTGCCAGAGGCAGGCCTTTTTCAGGCTGTGAGATGGGAAAATAAGCCAGTTCCAATGACCTTTGGGTTATGGGAAGCTGCAGTGTCTTTGAGGTCATATAGCATCTAATCCTAGTGCTGCACTTAGGGGTCAGTGAGAAAAAGTGTGAAGTGTCCCCATGCACACACTTGTGAGTGTGTGCCCGTGTGTATGTCTGTGTGCACGTGAGTCCCTGTCTGCACCTGAGTGGGTGCATTCCTGCCCACTGGAGCGCAGACATTCCACGGAAGGGAGAGAAGCCCCCACATAGGCCCACATGCCCACCCTCTGCTACCTTGGACAGCGCCCGCCCTGCTGTGATCCGCTCCCTTAGTGCATTCATCCAGCGAGGGCCTCCTCTGTGCCAGGCGACTGGGAAGGAGAGGATTCTTGCTCCTGACACAACCTCTCCAGGTGGAGTCCAGTCTGTGGAGAACACCCAGAGAGGGTTCAGGCCACCGCTCTGCAGGGGCTCCCGCCTCCACCTCCTCTTTGTTCAGAGGCATGTGTGCTGCCGGTGTTCAGTCCAAGAGGCACTGTATTTGTAGGGGTATGAAGGGGACTGTGACTCACTGGGCAGGTGGCTGAGCCCCAGATAAGTCCCACTGATGGGCCACCCTGTGCTCAGGGCAGGAGGGCACCCTCAGGGAGTGGAGGGGTTGAGCCCACTGCAAATTTCTAGATGTTGTGTGGAGGCAAACCCAGTACACTGATTGCTCTGGTTTTTATTTCAGCCTCTGTCCTTGACATTGTCCCTCTTCCCACCTCTATTCCTTTTGGTCCCCATTAATGTTTCTGCCCCTTCACCCCCGAGTGCTCCTGTGACAGAACTGAGTCTCATTTCCTAGCTGTCCCAGCTCCGGCAGACAGGCCCCAGCCATGCATTCCCCACAAAGTTGTAATTTGGGGGAATTTTGAGTTGGCCTTGGGCAGGAACTGAGATTGTCCTCATTAGCACAATGGATAAAAATACCTACATCCTGGAGTTTTGTGAGGATTAGCTGGGATAATACATGTACAGTGCTCAGAGCCCTTCCTGGTGTGTCCCTAATATATCTCTAATAAGTGGTAATATTGTAGTTATTATGAGTAACCAGTATTAGCAGCTTCGAGGGGGCAGGGGAGAGAGGGTGTCTTCCACTCAGTTGAAAACTAGTGCTTGTTAAGTACCTACTACTACCTCTGGCTAACACTTGAGCATGTTTTATGTGCTGGACACTGGACAGAGCAGCTGTTATTATGACCCAAGATCACACAGCAAGCAAGAGTGGAGGAAATATTCAAACCAAGTGTCCCCACAGCGGGGCAGGACCCAGCCCCAGTGGTGCCTGTATTTGGTCAGTGTGTAAGGTGCTACTAGTAACATACAACCTATGATGGTGTCTACACACTGGATTTTCTGTGAAGAGATAGAACGTTATTCAGAACACTCTACCGCTGTCATTCTGCTGTTATTCGAATCTTACCAAGGGTCACATTGTGAGGCCCACAGAGGCTGTAGGGTCTCTAGAAGGGAACCTGTGATCCTTCCTTCCAGAGAATCTAACCTGGTGGTGGTGGGGGAGGGAGGTCTCTACTTTGTGCCAATTTTTGCACTTTGCTGTCTGCCACACATTGCTTCTCAGAGGCTCATTGATGAGGAGAATGTGGCTAATGTCAGGTTAAGACGTAGCCCATGGGGCCTGCATTTCATGTTTGGAGTGGGAACCAGGCTCTTGTGTAGTGATGGGTGAATGCTTTGTGATGCACAAGGTATTTAAACTCTAGCGGAGCTCTCCATGTAAGCTTTACTTTTTTACATTTAACCTTTACTTCCCAAAAGAATTCAAATCACCCAAGCAAATCATCCTTCGTTAATGGATGGACTGCTACATTTGGACTTAGGGACGCTGGATTCTCCTAACGTGGGCTCACATGGAAGCTGCTTTCTTGTTTTATGGGGAACGTGGAGGGGTGGGGAGTAATGAGTGTGTTTGTCCCCTGCAGGTCCCTGTGGCTCGGGCCTCTGGTGAAGTTTGTGAGGGGCAGGTGATCCTCACTCTATCTTTCAGGTACTGCTGATAGAGCCACGGCGAAAGGAAGACTTGGGGAGCTACAGACACTGCCCTTAGATAATTGAGGAACCCCATAAAAAGAGGAAGCAGGTGTGTTTGGGGTTGTCAGAAGGGTTAAACTACTGCTATGGGTGGACAATTAAAGGAGGACTCTGACCACCAGAGCTGTGGGAAAGGGGACAGGATGCTTCAGAGGTAGTGATCTCTCTTGGCTCTGGAGGTACACAAATCAAAACAGAGTGACCACTGGCAGGACTGGTAGAGAGAGGATTGGATTCCCTGAGAGGGGCGTGTGCGTGTTGGGGGTACTGCCCTCATATTTGCTTCCTAAAGGGAGGCTTTAAACTCCTGACCTCTCACGTGGAATGGGTTATCTCTGGTGTGTGTGTTTGTGGGGGGAGTGCATCATGTCCATATTTAATTATTATTTTTGCATGTATATTTATTTTAGATTCGCTGCAGTAAACAACTTGATTTTATAATTAAAAAATAGATGGAAAATGGACCTTGAATCAAAATTGCCTCTGATTTATATGTTGCTGGACAAAGATCAGTGGACTACAAGTCAGAATGTTTCCAAGCGAAAAGGAGGTTCTTTCACATGGCGCCTTGATGTAGAACCCAACAGCTAGTGTTGAGGAAAACAGGTCTTTATTCACAATATACCAACCTGGGGAGGGCTGTGAGCACTTCAGCTCAGAGCCCTGTTCTCCCACGGGACCCAGCACTTCTCTTGCTCCCCAAAAGGCTAGAAGCCAAAACCATGCCCAGAAGTTCCCCATTCCTTATCTGTCAGCTCTCTCCTCAGGATCCGGGGTACGATGTCATCAGCCTCCATCTAATAGTTCAGGAAAACATGTGCCGTGTTGCACTGGGTCATGGTGAAGTCCAAGTTTTAACAGAGTTCTTTCTGCCTCTCCTGAGTTCCAAAAGTCCAGGCTTTGGAGTCTGCTGAAGTCGGCACAATTAAAGCAGCAGCAGTAGCAGGCCAGCTTATTCACTAGTCTAGGCCGCATGGGCTCCCTTTCCTTCTTTCAGACGGGATGGTTCTGCATCCTTTCAAAGCCACATGGCTCTCCCCTGCCAATGGCTGCCTCCTTATTTTTAAATTCCTGACCTTGGTCTGTGATGCAGTGGGCGTGGTAACCGGTTCTGACCATTCGCAGAACCTTGCACAAGCCCTGTATGCTCTTTCCTCACCATACTGTGATCAAAACCCCTCCCATCTTCTTGGGGCCTCAGAATAACCAAACCATTTGCATAACTAAGACACTCACTACCAGCCATAGATATGCAAAGGCATCTTGAAAGCTGTCCCCTTCCTAGGTTCCCAAACTGCAGGCTCTGGGGAATTTGGGGGCCAAGCTCTGTAACAAGAAGGCCCAGGAACTAGCCTCAGCCTAACTGTTCTCTTTCCATATCACTGGGTAAGGAACATTGGTGCTCTTGGCCTCAGTTTGCTTATCTGTAAAATGGGAGACTGGAGTATATATGCTGAGCTTGGGCCTGTACAGCTCTGATACTCAGCCTGGGCTGCACTGGGGGCTGGGGCAGAGAGAAAAGGAGAAAGGGCCTTTATCAGTGCCTGTATGCGATGGGGGTAGGGCTAAGTGTCCTTGGACAGTGCCCACTTTGTCAGTACAGCTCTATTCCTGACTCTCCTTGGCACCCTCCATCTGGGCGAGGTGTAGGAGGTGTAGGAGGACCTCTTCATTGGTGTCCCAGAAGCTCTGTGATGCCTTTTGAAGAAGCAAGACTGGGAGATGGCACTGCTGGCTTCCCCTTCTGTCAGCCTGTCTCTGCTCCTTTAACCAACCACAGCTGGCTCTTTCATGCGCCACACTTCTTCCACCGTGGTAAACCTGTGATACTAGCCTCACTTATGCTCTGGCTTGTCATTCCTCTGAGTCCCCTCTGTGCTCCACTCACCACTCTGCTTTCCTATCCACGAACTCCCAACCCCAGCCTCCTGGTCACCAACCTTCCAGAGGTCCTTCCCTTGGTACTGAAATCCAGCTTCCCCTTTGACTCCCAGCTCTGCCCAGGCCCTTCATTCTGGATAGACCCACAGTTTGGGATTAAGAGGCGCCCTGCCAGTTTCAGGCACATGGAAACCCCCTCCCGTGCAGCAGCTGGCCTCAGCGCCCCCTGCCGCCCCGCCCCCACCAGGGGAGAAGGATCTGTTCCCTTTCCTTCACCCACACACATGCTCCCAGTTGGTGGGTGAGCGGCGCTTTTGGACACAGCCCCAGCCCCTGGCAAACACCTTCCTGAACCCTGGGTCAGCGTTTCTTCAGTCCCAGCTGGATGCTGGCTTCAGAGCACATTGATTTTTCCCAGGACTTTAATAACCCTGAGCTTCAGTTTGCCTATTGGCTCTTCCGTAATGTATCAGCCCCATAAAAATGGTCACTTTCAGTTAAAAGATCTTATTACTGCAAAAAGAGATGTTGAATCACACTTTCAAGGTCACTGGTGAAATGTGATCTTTGAGTCTCATTGGCCCTGGTCCAGTATATGGGGAAGTGGATATTAAGAAGATAAATTAGAAGTCAAAACACAGCTTTGTTTTCCCCTGTGTCTTAGGCTGAGTGTGATGAATTTTGCTAGGAAAAAAAAAAAAAAATCAGAACTCTCTCTCTGCACTCCAAACTTCCTGCTACCTTCAGAAGTCAGGTCCCAACCTAGAGAGACAGTCAGCAGCACTTAATTTCAGCCCTGACATGACCAGAATGGTAATTTCTGTGGTAGTAATGTGAGAAACGCTCACAATAAAAACTGGGACACAGGACTTGAGCAGTAAAGCGAGGCCTTTATTCACGAGTCTGCAGAGCCGGGCGCACCCTCATAGCCAGGAGAATGTGCGCCCCAAGTAGACAAAGGAACCTGGTTTTATAGTCTTAGCTTCCCCACCCTAACGCAACTAGTTTCCCCTCCCCTCTCCTCCTTCCCCGTTTCTCCATGACTGGATACTCCGGAGGTACAATCTAACGCGTTCATCTAAATGCCCCTATTGTGATTTGTGAATATGCTAATGTTATCCACTCCCTTCTCAGAGATCCTTTAATTACATTTGCCCTTAAGATCCTTCAATTACATTTGCCTTTTGTTACCAATGACTTTGCTACTGGTTTGGGAGTCACTATGACCTTGTTTCTAACAGTAACACAGGTGAGCCCAGGTAGTTTTCAATTCTGTGCAGTTCAACAACTCTTTGCTGATTGGCTCGTTCTATGCCAGGCACAGTGTGTGTGGATGGGGACATAGGAGAATGTGAGAATTCTCCTGCTATTGGAGTCTACTGACCTCTGGGTTGGGGGAGGATGGACAAATGTGGTCAGTGTGCTTCTGGAATAAGATGACAGACCCTGTGCTAAGCACTCTGTGTGTGATTTCTCATTGATCTTAAGCTGCAGGCACTATGACCCACTCCATGAATGGTGAAGAAACAGGTTTAGAGAGGTTCCATGCCCAAGGCCAGTGCTGGAGCTGAGCCTGGAACCAGAACTGACTCCAAAGTCCACTGGCCCTCTACCCATCTATGGTACTGCCCCTCCCAGCACCCAGAAAATCCTGAGGCCCTGTGTCCGGGATAGAGAGGAGCAATCCTAGTTTGTGCAGCTAACCCCCCTTGAATGCCAAGGGAGAAGAGTGGGTGCTTGGGGCCTTGTAGGCAACCATAGAGACATTGGGTTTTACCCTGAGGGAAATAAAAAGACTCAGTAGAAGGTTTTGAGCAGAGGAAAGATCACATCCAGAGTGCATATATAGAGGATTTGCTCTGGTTGTTGTAGGACAATGGCTGGAAGGGGCCTGAGGGCAGAGGAGAGCAGGTAGAAGGTCATAGCATTGGTCCTCATGGGTGAGGAGGGAGACTTAAGCTGTGGCTTAGCCATGGAGGTGGGGAGAAGTGGTTCAATTCCAGATGTATTTTGAATATACAACAAACAATATTTGCTGACAAATTAGTTCTGGATTATGAAAGAGAGGAGTTAAGCAAGACTCCCAAGTGTTTGGCTTGAGCCCATGGAAAAATGGAATTGTTACTTAATGACTCTGGGAAGGCCGTAGAAGAAACAAGAAACAAGTGTGGGGGGGAGAAAATGTGGAGGTTATGTTTTGGGCCTACTAAGGGTAAGGTGCCTACTAGACCCCTTATGTAGGGGCAGTGAGTAGGCAGTTGAGTATGAGTGTGAGGTGCAGAGAAGTCCAGCCCCGCTATATACATTTGGAAATCATTAGAGTATAAATGATATTTAAAACCATGACACTGAGAATAAGTATAGATGGAAAAGAGATCCAAGGTCTGAGCTCTGGGGCGCTTACCCCAACATTGAGATGTCGGGAAAATGAGGGGCACTGGTGAAAGATAAAGAAGGAACAGCCAGTGAGGTAGCAAAAGAATCAAGTGTGTGATTGACTTTAAAAAAAGAAGGATTCTTGCCCTTCTCCGCTTCTTCCATCCCTTTTAAGCCCCTAACTTTGAGCTCCACCTGCAGAGGTGGTGGCACACTGGGACTCACCTTCTGCCCACGTCACATCAGATTCAGAGATGCAGAGCTCTGGTTCCATCAGATGTCCTGGGTGTGTTTCTGGGGCATCATATGGTCTTTTGTTGGCCAGGAGGAATCTGGACTACATTTCAGGGGTCAAGCTGCCTTAGACTCATTTGCTTATAAATAGAAGGAAGGGCTGAGAGTTTTAAAAATTTTGAATTGCAAAGCGAGAACATGTAGACATCTTTCAGGTTTAAATCTGAATTGGAGGTCTGATCTTGGCATAATGAGACAAGCCTGGTGACATGTCTGGGGAGGAATATTGGACTCACCAGCTATTGGTTACTAGGAATTAAATGGCTGCAGCTTCCACAGAAATATCTGAAGGAGGAGACTATTATTTGCTTTAGATGAGGATGCAGCCTGGTGTCTTGGAAAGAACAAGATAACTGATCTGATTCAAATACCAGATCTGTCCTTGGTTAGTTTTCCAATTATAGGCCAGTTGCTTAAGAATTCTGGGTGTCAGTTTTATCATCTGTAAAATGGGCATAATTTCTCACCACCTGCAGAGACATTGTAAGGATTTAATGTACCCACCATACCTTGTTCATTGTAGGGCTTAGTTAGGGTTGGTTGGTTTTATTTGCTTTTCTCTAGTGAGGAGGATAGGACTTAGGAAGGTTAAACAGTATGCAGGGTGGGGCAAAAGTAGGTTTACCATTGTGAGTACGCAAAAACAGAGTTTATTCTTGTATTATTATTTATTTACTATTGTATTATCCTCTGTGCAGACATTTGTAAGCCCACTTTTGCTCCACCCTGTATATTGTGGGCATGTGTGTGTGCCTCAAACTCTCTGAGAATAGTCCTTTCCCACATGGAACTCCTTAGTCTATTTGGAAACACAAGGCTGCTTACATGACACTGTGCTTAAGAGTCTTGTGGTGTGAGGGGAGAGGGAAGGCTTCTAGGTGATCTGTGATCTATGCTGAGCCCAGAAGGATGGGCGGAGTATGGATGGGCGACTTGGAGAAGGGTGGCATCTCTCATGTTTAGTTCTGACTTGTCCAGAGGTGAAAGAGTTGAATAAAAATCCAGTTAACTTTGAACTCATTCATTCATTCATTCATTCATTCACTCATTTAACAGAATATCATCAGCACCTATGCTAGGCAGAGTACAGAAGAAGTTCTGTCTCCAGGCACTCCCAGTCCTGCAGGGTGTTTGAGATGTCATAGACATTCATGATATGGAATGAGGGGTTCTCTGGTGGAGGCAAAAGGGCTATTAGAGCACTGAAGAGAGACCTCTTATAGTAGAAATAAATCTTAAAAACAGTTTCATTGAGCAAGAGTTTTGGAGCATCTGATAGACTGTGAGTTGTAAGGAGGCAAAAGGAAGAGGGGAATGAGTTATTTTCATCAATGGAGTGGAGAGCTCCTTCTCATATTCCGATGGACCTCTGGTAAAGGGTTTTGCTAGCTCCAAAGGTTTGATCTGGGTGATAAGGAAATAATGCGTTGGCTTCCCA